>NC_041391.1:130697208-130791638 GCF_002162155.2 Triticum dicoccoides
CAATGAACGCCCCCCCAACTGCCGGTGACTGCCAACCAGAGGTCTCACAACTCCGAATACCCACCGATCACTAGTTTATTACCATTTATGTCCTTCATATACGCGTTGACGGGTGGGATCTATGGTAATGTGCGCTGCTGAATGTGGACCGTTTGACTGGTCAATTGATCGTGTTATCAACAAATTACGGACTTGTATGGTGAGCTAGTGACTGTATGATCACCCTAAAATGTACTCCTATTTTATTAACATAGTACAGACTCAAACTACCATTTCTTTCTTTCATATACGGGCTGACAGGTGGGCCCCACGGTTACGCGCCCCGATGGTGCAAGACTAGTTGTACCGTTTGACTGGTCAATTGATTGTGTCATCAACAAAATACGGAGTTGTACGGGTGAGCCAGTGATAGTATAATCATGACATGTATTTGTTTAACATGGTACAGACGCAAGGGCTCATATATACGCGCAAGCACTCACCGCTATAAACGCACACACGCAAACCCTACCCCTATGAGCACCTTCGAGAGAGTGGGCCAGCATATATGATCTTGAGATTTTACGAAGTCACCATAGGTGGCTCGTAGTCGAGTGGAACGTCTCCTCCCACTGAACGTACATTGCCAGAAAATACTGAAATTAACACAAGATAAATGCGAGCACCGGGACTTTAACCTTGGTGGGCTTGAGAAACCACTGTCCTCTAACCATCCAACCACATGTTGGTTAGCACGACAAAATGTATGTGGTGACCGTGATGAGCTTATTCTGAAGTCCAGTGACCATATCGTGCTTTTGCTTCAAATATAATGACCGTAAGTGTCGTCAACAAAATACGGAGCATGCATCAAATGCAAAGTCCATCAGTGTCATCAACAAAATATGGAGACGTATCGTGAGCTAGATACCGTTGTACTATTGTATATGCTTATTTTCTTAGTGTTGCGTGTGTGGTGTGGTGGGCACATCATTTCTAGTTGTGGTGAGTCAACATGAAGATTCATGGGTCGGTTCCATCCTGCGCCACATATAGGTTGGACCGAGACTTGTTATATGGAGACCCATGTGGAGGACTCGGCGTACAACACGAAGTTACCAGAGTCGTGAAGGACTCTATCCCCACTGGTGATAAGCCGACTATATATGATTTGTAACCCTAGGCCCTTAGCATGTTATACAAGCTTGGGGGCTAGTTCGTCGATAGTATACACACATGCACAATGCCTGGTATTCACGTGTACTTTGTACAAACCCCTATCACTAATATACAGTACTAGGAGTAAGCTCTTTCTTCAACTGCAAGGGTCCGATCCGAACTAGGGTAAAACTTTGCCTCATATTACCATCCAGCCTAACAGCCAGGGATATCCTACCGAATGATATGATGAAATCATATCTGCCAACTACTATTAGAGAGGTGTGTCGGGGGGGGCAATGTGTGCGAGAGAGGCCTAAAGATAATGTGCATGCGGGAGAGACGTAGGCACATATATGTGTGTATAGAGGGCTAGTAGAGACCGTGCATGTGTATATATGCATGTGAGAGAAATAGTGTTTTCCAACTGAGATTAGTGAAAAGAGTGGTACATAGTAGTCAGAAAGAGAGAGAGAGAAACAGAGAGAGCATGTGCATGAGACACCCCGACACCCTGAGAGAGATTGTGAGCATGTGTGAAAGAGAAATGCCGATGCATATAAAGTGTGTGCACTTATGCGTTAGATAGAGAGATATATAACGCGTTTGTGAGAACGGGGCGAGGCATAGTGCATCTACGTGTAAAAGGCGGTTCTACGCATTAAATTAAAATATAAATGGCATTATTATATTTGTATGAGATCATGAATTTTGCAAATTTGCATATGGACGAAAATCGGTCTATCAGACACCCATACTCTATTGAATTCTAGCATGTGCATGTGTTTATTTCATATTATCGGT
Organism: Triticum dicoccoides; assembly: GCF_002162155.2. NCBI lineage: Eukaryota > Viridiplantae > Streptophyta > Magnoliopsida > Poales > Poaceae > Triticum > Triticum dicoccoides. The sequence continues at coordinate 130,699,150 of NC_041391.1, forward strand.
CCATAGAGTGAGAGCGGTTTGAAATACAGGCAATGGATGCTTTTGCAACTCATATATAAACATTAATTAGTGCACTCCATGTTGTTAGTGTGAAGCACTTTATACATTTGTCACTTGCATGGATACATTCCAAATTGCTAGCTACGAAATAAAATACATGTCAAATTCAACATAAAGGGGGTTTCGAAGATTGGAATTCATAGGAAGTGCATTCATCTATTTGAACCCGAGATAATGGCATTTGTAAATCAGATGTAAAAGGGGGCATCAATCTTTGTTGTGAGTTTGAACATGCTATATATATTCATACGCATATCTAACTTTTTTTTGCAAGCAAGGAGATTATACCTGGAACCATGCATGAACTGAGGTAAGTTGCATATTTTTTAATATATACTCATGTACAATGTATATTAAAATGTACCCCCTCCATTCCAAAATAATCGTAGCTTTAGGATTTTCAAGAGTAAAGATTTGTGAAGTTTGACAAATCCTAAAAGTTCAATTCAAGAGAACCGAAAACGCTAATGCTTCTGCTCCCAAATATTGAACGAAGCGCCAAATAGGCCTCTGGTCACCCAAAACCGCGCGAGACTAATGTTTTGGTGGTAGGAAATTACTGTCCTGGCTCTGGCCTATGTAGCCTATCGGCCCGATGTCCAAAGGTCTAAACCGGGGTAGGTTTGTAACTTCACCAAGATGACAGTCTCAACCGCCTCCGAGAAGCATTCATACGCCATGGGCGCCTAAACACCCATGCGCTCGGCCGAAATCTATCCTGCCCACATTTGGGACACCTGACATGACTGTCCTACCCCCAACCCGCAATATGTCCAAAATTTTAGATGGGGCAAAGTTTGTAACTTTCCCCAAATTTCAAACAAGCGCGTCTCAAACCGAAACATTGTTCCCCCTTAGTTCCCCGCCTCCCTCCGTTTCCCCATTCATACTCCGTGGGCGCGAAAACGCCCTCTCCACCAGTCGCGAAACCCTAGCATCCTCAGTCCTCCACCCCATAGCGGCCAATCCACCATTGCCCTCCTCCATCACGCCGAAGTCGGTACCCCGACGTCGTCGTCCCCGCAACCGCAACGCCCTCAAGGACTTAGCAGCTGAAGCCGAGGCAGAGTTTCCTCCATGACGCCGACGCCGACGTGCGTCATACCAGAACCACTCCGACCACGCCGTCCTGCGCCTCACTGTTGTGGCTCCACTGTCACAACCGTCCACCGCACCGGAGCTGTTCCCGCTACGCCATCGTTCCCTGCCTCGGATCTGCTTCCCCGCCGCCGACAGACGGCCACCGCACCACACTCAGCAACTTTTCCATGGGTTCGTCCAAGGCTACACCGTCCTCCACAACTTCTAGTTTCCGGCGAACAACAAGATCGTCGGAAAAACAGAAGGAGGACACAGCACTGCCAGCAGAAAGAGGTACTCCTCTTCCCTTATTCGTGCAAATCTTACATCTCCGCTCACACCGTATTCATCCCACAAAAGAAACTAGTTGAGCGCTTCTTACTGCATCTTCTTCGTGATACTAAATGCACAAGGTTTCCTCCCTTTTACTATTTCACCTTTGCTAGAGGTCAGTAGCCCGCCTGGATTTCAATTCAGGGTTAGTCGAACCGCAATTAAAAGAAGCAGCACCCACTTAGGCGCGCGGAGCACCTAGTCCGCCTGTTCCCCGGGGAAGCGGCGCATCGGTGTCTATCATAGGGGTGTGGGGTGCAGGAGCTGCTTGCGCCCGATCTGGAGGTTGGTGGGGCTTGAATGGATGGCCGGGGGGGGCAGTGCCAAGCACGATGGTGCGGTGAGGTCGAGGGGAGGGCGCAGGCAGGGGAGGAATACTAGGCCGGTGGTCGCTGGCGTTTCGAGGAAGATCGTCAACACTGACTGGCTGGAGGTAGATGAAGGCGATCTGCCCGTTCTTTGTACATCGAACGGTGCAGAAAAAATGGACTGACCTATTTGCTTTCAGTCGACTATTATTTTCATAGAATCCTGTAGTAATTGAGTGTGCCATGCATGTTGTAGAGCTATCATATGTCTCCCGTCATTTATTTCTCACCGACCTGCTATCTGCTACCTTTACACTATACTAATTGTGCACACACTTCACCCATACTCACACTATTGTTTTTTTATGCATGGGTATTTCAGACTCTGACGCAGTGTTGATGAATGCAGAAAAGAAAAGACAGAAGTCGCTCCAGTGTAATTCGAAGATAAGCACTAAGCGTTTCAGCGCTCTAATGGGTGCAGTGTCAGCAGTTGGAGACAGTAAACGTAGCTCTGCAGTTGATGATCTCAATTGCCACACACAACCATCCCAGGTGCTTGCTTTAACTTCGCGCTTTGAAATGTGGTTGCATGTTGCTTATGGTGTCTAGCTTGTATTGCTTCCAATTTGTTTAAATTGCATCTGCTTACTTTACACATTATACCTTTGATAATGACATGCCTTCCTATTTTTGATACATACTACATATGTCTATTAACCATGTTCGTACATCAAACTAATGCTCTTTTGTATCCCTCGTCAATCACTTATGATGAGACAGTCACCCGGGTGGGTTACTGTGAGACGCCCTACTCGTTTAAAGAGTGCAGTGTCATCCTCCCCACATGATTCTCAAGAAACAGCAAGGCTAAATGAAGATAGTCAATGTAGCTCTCTAGTTGATCACCGCAATTCCCCCACACCACCATCGCAGGTGCTTGCTCTTACTTGGCAGTGTGATATGTGGTTGCATGTTGCATATGGTGTCTACCTTGTAGTGCTTCTAATTAGGGTAAATTGCATTTGCTTAGTTAACACATTATACCTGTGAATATGACATGCCTTCCTGTTTTTGGTACATACTACATCTTTCTATTAACCATGTTCTTACATCAAACTACTTTTCTTGTGTATCCCTCATCAATGCTACTAATTTGTTAAATTGCATCTCCTTAGCTTACACATTATACATGTGAATATGACACGCCTTCCTGTTTTTGGTACATACTACATCTGCCTATCACACCATGTTCTTACATAAAACTACTGTTCTTGTGTATCCTGCATCTATCGCTTATGATGAGACAGTCACATGCGTGGGTTAATATGAGACGCAATACTCTTATAAAGAATGCAATTTCATCCTCTCCACATGATTCTCAAGAAACAGCAAGCCTAAATGAAGATATTGAACGTTGCTCTGTACCTGAAGACAATACTTCCCCTACACCACCATCACAGGTGCTTGCTCCAACTTTGCAGTGTGATATGTGGTTGCATGTTGCATACGGTGTCTAGCTTGTAATGCTTCTAATTAGGGTAAATTGCATCTGCTTAGTTTACACACTATACCTGTGAATATGACATGCCTTCCTATTTTTGGTACACACTACATCTATGTGTTAACCTTGTTCTTACATGAAACTACCTCTCTTCTGTATCCTGCATCAATCACTTACGATGAGTGTTAGTGTCAAAACCGGCGGATCTCGGGTAGGGGGTCCCGACTGTGCGTCTAGGCGGATGGTAACAGGAGACAAGGGACATGATGTTTTTACCCAGGTTCGGGCCCTCTCGATGGAGGTAAAACCCTACTCCTGCTTGATTAATATTGATGATATGGGTAGTACAAGAGTAGATCTACCACGAGATCAGAGAGGCTAAACCCTAGAAGCTAGCCTATGGTATGATTGTTGTTCGTCCTATGGACTAAAACCCTCTGGTTTATATAGACACCGGAGAGGGCTAGGGTTACACAGAGTCGGTTACAATGGGAGGAGATCTACATATCCGTATCGCCAAGCTTGCCTTCCACGCCAAGGAAAGTCCCATCCGGACACGGGACAAAGTCTTCAATCTTGTATCTTCATAGTCCAGGAGTCTGGCCAAAGGTTATAGTCCGGTCATCCGGACACCCGCTAATCCAGGACTCCCTCAGTAGCCCCTGAACCAGGCTTCAATGACGACGAGTCCGGCGCGCAGATTGTCTTCGGCATTGCAAGGCGGGTTCCTCCTCCGAATACTTCATAGAAGGTTTTGAACACAAGGATAGTGTCCGGCTCTGCAAAATAAGTTCCCCATACCACCGTAGAGAGAATAATATCTGTACAAATCTAATCTGCCAACGTATTCCGCAGCGTGACATCATACCACGGCCAAGCCTTTTTTCTAATCGTTTTACTGTCCCGCCTCAGTGCGTTTAGCGAGGTGGTTTCCTTGGCACGTCTTGTCGAAGCAGAGATCGTGTCCCCTTATTTCGGGATTCTCATCAATACAGGCGTGGGTAACCCAACCGTGCCATTAATCACGGCGCTTGGGAGATAAGCGAGTTTTACCAGGCTGGTGGGGGCACATAGTTTCGTCTGCCCATATAAGGGGATAAGAATCCACCCTTTCCATCTACGCCTTCTTCCTCCTTCGCTTACCCATTTCCGCGCACTCGAGCTCCAGCACCCAAGTCAGCACTTCCCACCTCAACCTTCTCCAGCCATGTCCGGAGCGGGAGGCAGGTGGATGGCCTCCTCCGTCATGGAGGGGCACATCAAAAAGTTGAGGAAAGCCGGATACTTATCCAATGACATTGCGCACCGGCTTCCAGACGAGGGGCAGCTCATCCCCACCCCTAGGCCCCATGAGAGGGTGGTGTTCCTCCCCCATTTCCTCCGCGGACTGGGCTTCCCACTCCACCCATTTGTCCGGGGCTCATGTTCTACTAAGGCCTGGATTTCCATGATCTGGCCCCAAACGTCATCCTCAACATCTCGGCGTTTATCATCGTGTGCGAGGCCTTCCTCCGCATCAAGCCCCACTTTGGCTTATGGCTGAAGATCTTCAACGTCAAGCCAAAGGTAGTGGGCAGCCAGCAAGCGGAGTGGGGAGGCGCCATGGTGGGCAAGATGCTCAACGTCACATGGCTCGAGGGCTCCTTTGTGGAAACCATGAAAGGGTGGCAATCGGGGTGGTTCTATATCACCGAGCTGCGTGACCCTGAATGGGCAGCGGCCCCCAAATTCCAATCCGGCATCCCCACCCGGCTCACCTCCTAGAAAGAGACGGGCCTGTCGTGGGGTAATTCAGGAGAGCTGACCGGACTCCAAACCTGCGTCCAAAACCTGATGGACAAGAAGGTTAAACTTGTCAACGTAGTCCAGGTCATGCTCTTCCACCGGATCCTCCCGTGTCAACGACGGGCTTTTAACTTGTGGGAGTTAGACCCGGCCCAGCACCAAACTTTGTCCAGGCTCTTTGACGCAACGCACGAGGATCCCTGGAAGGTGCTATTCAAGGGCGCCGAGGTCCCCCCCTCCCATTACCGAGGATCGCGGATTCTGCGCGAAGCGCCAAGCCAGCGCAGTAAGCTTGTTTTACCCTTTATAGGATACTTGTTTTTCATAGTTTGACTCTATGCGGGATCTAAGCTCCCGTTCCTTTGACAGGACTGGCAGAAGAAGTCCGGACAGATCGACTGTCCGGCTCCTTTGCCCGAAGGCCCCGCAGATGCCCGCTTGGCGAAGCTGCTGGTCCCGGCACCTTACGTGGTGCCGGAGAAGAAGGCCAAGAAGAAGACCACGGGAACTCGAAAGAGTTCTCGACGCATGGTGGTGTCGGATTCATCGCCCAACGACTTCGAAGCGCACTCCTCCCACGAAGATGAGGAGGAGGAAGAAGAGGCCTCTCCCCCTCCAACGGGGGGAGGAAAGAAAAGGAAGGTCGCCCCAACTAGGTGGGCCGGAGGGTCCAAGAAGGGAAAGACCCTTCCTCCGGACTACTCCACCAACGCCGACGACGGTGAAGAGGAGTGGTCGTCCAGGGCCAAGCCCCTGGCAAAATTGTAAGTATCCGAATACCAGAATAACTCATGGCGTTCCTCTATTGCACAGTATCTTTTGACGCCGAATATAATCATGAAGTCCGCCCAAGGCCCGGCTGGACGCTTCATTGAGCGGCTCCCTGGATTTGTCGGATGTGAATAGTCTTTCACTTCCAACTGCTACCTCCCCTCGCCCTACGGACGATGCCGAGGTGGAGTCCCAAAAGGGTCCAAGCCAAGAGGAGGTGGTCCTAGAGGCGCCGCAAGGTGACCTCCCGGACTCCAGGTGCAAACGGGATAAAACCCCAAAGGGCTCTAAGTCCGGCCCTGGGCCGGACACCGCACCGGAACCTTCAGTGGTTTCGGAGTCCGTCAGGCGGCCCCCTTGTAAGAAGGGCAATCCTACGACGCCGGTGACCTTCGTCCAACCGAAGGTACCGGATAATTTGCTGGAGGTGCTTAACGGCGCCTCCATCGACGAGGAGCACCGCACTATTATGAGTGCGGTGATCCAGAAGGTTTAGTCCGCCAAGAGCGGGCTGACAGAAGCCTGTGCCAGCCTTCTAACAGGCTTTGAGGTATGTATTTAAGACATGTGAAAATATTACCGCATAGACAGTAGCCCCTGATGCTCAGTTTGGTGTTCGGAAAGAAAAGCCAGACTGAGGATCTAAAAAGATATACGCAGGAGTCTAACATAAGTATGTCAATATGGGAATGCAGGCTGTGCTGCTAACCTCTACCGCACTGACTGCGGAGGTTGGTGCATTGAAGCAGAGCCTCGAGCGGTCCGAGAACGAGCTCGTCCTTGCCAAAAAGAAGCTCGAGGACAAGGAAGGTAAGTAATACCTTATGTAAGTATATATAAAAAATCTGGTTGCAAATAATGACAGGACCAACGTGAGTATTACAGGGGCCACAACCGAGGTGGCGACCCTGAAGGAAGCGTTGTCCAAGGCCGAAGACAATGCGGCCGTGGAGCGCGCCAAGCGAGAAAAGAAGGAGGCGCGGGTGGCGGAGGTGCGGCAAGAGCTCCACACTCTTGTGAAAAAACACAAGAGTTTGGAGCTTGACTCAAAGACTCGAGAGTCCGAGCTTGCCTCGGCCCTTGAGAGCGCCAAGTCTTCCAAGGCCGAAGCCCAAAAAGCCCTCCAGGAAATTGAGGCGATGAAGAAGATGGTGGTGAGTAAGGCATTTTTTATGCAAAGCAAGCACGTGAAAGTGAATTACTTGTTACTTACCCGAGTCCGGAGCTCTCCAGGAGCATTCGCAGATCTGCCCCGCAGTGTGTCCGATGTTGCCGCATTCTACCGAGCTGAGGAAGGGAGCTCGACGGAGAAGGTGTTCTGGTCCCGGTATGTTGAGGCCAGACACCTGGTGCCCTTGAGCGACCAGCTGAAGCAGCTGGTCGAGCTCCATAAGGTAGCCGAACAGGCCATGAAGGGCCTTATAGGTCGGCTATGGCCTGGGGAGGTCATGCCTGGAAGCTACTTTGGGCTGCTAAGGCGGCTGGTGGATGCCTGTTCATGGCTTGAAATCATCAAGTGCTCCGTATGCATCGAAGGCGCCCGTAGGGCCCTTGCCCATGTTAAAGTACACTGGGGCAAGATGGATGCTGAGAAGCTGGTGACAGATGGGCCACCAGAGGGGAAGGATCATCGCAAGCCCGAGTTGTATTATGAGGGCGTCCTGAAGGGTGCCTGTCTTGTGGCGAATGAGTGTTCGGAGGATGTAATTTTTGAGTAAACTCGCTCATGTTATCCTATGCGCAGAAAACTTGTTCATATGCGCTAAGCAACGCTTTTTGAATTTAAAATATTACCTTCTGTGCGGCCGTTTATTAAATCTGAGAGATGGCGAGTCATCGGCTTCTACCCCCATGCCACGAGTGCTGGGGTGTTCGGGATAAACCTGAACGCTCGTGTTCCCATTCTTGGGTCCTTCGAGGGAGGCGCTCAGCACAACGAACAAGGCAATCGGACTATAATGCTTTATCACTCTCACTTAGCCATAGAATTCTATAATTTTAAATTTCGGCGAAGCCCCTAGTATTCGAAAGACCGAGTTCGGGGCGCTATCCACGCCTAGGCCGGACAAAGCCAGCTCCTCGCTCTAAGCGGCATAAGTCTTTAGGGACTCGAAAACCTCTCGAACAGCGACCAGCTCTCGCCCTATCATGACGGTCAGTTTTAGCTTTCTCTACTGAGGTGCTTAACCCAGCTCAACTGGGGCACAATCGCAGTAGTTCTCCCAGTGCTACCTTAGCCGATATAACGGAACGTAAGGTACCAAAACATGGGAGCCGGGCGAACCCAACTATTGACCCAAGACATGATTCAGAGCCGATGCATATAATGCTATAAGTTCGGGGTGCCGCACTCATGAGAGTGTTCGATCTTCTCACACCATATTCTGGGGTACTTAAGCCCCTGGTGTATTGGCCGTACCAAAGTGTACGGTTGCATAATGTCATAACTGAACATATTTACATAAAAATGAATGCAATAATAGACAAGAACTATGTATTGTTTATTAAAAGGCTGTTGTGAAAGCAGAACGATACAAATAGTGCGATAAGCAAGAGATGGGATTATTTGACATGTCCCCCTCCAGGGGCAAGCTGCGAGACTTTATGTAAGACAGGTATTTAGCTTGTTATAGAGACCACCTGGACATTCGAGGTAGCTTGCTGCCTCCCTGGCTGTTGCATCGTGTGTTCGGCGATTGTACTGCCCGACAGGCCTTCCGGAGAGTGGAGTCCTGAAAGTAAGAAAAAAGAAATGACAAAATCGGGAGCCCCTAGTGCGGTTGAGCCGCATTTTGGGCGTGTCGTGGTTGTGCCCCTCCCCTTATGCCCATGGTATCTCCAGAGCATAATTATGTACGCGTGGTACTGGTTTTGCAATTTTGCGAGGGCTGGGTTTGGGGCCGCACTGCTGCGCTTGCTCGGAACGTGCCAAGCGGTCTTGTTATAGGTTACTCCGGGCACGCTTGACGGTGTCCGGACGTTTAATAGCCGGACTGGAGAATTGCCTTGAGAGGCTACTTTGTACTTCCGCCGCGAGGGCCGCCGTGTGCTCCTCCGTTCGGAGAGAGCATTCGGTGTCTCCATTGACCGTAATGACTCCTCGAGGGCCTGGCATCTTGAGCTTGAGGTATGCATAGTGCGGCACCGCATTGAACTTTGCAAATGTGGTTCGTCCGAGCAGGGCGTGATAGCCACTGCGGAACGGGACTATGTCGAAGATTAACTCCTCGCTTCGGAAATTATCCAGGGATTCGAAGACCACTTCGAGTGTAACTGAGACTGTACAGTTGGCCTCTACACCTGGTATGATGCCTTTAAAGGTCGTCTTTGTGGGTTTAATCCTTGAGGGATCTGTGCCCATTTTTCGCACTGTATCCTGATAAAGCATGTTCAGGCTGCTGCCGCCGTCCATAAGGACTCTAGTGAGGTGATATCTGTCAATGATTGGGTCTAGAACCAATGCGGCGAATCCGCCATGGCAGATGCTAGTGGGGTGGTGCCTTCGATCAAAAGTGATTGGGCAGGAGGACCACGGGTTGAACTTTGGGGAAACTGGCTCCAACACATATACGTCCCTGAGTGCACGCTTCCGCTCTCTTTTGGGGATGTGGGTTGCGTATATCATGTTCACCGTCCGCACTTGTGGGGGAAAGCCCTTCTGTCCCCTATTGTTCGGCGGCCGGGGCTCCTCCTCGTCATCGCTATGCAGCCCCTTGTCTTTGTGTTTGGCACTTAACTTGCATGCCTTCTTGAACACCCATCAATCCTTGTTGGTGTGATTGGCTAGTATTTCGGGGGTGCCGTGTATCTGGCACGAGCGATCGAGTATTCGGTCCAAACTGGACGGGCCCGGTGTATTTCTTTTGAATGGCTTTTTCCGCTGACCGGGTTTAGAGCCTCTAAATCCGGCATTAACTGCCGTATCCTCCGTATTGTCGCCGTTCATGCGGCGCTTGTGCTTATTGCGACGCGACCTGCCATTGATGTCCTTGGTATCCGAATTACCAGGGCTCTTGGTCATATTATTACTACGAGCTAGCCAGCTGTCTTCTCCCGCGCAAAAGCGGGTCATGAGTGTTGTGAGGGTTGCCATGGATTTCAGCTTTTCCTGTCCTAGGTGCCGGGAAAGCCATTCGTCACGGATGTTATGTTTGAAGGCTACGAGGGCCTCTGTGTCCGGACAGTCAACTATTTGATTTTTCTTGGTTAGGAACTGTGTCCAGAATTGTCTGGCCGATTCCTCTGGCTGCTGAATTATGTGGCTTAAGTCATCGGCGTCTGGTGGTCGCACATAGGTGCCCTAGAAATTGTCGAGGAATGCGACTTCCAGGTCCTCCCAGCAACCAATTGACTCTGCAGGCAAGCTGTTAAGCCAATGCCGAGCTGGTCCTTTAAGCTTTAGTGGCAGGTATTTGATAGTGTGTAGATCATCACCGCGGGCCATGTGGATATGAAGGAGATAATCCTCGATCCATACCGCGGGATCTGTTGTGCCATCGTATGATTCGATGTTTACGGGTTTAAAACCCTCGGGGATTTGATGATCCATTACTTCATCTGTGAAGCATAGTGGGTGTGCGGCGCCTCTATACTGGGCTATATCACGACGTAGCCCAAATGAGCTTTGTCTGCTGTGTTCGGCCTGGCCGTATTTGCCATGTCCGGCATGACGGTTATCGTCACGTGTCGTGGGGCGCCCACGTGATCCGTAGATCGATCTTGTTTGGCTTGCCTTGTCCTCCAATATGTCTCGCAGGTCTGGCACATTTCCCCGGGCCTTGGTATTTTTTGAGCGACGCCGGGGTGCGGCTTGAGTGGATGGCTGAGAGGCCTCTCTGTCGCGGCCACGAGGTAGCCGGTCGGCCGCAACCGTGCGCTGGTGATGTAGGTTTAAGTGCTTCCTCCTCTAATCGGGGTAGCATCCTGCGCTTTGGGTAGCTCTTGGAGGGGCGTTCGAGTTCGTACTCTTCGGCCGCAAGGACTTCAGTCCATTTGTCGGCTAGCAAGTCTTGGTCAGCTCTAAGCTGCTGCTATTTTTTCTTGAGCCTGCTCGCCGTGGCCATAAGCCTGTGTTTGAAACGCTCTTGTTCAACGGGATCCTCAGGCACGACAAATTCGTCGTCGTCGAGGCTTGCCTCGTCTTCGGAGGGAGGCATGTAATTATCGTCCTCTACCTCTCTGTCTGCCGCTCTCTCATGAGGGCTGGCTTCTCCATCCTCCTATGCTGAATCCTGCTGGAGGGGGTTGTCTTCGGCACTGTCCGGGGTGTTATTATCTCCCGTGCCGGAATCGCCGTTTTTGCTTTGGCGGGATTTAGAGTAGCGCCGCTGATGCCGGCGCTTAGGCTGCTTCTTGGAGGGGTCATCCTCCGTTGTTCCATCGCCATTCCCTTCTTTTGGGGTGTCCACCATGTATATGTCATATGACGAGGTGGCCTTCCAGTGCCCTATAGGCGCTGGTTCTTGGTCGTCTCCTGCATTGGCGTCCATACCGTCGATGTCTTCGGAGTCGAAGTCGAGCATGTCGGTTAAATCATCGACAGTGGCTACGAAGTGGGTGGTGGGTGGGCTTTGAATTTCTTCATCGTCCGCATCCCAACCTTGCTGACCATAGTCCGGCCAGGGCTCTCCTGACAGAGAGACTTTAGTGAATTCAGAATGTCGCCGAAGGGCGAGCGCTGAAAGATGTCCGCGGCGGCGAACTCCATGATCGGCAGGGGCGCGGAAGGTTCGGAGTCTGGAAAGGAGTCCGGCACCTTGGAGTCACGAGCTTCGCAAAGGACAAGGCTGGTGTTCGGCTCGATCGCCGTAGAGATTGCAGCCCCTGAGGCAGTGTTCGGCTCGATCGCTGTAGAGATTGCAGCCCCCGAGGCGGTGTCCAGCCACCCATCCTAGATTGGCGCAGTCGGCTCCGAGCTAAGGGTCGGAGCGGACACTGGGGCGGCCACCTGGGCACTGTTTGGCGGCAGAGCTAGGTCATGCCCATCGTGACAGTGCGGCACGCTCGGCTGTGGCTCGAACCCGTCGAAGATCAACTCTCCGCGGATGTCAGCCGTGTATTTCAAACTTCCAAACCTGACCTGATGGCCAGGGGCGTAGCTTTCGATCTGCTCCAGATGGCCAGGCGAATTGGCCCGCAGTGCAAAGCTGCCGAATACGAAGATCTTTCCGGGGAGAAAAGTCTCACCCTGGACCGCATGGTCGTTGATGATCGGAGGAGCCATCGGGCCTAAAGATGACGACACAGAGGAACTCTCAATGAAAGCACCAATGTCGGTGTCAAAACCGGCGGATCTCGGGTAGGGGGTCCCGAACTGTGCGTCTAGGCGGATGGTAACAGGAGACAAGGGACACGATGTTTTTACCCAGGTTCGGGCCCTCCGATGGAGGTAAAACCCTACTCCTGCTTGATTAATATTGATGATATGGGTAGTACAAGAGTAGATCTGCCATGAGATCAAAGAGGCTAAACCCTAGAAGCTAGCCTATGGTATGATTGTTGTTCATCCTACGGACTAAAACCCTCCGGTTTATATAGACACCGGAGAGGGCTAGGATTACATAGAGTCGGTTACAATGGGAGGAGATCTACATATCCGTATCGCCAAGCTTGCCTTCCACGCCAAGGAAAGTCCCATCTGGACATGGGGCGAAGTCTTCAATCTTGTATCTTCATAGTCCAGGAGTCCGGCCAAAGGTTATAGTCCGGTCATCCGGACACCCCCTAATCCAGGACTCCCTCAATGAGTCACCTTTATTCGTTGCATATTGCATATTATTTCTAGCTTGTTGCCATGTATTGCTTCTAATTTGGTCAAATACATTTGTTAGGGCACCCTTTTGATTTGGCAGAGTGATATTGGTTTCATCTTTCATATGGTTTCAAGCTTGCATCGATTCTAACAAGTTCAAGCACCTTGTGCTTAGTTTACACTTTACACATCATACATGTCAATATGTCACGCCGTCCTGTTTTTCGTACATATTCCATCCTCCTATCATGCGGTTGCCTTACATGAAAGTAGTGTTCGTCAGTATCATGCATCAATAAGTTCTGAAGAGCAAATTTTATTCCTTTTTCTTATGGGTTTGACTTGACAAGGCAAAATCAAGAAAGAGGGAGGAAAAGAGTAAGGAAGGCGATGATGGTGGTCCTCTGCAGCAATGTAAACAGAGCATCTGTACCGATTCTCCTTGTGCTGATAGTGCATTACATGGTCCAAGTCTCCGCTCCCCTACTCCACCATCCAAGGTGCTTGCTCTAACTTGGCAGTGTGATATCTGGTTGCATGTTGCATATGGTGTCTAGCTCGTATTGCTCCTAATTAGTGTAAACTGCATCTGCTTAGCTTACACATGATACATGTGAATATGACACGCTTTCCTGTTTTTGGTACATACTATATCTGTCTATCACACCATGTTCTTACATGAAACTACTCTTCTTGTGTATCCTACATCAGTCACTTATGATGGGACACCTTTAATTTGGTAGTGTGATATTGGTTTGCGTCTTGAATATGATTTCTAGCATGTATTGCTTCTAGTTTCATGAATGCCACCTATGACGAGACAATTTTAACTTGGCAGAGTGATATTGATTGCACCTTCCATATGGTGTCTTGCAGTGTTTCTAATTTGTTGAAGTGCCTTCTGCTTAGTTACCACATCATAGGTGTGAATATGTCAAGCCGTCCATTTTTTCGTACATATTCCATCCTCGTATCATGACTTTGCCTTTCATCAGAGTAGTGTTCGTTAGTATCATGCATGAATGAGTTCTGAAGAGCGAATGATATTCCTTTTTCTTGTCGGTATGACCTCACAATGCAAAATCAATAAAGCTGAAGGAAATTGGCAAGGCATTGGATGATGGTGGTCCTTCTGAGCAACTGAAATGGAGGTTCTCTACAGATTCTACTCCGCCATCCTCCCAACAAGATTCGCAAGACAACGCAAGGCTAGACAGTCAACGTAGTTGTGTAGATGATGAGCACATCTCCCCTACTCCACCATCACAGGTGCTTGCTCTAACTTGGCACTATTATATGTGGTTGCATGTTGCGTATGATGTCTTACATCAAAGTAGTGTTCGTCTGTATCATGCATAAACCAGTTATGCAGAGCTAATTTTATTCATCTTCTTGTGGTTTTGACTTCATAAGGCAATATCGGAAAATAGGAAGGAAAAGAGTAAGTTAGGGGATGTTGGTGGTACTCCGCACCGACGCAAACATACACTCTCTAGATTTGCCACTGCTACTGCTAATGAAGTTGAAGTCCCAAGTATACATGATGAGTTCATCTCCCGCACTCCACCATTGCAGGTGCTTGCTCTGAGTTGACAGAGTGATAATTGGTTTCATGTTGCATATGTTGTCTAGCCTGTATTTCTTCTATTTTGATTAAATTGCACCTGCTGAGTTTATACGTTATACATGTGCATATGACATGGCTTTCTGTGTCTAGAATACGCTGCATCTATCTATCATACCATGTTCTTACATCAAAGTACTGCTGTTGTGTATCCCGCATCAGTAACTCATGATTGGACGCTTTTAACATGGCAGTTTGATAGTGGTTGCATCTTGCATTGATTTCTACGTTGTACTGCTTCTAATTTTTCGAATTGCCACTTATGACAAGACACTTTTAACTTGGCAAAGTAATATTGGTTGCATCTTTCATATGGTGTCTAGCTTGCATTACTTCTATTTTCTTGAAAATCCTTCTGCTTAGTTTGCAGATCGTAGTTGTGAATATGTCATGCTGTCCTATTTTTCTTACATATTCCATCCTCATACGGTTGTCTTACATCAAAGTATTGCTTGTCTGTATCATGCATCAATGAGTTCTGAAGAGTGATTTTATTCTTTTGTGTTGTGAGAACAGCTTGACATGGCAAAGTCAAAAAAGAGCAAGGAAAATAATATAGTAGGGAGTGTTGTTACTCGTCAGGTGAAACGGAAAAGGTTCTGCCGTCGAGATTATGTTGGTACTTATAGTGAAGTAGAAGGTCCAAGTCCACCGGCTAAATCTACAAACACAGTATCACCTGCTCCACCAGCTGTAGCATCCGCTTCAACTGTACCAGCATCTCAACCAGTTACTCGTTCGTTTGCTCCACAACTGGTCAGTTCCCAAGCTACCTTCACACCTAACACTACTTCTGAAGCACTGCTGGCACAACAGGACTTGGCAAGATCAGATGAACCTCATGAGCATCAACACCAAGACGGTACCTGACCGAGTCAAGTTGCGGTTGCATGCTCCTTTATATGTACTCTCATAGTTTGATGTACACTAACACTTTCCATATTTGTTGTTAAACTAGCACCACGGCGCAAGCGGAAATAGACATCAGGGATAATGCTTGATAGATTAACAAAATCTAAAGGAGGAGGAATGGAGATCCATTTTGAGGCAGGTTTAAAAAGGCCACGTGATGCTACAGAGTCAGCCAAGTTAGTATCAGAGGCAACCGTTGCCGTTAGGTGTCATGCACGTATCCTCCCAACGTGGATCCAGTACAGGAATGAGAAAGACAATACCAGTTTAACACCTTCCTTGACCATTTATCCGTAAGTAATGTTATTCATCGCAATTAGTAATATTGTCTTGCTCTGTCCCATACTTTCTAGCTTCCTCCAAATAAGACTCACATTCTTTTTTCAAAGATGAGGTTCAAGTTGGATCCGAAAGATGATGCAACTAAACAAGCATTCCCTCATGTTTTTCAGTCTGCTCTGCGACAGTATCGGTACCACCTTAGAAAATCTCACTTTGAAGGCAAGGCTAACAATGAAATCGCCCAAACATCTCCAGTGGAATATATTACAGATGAAGACTGGACATCCCTCGTTAAACACTGGTCTGATCCAAAGTATCAGGTAGGCTATATGTATTTGATCAGACCACATATTGAGCTTGTATTTATGTATGTGCCTTACAAGTGTATCTTCTTATAGGCTAACTATTTGAAGAACAAAACCAACCGTTCTAAAGTGAAATTCCAACAGACAACAGGATCTCATAGCTATTGCACACTGTGAGGCTCTTGTAAATAGCTGCTACTTCCTTCTTTTTTTTGTGCCATATTATCGTATCTATATTGACTTGTTCCAAATACGGAGGAAAGCCCGTGCGGACCAAAAAGAACCTGAACCGAATGCAGTGCAAATCTTCAAGGATTGCCACAAAGCAAGATGAAGGGCATGAGCACACCAGCTCAAGCCGCTGTTGTAAGTCCTTACTCCTCCTGCCTTGAACTGATTGGTACTGTGATGTGTTCATTTAACTACTTGGTTTGCAGCCAATGTCAGTTACTCTGTTCACTTTTATACATTGTTGTCTTAATGTATCATTTCACCTTACATGGTTTAAAAGAGATGAAGGATATTCTTTTGGTCTTGATCTGTAATCTAGTTGTTATGTTCACGTGCGCACATAATGATAAAATAGCCTGTTTGTTTTATATCTGTTTGCCCATGATATGAATGATGTCATACTATGTTCATCCTACTTTAAACCATGTCTCTTTATCCTTAGATGTCAATGAATGTGAGGAAATAGACAATACAGTAGGCATGCTACATGGACATATGTTCCGAAAGTGATTTTATTATGTAGTTGGCACTACAATACATGCTAATGTATTACAGTAGTTCACCAAAATAAGTTATGTATAAATGTTTAACCTACTTTGTTTGTTTTTGTCTCATTAGTAACTTATCTGGTACACTAATCTACAAGTTCAAACTTTCAGGAAGCTATGGAACAAATGATTGAACAGCCACAACCACCTGAAGGTGACGAGGCTACTACAGGAACAATGTCACCTCTTGCTGCAGTGCGTCAGTATCTCTCCACTAACAGTGCAAAAAGCACCTTCCTGTGTAATTCTGGGTTGGTTGTCAAGGTAACCTTGTCCAAATCGCCTACTGAACAAAATCTTCCTGCTAGACAGAGTGATATATCTGTGCTCCAGACACAAGTTCAATCCCTAATGAACGTTGTTGTGGAAACAAGAATAGTGGTTGAGAAATGTCGTCAAGATATGAATGGTTTTGAAACCAGACTATCAGACATTCGCTTCGTTGTTAAAGAGCAATGGCGGAAAAAAGGCGGAGATCGTGCTGCTCCATCAGGTTCTATAGCCTGAAACATTAGCACTCAGGTCAAATGATCTGTGATTCTATACATCTGATGGTGCTTCTATCTGGAAGGACTGTAAACTTTATGCCAACAGGCCTTTTGTTGTATGATTGGAATTTATTTTGTTGTGATACAACATTTATGATGCTGCCACAGGCTGCAGTAATTACGACGCTATTTTTGTATAGGGTAGGTTTATCTTAGTAATGTATTCGGCCGAAAGCTTCGTAGGAGCCCAACATGCCAACATTCGTCGGGCCCATTCCAATTGGGCTAAAAACGATTACGGGCCGAAATTGGCATGTAGCCCACTAAAAATATCTGGGCTTAAATTAGCATAAGCTTTCAAATTTTTCTGGTAGGCCTGTGCCCATAGTGGGCCTTTAACAGGCCTAAACATAATTTGGGCCCTCAGTAAAAATAGGCCGTTTACAGGTGTAAATATCTCGAGCCCATAAAAAACATGGGACTTTAATAGACCGAAAGTGAGATTGGGCCCTGATTGTGCCAAATAACCCACTAGACTTAGCAGGCCGAAACGGTGGCCCATTTACGATGCGGATATTTGACAGGCCGAAATTCGGACGGGCCGTAAATGCGCCGACCTAATACACGGGCCTTTAACAGGCCAAAACTTCGGTCAGGCTAGATTATCATCATTTTTATATGGGCCGTTAATGGGCCTGATATGACGTTGGGCCACATATGGCCCATGGTTTACGTCCGGCGTTAACAGGCCGAAAATGACAACAGGCCGAAAGTGGCCCAAATCTATAGTGGGGCTCTAACAGGCTGAATGACAGACATGGCCGAATATGACCCAAATCCTTCACGGTCGTTTATGGGCCAAAAGTTTTGATGGCCTGTAAATGGGCCCAAATGAAGCCAAACCTTTAACAGGCCGGAAATACACCGGGTCGTAATTCGGCCCAATTACTTAGCGGACTGTTAACGGGCCAGAAGTGACCATGGGTCGCATTGTTGACAAGGTTAGACCAGGCCGTTGACGGGTCGATTTGACAGAGAATGTTTGGCCTTTAGCTGGGACGACCCATTATGGTCTGCAGAATCTTGTGGGCCTTTAGCTGGGCCGGCCCATTATGGTCCGCAAAATCTTGTGGGCCTTTAGCTAGGCCGGCCCATTATGGTCCGCTAAATTTTGTGGGCCTTTAGCTGGGCCGGCCCAACATGGTCCGCTAAATCTTATGGGCCTTCGGTTGGGCCGGCCCATTTAAACTTTGTGGGCCACTTTTGGGCCGGTCCATGCGTCAACATATCATAGGCCCATCTCGACCGTTGGATGAGTGACACCTGTGACAACATGGAGCTGACACGTGGATCCGTCAGCCAATGAGAATTTTACACATGGAAAATTGGCATTGGTCGTGGCTGTTAACGGGTTATTGGATCCAAAATCCGACCCGATAGCTTAACGGCGTTTCGTTACGGTGGATGCCACGTGTCGGTCACCCTTGACAAAAGCACTTCTGTGACGCGCGATTTATCGTCATGGAAGTGGACACTTCCGTGATGATAATTTTGGTAATGTCATGGAACACTTCTACGACAGCACAGGTATGACTATCTTGATTCTGTCATAAAATCGTCATGGATGTACATGCATGACAGAAAACGCGACCTACTGTGACAAACACGTATCATCATGGAAGTGTATTTTTTTGTAGTGTAAGGTGTTATTGTAGTATGAACTCTATGATAGATTGAGCGGAAAGAATAGCTTCATGTAATTTTACTACGAACTCTTGAATAGATAGAACAGAAAGGATAACTTTGAGGTGGTTTCGTACCCTACCATAATCTCTTCATTTGTTCCCCGCTATTAGTGTCTTTGGAGTGACTCTTTGTTGCATGTTGAGGGATAGTTATATGATCTATCTATGTTATTATTG
Source organism: Triticum dicoccoides (assembly GCF_002162155.2). Classification (NCBI taxonomy): domain Eukaryota; kingdom Viridiplantae; phylum Streptophyta; class Magnoliopsida; order Poales; family Poaceae; genus Triticum; species Triticum dicoccoides. The sequence goes on from NC_041391.1 coordinate 130,718,054, forward strand.
TTGAGAGAACTTGCACTAGTGAAAGTATGAACGTTAGGCCTTGTTTCCTACCATTGCAATACCGTTTACGCTCACTTTTACCATTGTTACCTTGTTGTTTTTATAATTTCAGATTACAAAAACCTTTATCTACTATCTATTTTGCACTTGTATCACCATCTCTTCGCCGAACTAGTGCACCTATACAATTTACCATTGTATTGGGTGTGTTGGGGACACAAGAGACTCTTTGTTATTTGGTTGTAGAGTTGTTTGAGAGAGACCATATTGATCCTACGCCTCCTACGGATTGATAAACCTTAGGTTATCCACTTGAGGGAAATTTTCTACTGTCCTACAAACCTGTGCACTTGCAGGCCCAACAACGTCTACAAGAAGAAGGTTGTGTAGTAGACATCAGATGGTTCCTTCTCTTTGGGTGTCCACCGCCCGCGCCCCAGGAACCGTGAGTGGACTAGATTATTCTATAGTATTCGATCCTTATTAGGTACCTAGCCAGTGATGTATTCGATATATAATATTCAAGACGATGTATTCAAGATTATATATTAATCGAGATGATGCATATTATGTACTATATGATTCAGTTTTTCCTTATTGATTGCATCCATGCATTGTAATTTGAATACTAAATTGTTTTACATTTCTTCTGTATTAGTTAAGTAAAAGCTATGGCGGACAATACCGGCAGAGAGAGAGAAGAGGAATTGTTCGAGATCATACACAGCCCTCGCAGGCTAGATGATCTGAATGAAGAAGATGACGGCTCCCAATATTTGAACAATACCAGAGAGGGTGATGATAAGATATTCAATCTCAACGACCGAGCTGATGAAGTCATGAACTATGATTATGATTATGATGATGCATACAATGTTTATGATGACACAGACAATAATGTTGATCTTCAAATAACAAAGACTACCGGCGAGGTATATTTATATAAGCAGGCATCTGGTGATCATCACATGTTTTTTTATTTGAAGATACATTAACGAATTGATCTTTCTTCTTTCAGACCTCTGGATCGAGCAAATCTTCTTCTACAGACAGCAAGACAAAGCGAGGCCCGGGCAAAAAGTTGAAGGAGGGTGTAAAGTACAACATCGACTCCATCAAAGCTACTGGTGAACCCCTCACGCCTAAGAACATTGCGAACAAGTGGACTCGTCAGTGCGGAGTTCTTGTGAAGGACCTACTCCCGATCTCCATTCAAGAATGGAAAGAGCCAAAAACTAAATGTCCAGATGTTACTTGTGTCGACGACAAGGCAAAAAAACCTTTGGGAATCTCTGATGGAACATTTCACCCTACTAGATTACTTCACTGATGCAGATGTGCAGAAAGTCAAGGACGCTGCTCTTAAGAAGATGGCAATTGCATTCAACACCCACAAGAAAACTGTATGGGCCAACTACCTCGCTGCAGAAAGGAAGACTCTAGAATTCAAGGGAACACTGGAGGAGCAAAGAGAACACTGGGTCGATTTCTTGAAATTCAAGGAATCAGAATTATCTAAGGAACGTTTGAGAAAAACAAGGCCAATGCCGCAAAAAAGACGTAGTTCCATAGGCTGGGTCTAGGTGGCTACACGGTGGGAGTGCCTAAGTGGGATAAGTCTGAGCAAGAGATGGAGGATGCAGGGGTCACTCCGGTTACTAGGAGCTGGCCCCTCAGGTGCAGAACTTGGTTCTATGCGCATGGGGGGCATTGGACCCGAAGACAGGCCTGGTTTCGAAGAAGGCAAGTCTAAAAGGAGCCGAACAAAAGATACTTGACGCAATAGAAGATGCTCGAAAGGGGGTGTTCATGCCGAACAGAGACAACGACGAACTTACATGCTCCCTGAGAAATCCTGAACACCCGGGAAGAACACAAGGCAAGGGCGTTATTCCCTGGTATGAGGGCTTTTCGGAATGGAATGACGACTATAGGACCCGTGCAAGAAAGAAGATGGAGGAGGAGAAGAAGAGGAAGCAGGACACAGAACGCCTTCAAGGCCTAGAAGCAAGGCACGCGGACTTGGCACTCAAATTCCAGCAGCAGCAGCAGATCGACTCACTTAGCCAGGAAAGGGGATCTCAGCAGCGGCAGCAGCAAGCGGATGATCATCCAGCATTGGATAGCACCGTCCCATCCATGCCGAGAAGCAGCGTTGGTTCTGCCCCGGGCGACACACTGTTGGATACATACCCTGTGGATGACATCATAGAGAACACTAACTGTGAGCTACACTCCAAAATGAGAGGGTGGCGGACGTCGTTGCTTTTATAATTACCCCTGAAGCAACCTTCCATTGCACCCCGATTCCAGAGGGCTATGCTCGTGTCTTGGTTGATGAAGTGGTGGACCCATATTCGAGGCTAGCGCTTGACATTCCTGGAGGTGAAGACGAGCGCACATTGGGAGAGGCCATCTTTCAAAGGATTGCATCATCTTTCGAAGTCCAACGACACCGCGTCTGCCGACTCCTCCTCGAAGTCCGCCACCGAGTCAGCAGACTCCCGCTCCTCCAAGTCCACGAACGCATGAGCCGACTCCTCCTTGAAGTCCGCCACCTCAGGCCACTCCTCCTGTTTCAAGTACGACACCGTGTCAGGCCACACCTCCTGCTTCAAGTCCGGCACAGCGTCAGGCCACTCCTCCTGCTCCAACTCAGCCACGTCAGCCGTCTCTGCCGTCTCAGCAATCGCAGAAGAGACATGCCGCACCTATGGTGCGTAGAGGTACAAGTCGAGGTAGTATGGGAAGTACAGGCGGAGACAAGCGATATAAATATGGTCCAAGCCTCGCTCCTCTTCCTTAGAGGCCTTACGACATGACCGAGGAGCAAAACGCAACCATAGTGCGGGCCCAAGTGGACGCCCATTTTGGACCGAAACTGGCACCGCTGCCAAGGGAGAATTGCATGAGAAAGTTATTGACCACTTTATTCATATGGCAAGAAAACCAGCTCCCAAACCTGTTGACTCAGACTATGAGCGCCAAATCAGGAAGCTACATCGAGCACGGCTACAGAAGGAATCGAGCTCGAGCTCGAGCCAACAAGTAGCTATCAAAAAATGTGGGAAAACCGTTAACTAGCTGGGAGAACAGGCGGCGCAATCGATCCCCCCGCTTGTTGTGCCAACAACACATGAGAGTACGTGCGCCCAATATTATTGTGGGCAAACCATTAACGTTCCCCAGCTGGGCGATGTGGTACTAACCGAGGAGCATATAATGCAGGCTGAAATGCTCAAGATCATTGTTGGACAACTCCTTGAAATTGAGCCCATGTCTCCGCTTAGAGAGGAGGAAATAAAACGGAAATATGTCTGGGGCCAACCTTTGGTCGATCCAGGCAAGGTCAAGAACCTCCCAACAAGAATGTATGAATTGCATCAATGGTACATGAACATTACCAAAATTTCCAATCGAGTGTCCCTCATGGTGAATGTCAAGGAGGAGCATTACTTCCATGAGAAAGCTCTGTCCGTTGAGTATTCAGAACTATTTCAGTTATACAATCAAGACGCACTTGACAAATCTATCATCAGTTGCTATTGTCTGTAAGTGATTTCTTTCTGTAATTTAAGTCTCAAGCTTGTTGTAGTGATCATTTTCATCAATCATTACATGTAATTATCCTCACTATATTCTTTTATGTGGTATTATATGCAGGATGAAGATGTATGAAATGAAAAAATCTGGATGCTGTGGCATTGGGTTCATTGACCCAAATACCATTAATGAGTACACATGGAATCTTCCAACTTGTCTAGCAAGTTTAGCGGAAAGCATGATAGATTTCTTCAAGCGCCTCAATACCAATGAAGATATACTACTTCCTTACAACTTCCTGTGAGTCACACTGTCTTGTACTACAAATTCTATTTTTGCTTACTAGCTAGCTAGATGTTACTAATTAAGTGTATAGGGTTTACGGTAGTTGATTAGTGTTATGCACATACCCGCTTAATTAAGACATGCAAACGTGTGCGCATGCAGTTTCCACTGGATCTTGTTAGACATTAAAGTTGAGGAAGGAAAAGTTGAAGTACAGGACTCACTACTTAAAGAAGAAAGTGACTACACCATCTTGAAGGGGATAGTCAACAGGTAATTTCAATCATTATTAACTATATCTCGGCCTATTTAGTTCGTCATTTCCTGATATGAACTATTTAATAACCCCTTTATTAATTTTCTTTGCCGGCGGGCAGGGCTCGGGCAAAGTTCATCAAGGTGACTCCAGGCAAATGGGCAAAAAAGTTGTTTTAGTATCGACCAAAGGTAAGTAATTAAGTAGTACTAGCTACCTAGCTAGCTACCATCTCTTTAATTCTTGTTTCAATACCATTAATTAATTATCATGCTTGATTAATCATTATCTGATTCAATTACATTCTCGTAAAGGCCCTGAAGCAGGCGCCGGGAAATGATCTGTGTGCATACTACGTTTGCGAGAACATTCGCATGATGGCGTCCAAAAGGAGCAGATCTCAAAGACAGGACTGGGTATGTTTGTCAGAACACTATTCACACCATTATCGATATCTAGTCACACAACTAATACACATGCATATTGATCTCCTTCTTAACAGTTCAGAGAGGTGCGGGAGCAGCTCCTACCAATGGACCGCATACTAGCACTTCAAGAGGAAATAGCGGGATTTTTGCTCGACCAGGCCATAGATCCCAAAGGAGAATACTATTACCCGCTGCCGCCCCCATGAACCACTTGTCATCGTGCTCCGAAGGCACCAAGGCAACATGTAGGAGAAATTGTATATATATACATGTGTATGTGTGAAAAATTAATGGTGTTGGTTGGAAGACATTCGATGATATATATTTATATATATATATATATGCGGTTCTACGAGAAAATCTATTTATATATATGCACAACGTGTACAATATGTAGTATCGTAAAATACCAGCAAACAAAAAAGAATTAAATGGAAAACACAAAATTAATGGAAAATAAGAAATAAAACCAAACCACCCCCCCAAACATTTAGTACCAGTTGGTGTTACCAACCGGTACTAATGGTCTACCAGCACCCGGGCTTGGCTCATGCCACGTGGTGGCACTTTAGCGCCGGTTCATGCCGAACCGGTAGTAAAGGGGGGGGGCTTTAGTCTCCACTCTTTAGTGCCGGTTTTGGAACCGGCACTAAAGGCCCTTACGAACTGGCGCTAAAGCCCAGTTCTGCACTAGTGAGTTACCGGTGCAGGGCTTCGCCTAAGCACTACGACGATATGACCGAGGTGTGTAACTGTGGAGGGGGGCACCGTACACGGCTAAACAATGTCAACTTGTGTCTTCTAGGGTGCCTGATGTCTACTATGCAACCTTCTTCTTGTAGATGTTGTTGGCACTCCAAGTGCAGAGGTTTGTAGTACAGTAGAAAATTTCCCTCAAGTGGATGACCTAAGATTTATCAATCTGTGGGAGGCGTAGGATAAAGATGGTCTCTCTCAAACAACCCTGCAACCAAATAACAAAGAGTCTCTTGTGTCCCCGACACACCCAATACAATGGTAAATTGTATAGGTGCACTAGTTCGGCGAAGAGATGGTGATACAAGTGCAATATGGATGGTAGATATAGGTTTTTGTAATCTGAAATTATAAACACAGCAAGGTAACTAATGATAAAAGTGAGCACAAACGGTATTGCAATGCTAGGAAACAATGCCTAAGGTTCATACTTTCACTAGTGCAAGTTCTCTCAACAATAATAACATAACTGGATCATATAACTATCCCTCAACATGCAACAAAGAGTCACTCCAAAGCCACTAATAGCGGAGAACAAACGAAGAGATTATGGTAGGGTACGAAACCACCTCAAAGTTATCCTTTCTGATCTATCTATTCAAGAGTCTATAGTAAAATAACACGAAGCTATTCTTTCCGTTCGATCTATCATAGAGTTCGTACTAGAATAACACCTTAAGACGCAAATCAACCAAAACCCTAATGTCACCTAGATACTCCAATGTCACCTCAAGTATCCGTGGGCATGATTATACGATATGCATCACACAATCTCAGATTCATCTATTCAACCAACACAAAGTACTTCAAAGAGTGCCCCAAAGTTTCTACCGGAGAGTCAAGATGAAAACGTGTGCCAACCCCTATGCATAAGTTCATAGAACCCGCAAGTTGATCACCAAAACATACATCAAGTAGATCACGTGAATATCCCATTGTCACCACAGATAAGCACGGCAAGACATACATCAAGTATTCTCAAATCCTTAAAGACTCAGTGCGATAAGATAACTTCAAAGGGAAAACTCAATCCATTACAAGAGAGTAGAGGGGGAGAAACATCATAAGATCCAACTATAATAGAAAAGCTTGCGATACATCAAGATCGTGCCAAATCAAGAACACGAGAGAGAGAGAGAGAGAGATCAAACACATAGCTACTGGTACATACCCTCAGCCCCGAGGGTGAACTACTCCCTCCTTGTCATGGAGAGCGCCAGGATGATGAAGATGGCCACCGGTGAGGGATCCCCCCTCCGGTAGGGTGCCGGAACAGGGTCCCGATTGGTTTTTGGTGGCTACAGAGGCTTGCGACGGCGGAACTCCTGATCTATTGTGCCCCTTGATGTTTCGGGGTATATGAGTATATGTAGGTGAAAGAAGTCAGTCAGGGGAGCCACGAGGGGCCCACGAGGGTGGGGGGCACGCCCTGGACCCTCGTGGCCACCTCATTGCTTCCCTGACGTCCACTCCAAGTCTCCTGGATTGCGTTTGTTCCAAAAACGATTCTCCTGAAGGTTTCATTCCGTTTGGACTCTGTTTGATATTCCTTTTCTGCGAAACACTGAAATAGGCAAAAAAAACAACTTGGACTGGGCCTCCGGTTAATAGGTTAGTCCCAAAAATAATATAAAAGTGTATAATAAAGCCCATTAAACATCCAAAACGTATAATATAATAGCATGAATACTTCATAAATTATAGATACGTTGGAGACGTATCAGCATCCCCAAGCTTAATTCTTGCTCGTCCTCGAGTAGGTAAATGATAAAATAAAGAATTTATGAAGTGTGAATGTTAGGAGGTGCACAAGTTTGATCAATGATAATTTCAGACACCTTTTCTAGCATCATTATATGTCATAACAGTAGCTCATCTCATAAAACTTTTCATGATCAAGTAACAAACTATTCACATGTTAAAGTATAGATCATAAACTTTCTTGAAAACTAGCAAACTACATTCTCAGTCATCAAACAATTGCAATTCATCTTATTTTCAGGAAGGGTCTATGTCAGAGCTTTGATTTAGCAAACTCCACATACTCAACTATCATTTAATCTTTCACAATTGCTAACACTCACGTGATATTTATGGGTTCAAAGTTTTAATCGAACACAGAGAAAGGTAGGGGCTTATAGTTTCGCTTCCAACCTTTTACCTCAAGGGTAATGTCAACAATAATAATTTATGAACGCCTACATCCAAGTGGATATATATATATCCGGATCACCCCAACACAAAGTTCTTGTCAAAGGAAAAAGTGTAAAAAGGAAAGGTGATGATCACCATGACTCTTGTACAAGGGTAGAAGATAATAGTAAAAGATAGGCCCTTCGCAGAGGGAAGCAGAGGTTTTCATGCGCTTTTATGGTTGGATGCGTAAAATCTTAATGCAAAAGAACGTCACTTTATATTGCTGCTTGTGATAAAGACCTTTATTATGCAGTCTGTCACTTTTATTTCTTTCCTATCACAAGTTCGTATAAAGCTTATTTTCTTCGCACTAATAGATCATACATATTTAGGGAGCAATTTTTATTGCATTCACCGATGACAACTTACTTGAAGGATCTTACTCAATCCATAGGTAGGTATGCTGGACTCTCATGGCAAAACTGGTTTAAAGGATGTTTGGAAGCACAAGTAGTATTTCTACTCGGTGCAAAGAATTTGGCTAGCATGAGAGGGAAAGGCAAGCTCAACATGTTGGATAATCCAAGACAATATAACTTTTAAGATATAGGAAAACATAACCCATTATATCGTCTTCCTTGTCCAACGTCAACCTTTTAGCATGTAATATTTTAATGAGAGCTCACAATTACAAAAGATGTCCATTATAGTATATTTATATGTGAAATCTCTCTTCCTTCAATATTCTTTCATGAGTTGTTCAAGTGACAAATACAATGTTTGCTAACCTTCAATAAATTTACCACCTCTACTTCTTATATGTGAAGTCATTACTCCCCATGGCATAAGCATATGTAACATATATAATTTCAGATTTATGATATTCAACTCATTCAACCATTTACTCAGAGGATATAAGTGAAGCACACGAGTAAATGACAAACTACTTCCAAAAAGATATAAGTGAAGATCAATGAGTAGTTAAATAATTATGTAGCTATGTGAAGACTCTCCCTCATTTAAGAATTTCATATCTTGGGATATTATTCAAACAGCAATCAAAACAAAACAAAATGACATTTCAAGGATAGCACACATCATGTGAAGAAGCAAAACCTTAGGTTCAACCGATACTAACCGATAATTGTCGAAGAAGAAAGGCGGGATGTCTATCGGGGCATCCTCAAGCTTAGGTGCTTGAGACTTCTTAGAATATTATCTTGGGGTGCCTTGGGCATCCCCAAGCTTGAGCTTTTGTGTCTCCTTAATTCCTCTTATATCACGGTTTCCCTAAATCTCAAAAACTTCATTCACACCAAACTCAACAAGAACTCATGAGATAAGTTAGTATAAACCAATGCAAAAAACCTTATCATTTTCTACTGTAACAAATCACTAAAATTATTATTCAACATTGACTACTAAATGTCTCTGCATATTTAATACTCATATCCTCAAATAGAATCATTAAACAAGCAAACATATGCAAACAATGCAAACATAACAGCAATCTGCCAAAACAGTATAGTCTGTAAAGAATGCAAGATTCATCGTACTTCCCTAACTCCAAAAATTATAAGAAAAATACTACACTATAGAATATTTATCAGAGCTCAATATTCAAAAAGTTTCAATATTATATCATTCTCTGACTTTTCTAGGGATTTTTTGCAACAGCGGTAAACTTTCTGTTTTGAAACAGCAACATGTATACTTGCAAAATAAGCATGATAAAGGCTGTATTTGACATTTTTATTGAAAATATAGATACAAAACATTATTCTAAATAACAGCAAGCAAATTCTAACAAAAGAAAATGACGCTCCAAGCAAAACACATATCATGTGGTGAATAAAAATATAGCTCCAAGTAAAGTTACCGATGAACGAAGACGAAAAAGGGGATGCCTTCTGAGGCATCCCCAAGCTTAGGATCTTGGTTGTCCTTGGATATTATTACCTTGGGGTGCCTTGGGAATCCCAAGCTTAGGCTCTTTCCACTCCTTATTCCATAGTCCATCGAATCTTTACCCAAAACTTGAAAACTTCATAACACAAAACTCAACAGAAAATCTCATGAGCTCCGTTAGTACAAGAAAATAAACCACCACTTTAAGGTACTGTAATGAACTCATTATTTATTCATATCGGTGTAATATATACTGTATTCCAACTTCTCTATGGTTCATACCCTCCGATACTACTCATAGATTCATCAAAATAAGCAAACAACACATAGAAAACAGAATCTGTCAAAAACAGAATAGTCTGTAGTAATCTGTATCATTCGAATACTTATGTAACTCCACAAATTACGAAATAAATTGGTGGACGTGAGGAATTTGTCTATTAATCATCTTCAAAAAGAATCAACCTAAAATCACACTCCAGTAAAAAAATGTCAACTAATCTCGTGAGCGCTAAAGTTTCTGTTTTTTACAGCAAGATCACAAAGACTTCACCCAAGTCTTCCCAAAGGTTCTACTTGGCACAAACACTAATTAAAACATAAAACCACATCTAACCAGAGGCTAGATGAATTATTTATTACTAAACAGGAGCAAAAAGTAAAGAACAAAAATAAAGTTGGGTTGCCTCCCAACAAGCGCTATCATTTAACGCCCCTAGCTAGGCATGATGATTTCAATGATGCTCACATAAAAGATAAGAATTGAAACATAAAGAGAGCATCTTGAATAATATGACTAGCACATTTAAGTCTAACCCACTTCCTATGCATAGGGATTTTGTGAGCAAACAACTTATGGGAACAATAATCAACTAGCATAGGAAGGCAAAACAAGCATAACTTCAAAACTTTAAGCACATAGAGAGGAAACTTGATATTATTGCAATTCCTACAAGCATATGTTCCTCCCTCATAATAATTTTCAGTAGCACCATGAATGAATTCAACAATATAACCATCACATAAAGCATTATTTTCATGATCTACAAGCATAGAATTTTTATTACTCTCCTCATAAGCAAATTTCTTCTCATGAATAATTGAGGGGCAAACTCAACGAAATAACTATCATGTGAGGCATAATCCAATTGAACACTAAAATCATGATGACAAATTTCATGGTTATTTTTATTATTTATAACATACGTGTCATCACAATAATCATCATAAATAGGAGGCATGCTTTCAACATAATAAATTTGCTCATCAAAACTTGGGGGACAAAAAATATCATATTCATCAAACATATAGCATCCCCAAGCTTGTGGCGTTGCATATCATTAGCATCATGGGTATCCAAGGAATTCATACTAACAACATTGCAATCATGCTCTTCATTCAAAGATTTAGTGTCAAACATTTTATAGATTTCTTCTTCTAGCACTTGAGCACAATTTTCCATTCCATCATTTTCACGAAAGACATTAAAAAGATGAAGCGTATGAGACAAACTCAATTCCATTTTTTTGTAGTTTTATTTTATAAATTAAACTAGTGATAAAACAAGAAACAAAAATATTCAATTGCAAAATCTAAAGATATACCTTCAAGCACTCACCTCCCCGGCAACGGCGCCAGAAAAGAGCTTGATGTCTACTATGCAACCTTCTTCTTGTAGACGTTGTTGGGCCTCCAAGTGCAGAGGTTTGTAGGACAGTAGAAAATTTCCCTCAAGTGGATGACCTAAGGTTTATGAATCCGTGGGAGGCGTAGGATGAAGATGGTCTCTCTCAAACAACCCTGCAACCAAATAACAAAGAGTCTCTTGTGTCCCCAACACACCCAATACAATGGTAAATTGTATATGTGCACTAGTTTGGCGAAGAGATGGTGATACAAGTGCAATATGGATGGTAGATATAGGTTTTTGTAATCTGAAATTATAAAAACAGCAAGGTAACTAATGATAAAAGTGAGCACAAACGATATTGCAATGCTAGGAAACAAGGCCTAAGGTTCATACTTTCACTAGTGCAAGTTATCTCAACAATAATAACATAACTGGATGATATAACTATCCCTCAACATGCAACAAAGAGTCACTCCAAAGCCACTAATAGCGGAGAACAAACGAAGAGATTATGGTAGGGTAGAAACCACCTCAAAGTTATCCTTTCTGATCTATCTATTCAAGAGTCCGTAGTAAAATAACACGAAGCTATTCTTTCCGTTCGATCTATCATAGAGTTCGTACTAGAATAACACCTTAAGACACAAATCAACCAAAACACTAATGTCACCTAGATACTCCAATGTCACCTCAAGTATCCGTGGGCATGATTATATGATATGCATCACACAATCTCAAATTCATCTATTCAACCAACACAAAGTACTTCAAAGAATGCCCCAAAGTTTCTACCGGAGAGTCAAGACGAAAACATGTGCCAACCCCTATGCATAAGTTCATAGAACCCACAAGTTGATCACCAAAACATACATCAAGTAGATAACGTGAATATCCCATTGTCACCACAGATAAGCACGGCAAGACATACATCAAGTATTCTCAAATCCTTAAAGACTCAATCCGATAAGATAACTTCAAAGGGAAAACTCAATCCATTACAAGAGAGTAGAGGGGGAGAAACATCATAAGATCCAACTATAATAGCAAAGCTCGTGACACATCAAGATCGTGCCAAATCAAGAACACGAGAGAGAGAGAGAGATCAAACACATAGCTACTGGTACATACCCTAAGCCCCGAGGGTGAACTACTCCCTCCTCGTCATGGAGAGCGCCGGGATGATGAAGATGGCCACCGGTGAGGGATCCCCCCTCTGGCAGGGTGCCGATTGGTTGCCTGCATTGGCCCTAGTGGCACATGAACACGGCGTTTGGTTGCATACGGCGTACATGTTGTGCTTACCTTGTACCCTAGTTGGCGAGCTTACCCACAATGATCACACCTAGCACACCAATGCCACAACACAGCAATGGCGATGAACTGGGCGAAGATGATGAAGTTCTTCAGCTTCAGCCCAAACTGACGATCCACCTTAGCACCTTCCACTTTGACACCTCCAACCTTGTCACTGTCAACATTGCTGCCTCCATGCTTTCGCACCTAGGCGGAGTAAGCTTGTTCTGCTGCCTGCCTAGTCTTGAACCCTCTATAGTTGCTGTTGCTATACGATGTCACTTGTGCATTGGATTCTTCCTATGAACTATAAACCCCTGGAGCCTCACCGATGAACACGGCATACCACTTGCCCTAACAATGCACAAGATCAAGAGTTGAAGTAGCAAATCAACGGAGCACACAAGTAGCAAGCAAGTAGCACACAAACAACAATGGAGCAGAAGAGAAGTAAAGCATGCATGATCATACTGCATAGCAAGTTCAACCTAGCACTACCTTGGTGTTAACCTACCACCACATCCAAAAGAGGGTGTCGTCCTACCACCACAAGTTCACCATCATCGTGAGGGGTTAGTATATACCACCTCACCAAAATATACAGACCATCAAATTGTTTTTCAGCCCTAGCTACACAAAATGTACATCGTCATCGTCATCGTCGTCGTTGTCGCCACCACCATCGCCGTCGGGGATCATGCACGCTCACAAGCAGCACTAATCTAGTATTAGTGCTTGCCCAGCCAGCTCCTGTGCCACAGCACCCTGTGAGCATCTGCCATGGCAACGAACCCAACACTCCGGGGCCTTGTTGTCAAGCAGGTGGCTGAGAGCTGCCATGACAGCCTCGTCGCTGAAGCCACCCTGGGTCATGACAGCGCCATATAGGTCAGGGTGGACGTCGAGGGGCTTGCACTCCCTGATGGCTGTTGCAACCTCCTTCACCGCCTCAGTCATGTTGCAAAAGACATTGATCTCCTCCTCCATCAGGCCTCCTCTCTTTCTCTTTCTATCATGGATGGGGTCAAATGGCTTGTCGAAGAGCTTCGCAACTGGCTTGTCAAGGCCATCAAGGACCTCGATGTTCGGGGTCCCAGGGAAGTCTGGCACGGGAGAACCAAGAGGCTCCCCCGAGCCCATGGCATGCTTCCCAGTTGCCAGCCCAAAGGAGAAGATGTGCTGCATCTGGTTGTAGTTCTGTATGGGTGTGTTGAGGAACTCAGTGTCCCTTGTGTGGTCCTAAGAATGAAACACAAGTGTTGTTAGTTGCGATTAGGAGTAGGCAATGGTGGACAATATGAAAAGGAAGAAGGTTGTGACCTAACCGCGACATAGCCGGTGTAGTGCTCTGCCTCCAGAACTATGGAGCAAGTGTTCTCATCCCATGAGGCGCCGCTAAGGTCTCTCAGCTTGGACACTTGGATCCATCGATCTCTCCACTTCCTCAGGTTATTATACACCTGGGTGGCAGACACCTCCTACCCACAGAACTCGAACACCTTCTTCGCAACGGTGTTCACGTCCACCTCCTTGAAGCCCTTGTCAGTCCTAACTCCACTAAAGATGAGCTCACACATCTTGTTCAGCACGAACATGGACATGAACGGCTTCCACTTCATGTTGTTCGACCTACCATCCTTCTTTGCCTTTGGTGGTGCTACCTTGAGTGCAGCGGCAGCAACAACAGCAGGAGTTGGTTCAACGATCACTACTGGCACATAGAGGGAATCAGACGCGAACACCTCTAAATCACGTGGCATCTCGGACATAGGCTGCGAATCCTCGACAAACGATGGAGCAAACTGGCTGTCAGACATGACAAGGGCCTGACGAAGATCTTGCGTCCGCGTGGTCATGTCCTACAATCGTAGCATCCATTGACGGTAAGCATAGCACACAACATACCGGACAATCCATGAAATCAGCAGCATACATGTACATGGTTCATGACTATCATACTAAGCACATATAGTTCATTACTATCATAGTAAGCACCGGACAACCTATGAGCACGAACATACATCTACAACAAACAACATGCTACAAATGGACCACCAATAGGTACAAATCACAGATCTAAGACGAATCAACACAAGCACAAGGTTCAACTTCAAACTCTACTACTAATCTAGCCTACCACATGCTTGAACATCTAGCCCTACCACAAATTGCAATCGCAACATAGCAATCAACCATATCAGCTCACAGATCAGACAACTAATCAACCATGCATCTAGATCAAACCCTAGCCACAGCTCAGATCTAGCTAGAAGGAACGGAGAGAAAGGGGGATTGTGCTCACAGAGGCCATGGCTGCAGCTTGAGGACGAGGGGGACGGTCATGGAAGATCAACGCTGGCCGGTGAAGGAGAGCCGACGCCGTGGACCACCGGCCGATGAAGATGTGCCGCTTACCTACTCGGTGCCGATGCGCGTCGGCGGGAAAGCTCGAACGGAGGAAGAATGGTGGCGGGAGTTGGGCGGTGAGGGAGGGGCTAAATAGGGGTGGACTCAGCGGGAGGTGAGCCGAAATCCTCCCGTCGATTTTTCGGCGACGCGGGCGAGCTCGCGCCATCTCCCCTGCTCGCACGAGGGGAGAAGCGCGTCGCCCTCCCCTGCCTTGCCCGAGCCAGGCTCGCGAGCTACTGCCGATTCGGGCCTTTCCCCTGGGCCTGGTCTAGACATCCTTTAAGTTTCGCACGCTGCGGGCCGCACAGTAAACACAGAAAACCAAACGGGGCACTTTCTTCCCGCGCGGGCCAGGCTGGGCCTAATGCGGGCAACCAAACACGCCCCAAGGTATTGGAGGAAACTACATTGTGAAGGTGATTCTAGAAACTTCTAGTGTTTTTACATCTTGTAGTTTCTTATTTAAATCTCGAGCTTCTAATTTTGAAGCTCATGACATAGCTAGGTATGCTATTTCTCTTCCTCAAAGGAGGCATTTGTGATTGGGCAGTCCTCATGACCCAGGCATCATTCCTGTAAACACTGTGGTATCTTTACCTAATAATAAAGCAAATTGGATTTCTTTTGTCCGTCATGACATTTTTTCAGAAAAGTCCCTCTATTTCAGAGAATTTAACCCGCAGTCCTATTTTAAGTTAAAACGAAGCGTTATTTTCGTATTTTACACAAAAGTCCCTATCTTTTCTTGAAATCAACCCGCCGTCCGGATTTAAGTCACACCCGAACCGTTATTTTACATTTTTCGAACCCCCCCTGATGTTTTAGGTAATTCATCCGTGGATCATATGTAAGTCAAACAAATGCTTTTTAAAATCATCCATATCTTTTAAATCATAACTCCGATTTGAACATGTTATATATGAAATTTGATTAGAAAAATATGTAGATTATGAATATGAGATTATTTTTACCTGTTAAGTATTTTTAAATATTATTTTGAAATATATTTGAGTCAAACCAAATGATTTTCTAAATTATCTGTATCGTTTAGACCGTAAATTTGATTTTAACATATTATATATGAAATGTTATTAGAAAAATGTGTGGAATCTAAATATGATGTTAATTTTACCTGTTAAATATTTTTAAAATATTGTTATGAAAGCAAACTTATAATTTATAGCGCAAAATCCTTTTTTTCATACCGGCGGCGATCCGGATCGCAAATAAATACCCCACTATAACCATATACGGAAAAGAAAACATCGATAACTACACGTGCATATCTCTGAAAAATGTCGCAAGGGAAAACAACAGATTTCTCATCGCGAGAGTGAGAGAAAGCGAGAGAGAGAGGGAGAGAGAGAGAGGGGGGGAGATGGAGGAGAGAGGGAGAGAGAGAGAGGGGGAGATGGAGGAGAGAGGGAGAGAGAGACGCCTTAGAATTAACCATATTCAGCACACGTTTTTTGTTGTTTTGTGTGAACACCGAGGCCATCGCCGGCGAGGGTGAGAAGGAGGATAAGCGGCAACACAAATATGATGCCTCGAAAAATAAAGGAGATGGACCTATTGTGGTCTTGAGTGATGGTTGTTGAGTTAAGAGTGTGTGTTATATTTTCTCTCCCGTTGCAACGCACGGACTTTTTTGCTAGTATCAATAAAGAACCTATCTTTGTTGGTTAAAAAAAAGCAGTCATAGTTCTAAAAAAACTATAGCGGTGGTTTGGCTGTAGCAAACCATTCTTTTGTTTCTATTCTTTTAATTATTATTTTCTTCTGAATTTGGGTTTTTCTCTTTTGTCACCCACGGGCTCAACCTCGCTTTCGTGTGGGACGGCTGTGTGAGTCCGATGTGATAAACTTCCTTCAGATTTGCGAGAATTCGGCACAAAGATCAGTAGGTCATATAAAATGGAGCCGGACATAAGGAAAAAAGCGAGCCTATTAGAGGAGAAAATTACAGGTCATATAAAAAGAGAAAAGATGCGTCTGCCGGGAGTCGAACCCGGGTCTATTGCTTGGAAGGCAATTATCCTAACCGTTGGACTACAAACGCTGAGTGATTTCTCTGTTCCAAACTATCTATATAGATCAACAATTAGAGTGTACTCTATATGGTAACAAATGCACCATACCGTTTCCGTATGAACGCACACTTCTTTCGCGCGTCCGCGCCGCCGTGTCTCGCCATTTCCGCCGCCGCCGCCGCCGAGGTCGAGAGAGGAGGACGCCGCGAAGGCTCAACAGCAGCCAGCGCAGCAGTTGGCGCGTCCCCGCGCGGCCAGCTCCACGGCATGCCCACCACCTGTTCGACGCTCGCTCTTCCACCTCCGCCGCGCGCCCATGGCCGGTTCCTTCGCGCTCGCCCAGGAACCCCGTCGCCGCGAAGGGAGACCGAGCACCGCGCGCGCATGGGGGGCTCGGGCGATGTTCGCGACGGGATGGTTCTGTTCAGCAACCTGGTGCTGCTGAGTGCTGACCCAAGCCGCTTCTCGTTCGCCATGGCAATTTCCGGCCCGTGGGCTGCCAGAATGCCGCTGGGATCACACAGAGCGCTTTGTCCACCGCGCCGCACGCCGGACAGCCCGGGTGAAGAACAGCTAATGGCGGCGGTCAGCTGGTTAACGTGTTCCGGGCGCTGTTTGTCGCCCCCACGGCACGCCCACCACCTGCTCGACGCAAGTCCTCCTCCGCTGACTGCAGTGGAATGCCCATGTCCTCTCTCCTAATTCCTAACTCACTGAGGGTCTCCACCTTGTACGGGCACGGAGCGTCACGCGAGAAGGATAGATCCTGCAGTATGCACAAGTTGTTTCTTACAAAGGACGGGGTCACAGGGGACATATGGTGGGGCATTACAAAGAGGACAGGCTCAATGCAATTGGGATGTTCATCATGCGAAGATCTTCACCATCGCATCACATCAGGTTTGCCCATAAGTCCATAACTGTTTTCAATCTCCACAGCCTTAATTTTGCTCGTACCATCGGCTGGGTTAAACAACACAAGTACATCCTTCTTGTCCTTTTTTATTTATTCTGGGAATAGACCCTTCTTTCGACGAACCTGGAGTCATGCTTCCATAATTTCTTGTACCTGTTTTAGTCATTATGTTTGACTTATAGTTACCACAGCATGTACGATCCATTTACGGATTACATAATTCAAGTTTTCTACCATCTTTTAGCATGGCCTAATACTCTGGTTAGCATTGCATGTTCCTTCTAGTAATTCCTTTCAATTATTCTAAGCTCACACTGATCAGAACCAGAGCAAAACACAAAGTAACCTCACATAGTTGTAGCAGGGAAGACAAAGCATGTTGCGTGGTGATCATGAAAAGCAAACATATGTTAGTGAAAAAGGAAACAAGCAACCTGACTTTCTCATATTGCACTCAGTTATGCCTCAAACTCAAACAATTACCAAACCTTGATTTACACACTATCTATATTTACAAATCGTTCTTCAATCACACAACATTTCAATGCAATGGCCATAGCGAAACCTTGATGTTTACTAGTACCATCACGCTATACTACACCTCAAGTAAATAGCATACAAATGTACAAATAGCAACAAAAATATACAAACACTAAGGTGAATCCATTCTCAAACTTTTGGTGATTCAGATTTTGTGTGCCCAGGCTTGCCAATGATAGCTTTCTTCACTTTTGCTAGTTGGTGCTTTACCTTTGATCCGACACCAGATAAGATATTATGCTTTTTAGGTGATGCCTTCTGCCCTGCCTCTCGTTCTTCAATTTTCATTGGTGCGTCATCAGTGAAATTCTTAGCTTCCTCGTCACCATTTGTCTTCTTGTCATAACTCTTCTCTTCTGCCATGTTTGATACATCTTTCTTTGGACTTTCTTCTTCATCTGTGCTGAACTCTGGCTCTTTTATATCCACAACATTTTCTTCACTCCCAGGAGCTTCTGTTGGTGAAACCACATCGAGATCACGTTTCTGATTGTGTGACGCCTTCTGTACTACTCCTTGTTCTTCAACTTTGGTTTTCGCTTCATCAGTGAGACTCTTAGCTTCCTGTGCACCCTTTGTCTTCTCATCATAAGTTTTCTCTCCTGCCATATTTGATTCATCTTTCTTTGGACTTTGTTCTTCATCTCTGCTGAATTCTGGCTTTGACTCCACAATTTTTTCTTCAGCCTCAGGAGCCTCTTCTGGTGAAGCCACATCCAGATCACGCTCCTGAACCTGTGAATTAAATGTTTCTTGCTCTTCCTGTGATTGTGTGTCCACTGTTTGCACATGGCTATCAACAGTTTTGTTTTCATTCACTTCTTTGATCACAGGCTCTCTTATGGGCAATGAATTCTGATCACCTTCATCAGATTCTTCAGGAGATTCTTGTGCAACTTCCGTTTCCTGCACCTTCTGCAAATCAGATTCTCCTGGCTTGTCTAGCAGGTTGTTCTTCTCCATCACAATTTGGTCGCCCGCAGATTCATCTTGCTTATCTTGGTCTATATGCAAGCTGGAACCATCTAACTGGATTTCTGAAGCTTTCTCAGAGTTGTCTAGTTCACTGTTTGAGAACTTAGAGCTTTGCTTTTCGTCCTTGCATTCTGAGTCTGCAGAAATCCCCTTTTCATGAACCAAATTTATCTCATTGCCCATAACTGGTTCAGTAATTTCACCCTTCTGCTCATCTGATATTGCTTCTGTGCCTTTCTGCGAGATATCATGCTCATTTTCTATCTGTTCTTCTGTAGCTCCACCTGTCGTGGTTGTCTGCTGATTCTTTTCTTTCTTGTCTACTCCATTCTCCAGTTCTGCCTCTACAGTACTTTCGGCCTCAGTGATGGAAGATTCATTGGACTCTTCTCTTTTTGTGCTCAGAGGACTTTGAAGATCATCAGTGTCATTAGGCAAATTCTTTTCATCACCCATATTTGGTTCTGTCAACAAGAGTGTTTGCCCGGACTCTGCATCAGAACTTCTTTTTTCAGGTAAAGGCTCGTGCTGAAGGTCTGTTCTTCCTTCCTCTAATGTGTCCTCTTGAGAAACCTTTGGGCTTGTTATGTCATGAAGGTTGCTCTTCAAGCTTCCTTCTTCAATCTGTGTTGTCGCTTCCATATGTTCCTGACAAACAGAATTGGTTGCCTTTTCACCCAGCTTGATGTCTCTAGTTTCCATTTCTGTAGTCAGGCCAGATCCACCAGGTACCATTTCACTAGAAGTTTCACCCTGGACATTGTTTTGGCATACTGGTGCTTCCAAATCATGAGTGTTCCTATTGAGCTCTTCATCCTTTTCCAGCTTGATATCATGTGTTTCTTCAGAGCCTTCTAGATTATGTTTTCCTTGTTCAAAGATGTGTTCATTGTCCACCTTATTTTCTGTTGGAATTGGCACCAAGCTTTCTTCCTGTTGAGAGGTGATCAAAGAACTGCCATCTTTTGTGGTTTCTTCTTGCTTCTTTTCAGCCTTAAATTCCGAATTTCTATCTGGCTCATTGCTCTCTTTTCCCATTATCAGGTTCATCAGAAAATGGGAGACAGGCAAATCACTCTGTTCAGCTTCTTTTTCTTTCTCTGTGTCATCAGTTTCTTGCTCTTGTACGTTCTCTCCATCTTGTTCTGTGGTTATTTGACTCTCTTCTTGCTCTTCTGATTCCGTGGGGAGTGGCTTCTCTGGAAACAACTCTCTTTCTGTCACCTCTAAGCCAGATGCCTGTTCAGTTTCATTTCCATCCACGGCGGAGTGTGCAGGAAGAGCAGGCTTATGATGTTCATTGTCTTCCTTCATACTTTCTACTGATGCTGTAACGGCAGGTGAAGCCTCAAGATTCCTTCTGTTGTCCTCAATGGTCTCGAGATTTTCATCAGATAGTGCCACATCAGCTCCACCAGCCTAGATTGAAAAAATGAAATTAGCTTTAAAATAATAAACTTAAATCTTCATTAATAGCTAAGGAATTTGTCCACTGACCTTATCGTAGATAGCTTCACCGAGTTTGACTGATTCAGTGACTGCTGTATAGCCAGTCGCCATTTCCTCATTCGAGTCAGTTTCAACTTCTGCACCATTCTGCTCTGTTGCCAACTTATCATCTACAACCTGAATGACAGATTTCCCCCCACTTATTTCTCTTACTATAAAGTAACAGCCTTAATAATTTATCAAAAGAAGATTTGACCAGAAAATTTGGTCGCACAAACTTTTAAGGAGTATCAATACTGACCTTTGGATGAAAACTCAAGTCCTGCAGTCCAGACGCCTCTCCATCGACAAGTTTGGTCTCAATTTCTTCATGATTAACATTCGTGTCTTCATTTTGTATTTCTTCCTTTTCCACTTCATCAACGATCTCTTCTTCTGATGCTTGAATGGCCTGCATACCATCATTGGCCTTGTTTATGCATTCTTTCTCTTCTGAGTGCACTCTGGATTCAACGTTCTGAGGAACCACTGTAGGATCCTGCACATCAATTAATTTCTCATTTTGCTGATCATTATTTTATCATCAAATATTAGATGGAGAGTGACTGGTATCTTTGTTTCTTGAACGGCAGGTGAAGAAACAAGCTACTCTCTACCACTGAAATTACAGACGCAGATACTGTATAGACGAATTTTTTCTACTGGCTGCAAAGCTCAAGCTCATGTCTCTTCATTTTATTGACATTCTGTATTGCCTGTAAAATTTGTTTTGTTATTGCAATCTTACTTTTGATTTTCTTTAATTTTAATCTCATCTTCTGTTAAAAAAGGGGGATTATCTTTAAAGGAGTTCAGATGTTTCATCTTTGATATAGTTACTTGAAACTGGAAAAGGATTATTATTATTTTCAAAGTATATGAAATCATGAGCAGTAATCACGTCAATAATTCTTACATTCTCTAGCATTTCTTCATTTGAAGAAGCTAGGTCAGATGTTTTCTGAAGATCCTTCTCGACAGGTAATCCCAAATCATTTTCAACCTACATGATGAGTAAAAAACATAGTTTTTTTTAGCATTACTGTTGAGAAGTCCACCAGTTCGGACTTTTGGTTGTGTTGGCTAGTGCATGAAGCTTAACAGTTTCCACCAATCACGAGTACTGTGTTTTTTAGCTCTGTACTGTAAAATCTTAACATATGTTGGTGTATGCCATTGTGGACTCCGTATGAGTCATTCTGATATATTTACTTCAATTTTAATGATGCTTTTGCTAAATAGTGAGCCATTTAATTATGAAGTGTACTGGGATGGAGATGATAATATATCACAAGATGGAGGTGATAATTCTTGAAAAAAATGCTTGCTAATCAATGTTTTACATTACACTCAGGGTGATATCAGTTACGTGTATCAGGAAAATCTCGCCCTTTAAAATTTAACAGTTTTCTATATACTAACATGGAAAATTGGTGTTTCTTAGAACAGTACGGGAGAGACCTAAAAGTTTTAACTTTGAACATATGTGGTCCAGCATAGAAGTTTTTAATTAAACAAGATCAGGCCTAAATTTCTCATATTGTGTTAATCAAAATTTTGGACTGACCTCTTCATTTATAGTTTCATCAGTTGTTCCATCCTGTTTGTCAGTAGAAGTTTTTGCTACTGCTGCATCTATTTCTGTATTCTCCTTCTCATCTTCATTATATTTTTCAGCATCAGCATCAGTATATAAAGTGCCGGTGTTGTTGGGTGCATCTTCTTGTTCAGTTGTTTCTTCTATTTCCGTGGAGTTCTCAACCTTCGCATCCGTAACGCTTGGAATGGATTCTTGGGCTATATGTGGGGTTTGTTCATTCTTGAGCATTTCAGTAGTCACTGCCTCTGTTTGTTCAGCCTGGACAATCATTAAATAGGAGGTGCATGAGAAAAAATTGAAGATAAATTACAACATGCATCGAGTTTTAGAAATCTTCACCTCAAACACATCGGCATCGTCTTTCCTATTAGTTGTGTCAATTTCGTTGCTCTGGGGCTCCAATATTGTCTCTGTGGTGAAATCAGCCCTACTGTCATCATGTTTCTGCTCATCTGTCTGTATTTCTTCCGTTTGCTTTTCAATCGCCTCATCTTGTTTCTGCTGCTGATCCAAGCTAACCTTTTGTATGTGATCATCTGGCTGCTCAGTGGTTAAAACATCCACTGACCGTTCACACACTTGCATTTGAAGCTCCACATTGTGAAGTTGCTCGTCATCTTGATCATTGGTATGGCCACCACTTGTTATCGCATTATGTTCAATTACAGATTTTGGCAGTTCTTTGATTTGCTCAATATTGTTTGAAGTCCCTACTGCATCTTCACCAGAAATTTGTACAATATCTTCCTCAGTAGCGCTCTCGTCCTTCTGAGTTGTGAAAGCAGTTTTTTCACCCAAGTCAGATGATTCGTCCTGTATCAAATGCATCAGTGAACATGCTCAAATTCAGACGAGTAGTGGTAATATTTTGCTGCTGTTATATTGAAATGGAATGCTTTTAAAGTACAAATCTTCAATCTAGTTTGCACTTTACAACTTCAGGCAGAAATCAGTTTTACATCACTTGGCTAAATCTTTGTAATTTTTTGTATACACCATCATTGTCAGACAATGATAGTAGTGAGCCTAGAAGTCGATAATTACAGAGTTATGATGAGCTTCTATGTGTCTCTTGCTAGATACAATGTTGCAGCGGAATTAGATGTACCGAGGTTATTTATTCAGTTCAACCAGAACGACCTACTAAAAAAAATTAAAATCATCCAAATATCAGTTTCAATATATTTCGGAGTTCTGAACAAATTTAGCAGTACCTACATCTTTTAATATCTAACATATATGCAAGTGAAATAAGTGCTAAACGTCTCAAATAGATGAAAGAAACTATCGGTTAAGGGCACATACCTTTTGTTCTGTTGGCTCTTGTACTTCCTCTTTGATGTTTTCATCTGCCAAGATTGCATTGCTGATTTCATTTCCCAAGTTCTCTTCATCTAACTCAACAGGATTGTGTTCTGGCGCCGTTTCATTATCTGTTGGAGATGGATCCTCCAAAGTAGCAACATCTGTTTTTTGAGAGGAAATTTCTTCCCCGTTGATGGGTTCAGTGGCCGCCATTTCTTCTGCTTCATCCATGTCATTTACTTGCTGAATATCAGAAGTTGGCTCAACTGTTGTTGTATCACGTTCTGAAACTGGCTCCTCTAAACCAGGATCTTGGCTTAAATGGGAGGCCTCTTCACCTTCAGTAGCATCAATACATTTGTTTTGTTCCATTGATTCTACTCCATGCTCTTGTTTAGAATCAGCAAGCGGGCTGATTTCATTCGCAGCATTGTCTTCTGCAGTTGGTTCTTCAAGGGTGGCACCATTACTTTGGCCTGTTTCTTCTGCCTTTACAAATTGACCCTTGCTGTCTTCAGCCAATTCTGATTGATGTGCTGATTGGACAAGCAAATTTGGGTCACTTCCCGGTCCACTGCTGGCATCCTGTACATGTGTATCTTGAGTATGCTCTACTACTGCTGTTTCTTCTTCTGTTGGAGTAAGCTCAGCAGAAGTAGAAACAATGCTTTGTTGAGGTTCCCCTTGGTTTTCTGTGGTGTCAGTGCATGCCTTATCTTCGACTGCTTGTTGAATATCAGGAAGTTCTGCACTTGCTATCAAACTATCATCTGTATTCTCATGAGGGATTTCTCGAGTCTCCATGGCTTCAGTGTCATTTATCTCTTCTGCTGGGACATTATCCGCTGTTATACCATCTTCTGCTTCAACAGGTTCAATATTCTTCATCTCTTCTAGTGCTGGCTCCTTTGCTGGTGGTACATTGATTTGTACGTCAGCAGCTGCCTCCTCCGCAAGAGTAACATCTTCAGTGAGCTCACTGATGTTTGTATCAGCGTTCTTGTTGACTGCTTCAGTTTCCATGGTTTCAATGTCCTTCACCTCTTCAGCTGGCAGGTCAGTTGCTGATTTGTTTTCTTCCACCTCAACAGGTTCAGTATTCTCGAACTCTTTTAGTTCTGGCACTTGTGCTTGTGGTATATCATCTGTTGCCTCAGCTGCTATTACATGTTCTTCAGGAGCTGCCTCATCTGCATGAGCAATATTGCCTTTTACATCCTCAGTGAGCTCACTGATGTTTGCATCAGTGCTCTCATTGATTGCTTCAGTTTCCTTGGTTTCAGTCTCCTTCACCTCTTCTGTCGGCAGGTCACTCGCTGATATGAATTCTTCCACTTCAACTGGTTCAGTATTCTTCATTGCTTCTGGGTCTGGCTCTTGTGCTCGTGGAATATCAACTGTCGCCTTGGTTGCTATTACATGCTCTTCAGGAGCTGCCTCGTCTGCAGGAGCAACATTGCTTGTCACATCCTCAGTGAGCTTGCTGATGTTTGCATCAGGGCTCTCATTGATTGCTTCAGTTTCCTTCACCTCTTCTGCTTGCAGGTCACTTGCTGATCTATTCTCTTCCACCTCAACAGGTTCAGTATTTTTTATCTCTTCTAGTTCCGGCTCCTGTGCTTGTGGCATGTCAACTGTTCTCTCAGCTACTGTTACCTGCTCTGCATGAGGTTCCTCGTCTGCAAGTGCAACATTGCTTTTCACATCCTCATTGAGCTCGCGGATGTTTGCATCAGTCCTTTCGCTGATTGCTTCAGTTTCCTTGGGTTCAGTGTCCTTCACCTCTTCTGCCGGCATGTCACTAGCTGATGCATTTTCTTCCACCTCAACAGGTTCAACATTCTTGATCTCTTCTAGTTCTGGCTCTTGTGCTCGTGGAATATCAACTGTTGCCTCAGTTGCTGTTACATGCTCTTCAGGAGCTGCCTCGTCTGCAGGAGTAACATTGCTTGTCACATCCCCGGTGAGCTCGCTGATGTTTGCATCAGTGCTCTCGTTAATTGCTTCAGTTTCCTTGGCTTCAATTTCCTTCACCTCTTCCGCTGGCAGGTCACCTGCTGATCTGTTTTCTTCCACCTCGTCAGGTTCGACATTCTCGAGCTCTTGTAGTTTTGACACTTGTGCTTGTGGTATATCAACTGCTGCCTCAGCTGCTACTACATGCTCTTCTGGAGTAACATTACTTTTCACATCCTCAGTGAGTTCATTGATGTTTGCATCAGTGCTCTCGGTTATTGCTTCTGTTTCTTTGGCTTCAGCGTCCTTCACCTCTTCTGCCGGCAGGTCACTTGCTGATATGTTTTCTTCCACTTCAACAGGTTCAGTATTCTTGATTTCTTCTAGTTCTGGATCTTGTGCTTGTGGTATGTCAACTGTTGCCTCAGTTGCTATCACATGCTCTTCAGGATCTGCCTCGTCAACATTAGTTTTGACATCCTCAGTGAGCTCACTGATGTTCTCATCAGTGCTCTCATTGATTGCTTCAGAGTTCTTCACCTCTTCTGTCTGCATGTCACTTGCTGACATGTTTTCTTCCACCTCAACAGGTTCAGTATTCTTGATCTCTTCTAGTTCCAGCTCCTGTGCTTGTGGTATGTTAACTGTTGCCTCAGTTGCTATTACATGTTCTTCAGGAGCTGCCTCGTCTGCAAGCGCAACATTAGTTTTGACATCCTCACTGAGCTCACTGATGTTCGCATCAGTGCTCTCGTTGATTGCTTCAGTGTCCTTCACCTCTTCTGCCTGCATGTCACTTGCTGACATCTTTTCTTCCACTTCAACAGGTTCAGTATTCTTTATCTCTTCTACTTCTGGCTCTTGTACTTGTGGCATATCAACTGTATCATCAGCTACTGTTATATGTTCTTCAGGAGCTGCCTCATCTGCAAGAGCAACATTGTTTTTCACATCTTCAGTGAGCTCAGTGTTGTTTGCATCAGTGTTCTCATTGATTGCTTCAGTCTCTATGGCTTCAGTATCCTTCACCTCTTCTGCTGGCAGATAATTTGCTGATATGTTTTCTTCCACTTCAGCAGGCTCAGTACTCTTGGTCTCTTCTAGTTCTGGCCCTTGTGCTTCTGGTATGTCAACTGTTGCCTCAGTTGCTATTACATGCTCTTCAGGAGCTGCCTCGTCTGCAGGAACAACATTGCTTGTCACATCCTCAGGTAGCTCACTGGTGTTTGCAACAGTTCTCTCGTTGATTGCTTCAGTTTCCTTCACCTCTTCTGCTTGCAGGTCACTTGCTGATCTATTTTCTTCCACCTCAACAGGTTCAGTATTCTCGATCTCTTCTAGTTCCGGCTCCTGTGCTTGTGGTATGTCAACTGTTCTCTCAGTTACTGTTACCTGCTCTGCATGAGGTTCCTCGTCTGCAAGTGCAACATTGCTTTTCACATCCTCATTGAGCTCGCTGATGTTTGCATCAGTCCTTTCGCTGATTGCTTCAGTTTCCTTGGGTTCAATTTCCTTGACCTCTTCTGCTGACAGGTCACCTGCTTCAGTATTCTTGATCTTTTCTAGCTCCGGCTCTTGTGCTTGTGGTATATCGGCTGTTGTCTCGGCTACTGTTACATGTTCTTCATGAGCTGCCTCATCTATAAGAGCAACGTTGCTTTTCATATCTTCAGTAAGCTCACTGATGTTTGCATCACTGCTCTCGTTGATTGCATCAGTTTCCTTGGCTTCAGTGTCCTTCACCTCTTCTGCCAGCATGTCATTAGCTGATGCGTTTTCTTCCACCTCAACAGGTTCAACATTCTCAATCTCTTCTAGGTCTGGCTCTTGTGCTCGTGGAATATCAACTGTTGCCTCAGTTGCTGTTACATGCTCTTCAGGAGCTGCCTCGTCTGCAGGAGTAACATTGCTTGTCACATTCCCGGTGAGCTCGCTGATGTTTGCATCAGTGCTCTCGTTAATTGCTTCAGTTTCATTGGCTTCAATTTCCTTCACCTCTTCTGCTGGCAGGTCACCTGCTGATCTGTTTTCTTCCACCTCGTCAGGTTCAACATTCTCGAGCTCTTGTAGTTCTGACACTTGTGCTTGTGGTATATCAACTGCTGCCTCAGCTGCTGTTACATGCTCTTCTGGAGCTGCCTCATCTGCACGAGTAACAGTACTTTTCACATCCTCAGTGAGTTCACTGATGTTTGCATCATTGCTCTCAGTTATTGCTTCTGTTTCTTTGGCTTCAGCGTCCTTCACCTCTTCTGCCGGCAGGTCACTTGCTGATATGTTTTCTTCCACTTCAACAGTTTCAGTATTCTTGATTTCTTCTAGTTCTGGATCTTGTGCTTGCGGTATGTCAACTGTTGCCTCAGTTGCTATCACATGTTCTTCAGGAGCTGCCTCGTCTGCAAGAGCAACATCAGTTTTGACATCCTCAGTGAGCTCACTGATGTTCGCATCAGTGCTCTCATTGATTGCTTCAGTAGCTTTCACCTCTTCTGCCTGCATGTCACTTGCTGACATGTTTTCTTCCACCTCAACAGGTTCAGTATTCTTGATCTCTTCTAGTTCCAGCTCCTGTGGTTGTGGTATATCAACTGCTGTCTCAGCTACTGTTACATGCTCTTCATGAGGTTCCTCGTCTGCAAGAGCAACATTGCATTTCACCTCCTCTGTGAGCTCACTGATGTTTGCATCAGCACTCTCGTTGATTTCTTCAGTGTCCTTCACCTCTTCTGCTGGCAGGTCACTTGCTGATATGTTTTCTTCCACTTCAACAGGTTCAGTATTCTTCATCTCTTCTACTTCTGGCTCTTGTGCTTGTGGCATATCAAATGTATCATCAGCTACTGTTACATGTTCTTCAGGAGCGGCCACGTCTGCAAGGGCAACATTGTTTTTCACATCTTCAGGGAGCTCACTGTTGTTTGTATCAGTGCTCTCGTTGATTGCTTCAGTCTCCACGGCTTCAGTATTCTTCACCTCTTCTGCTGGCAGATCATTTGCTGATATGTTTTCTTCCACTTCAGCAGGTTCAGTACTCTTGGTCTCTTCTAGTTCTGGCTCTTGTGCTTCTGGTATATCAACTGTTGCCTCAGTTGCTATTACATGCTCTTCAGGAGCTGCTTCATCTGCAGGAACAACATTGCTTGTCACATCCTCAGATAGCTTGCTGGTGTTTGCAACAGTGCTCCCGTTTATTGCTTCAGTTTCCTTCACGTCTTCTGCTGGCAGGTCACTTGCTGATCTAGTTTCTTCCACCTCAACAGGTTCGATATTCTTGACCTCTTCTAGTTCTGGCTCTTGTGCTTGTGGTATATCAACTGTTGTCTCCGCTACCGCTACATGTTCGTCATGAGTTGCCTCATCTGTAAGAGCAACATTGCTTTGCAGATCTTCAGTGAACTCACTGTTGTTTGCATCAGTGCTCTCGTTGATTGCTTCAGTTTCCACGGCTTCAGTATCCTTCACTTTTTCTGCTGGCAGATCACTTGCTGATGTGTTTCGTTCCACTTCAGCTGGTTCACTATTCTTGATATCTTCTAGGTCTGGCTCTTGCGGTTGTGGTGTAGCATGAGTTGCCTCTGTTGCTTTTGAATATTCATCAGGGGCTGCCTCGTCTGCAAGAGCAACATTGCTTTTCACATCATTGATGAGCTCGCTAATTTTTGCACCAGTACTCTCATGAGGGATCATCTCAGTTTCCATGGCTTCAGTGTCCTTGATCTCTTCTGCTGGCAGGTCCCTTGCTATTATATTATCTTCCACTTCAACAGGTTCACTATTCTTGATCTCTTCTAATTCTGTCTCTTGTGGTTGAATACCAGTTGCCTCTGTTTTCACATCTTCACCAGGAGCTGCCTCATCTTCAAGAGCAACATTGCTTTTGGCATCTTCAGTGAGATCACCAATATTTGCAACAGGGCTCTCATAGTGGATTTCTGCAACCTCTATGGCTTCATTGTCCTTCAGCTCTTCTGTTGGCAGGTCATCTGTCGTTACATTGTCATGCACCTCAACGGGCTCAGTATTCTCCACTGGTGGTATATCAACATGTGCCCCAGATTCCTGTATGCGTTCTCTGGGAGTTTCCTCCTCAGCAATTGCATCAGTGCTTTTAACATCTTTACTTTCCTCCGTCAGTATTGCTGATTCTAAATTCTCTGCTTGAGTGGCAGGACTTGGGTCTGTCATCTCGTTATCTTCTGGTGTGGACTGCTCAGAACCAGAGGCAGTGTGAGATGGGGAGATCCCTTGAGGTTCAGTAGCTTCAGTGTCCCTGAATTCAACCGGTTCTTGCTCTTGAAGCTGCTGAATGTGAACATCTGTCAGGATTGCTGTGTTATCTTCTGTTGCTATTTGTGGCTCATTTTCTGTCAAATTTTCTTCAGCATGTGTTTGATGGGAACCTTCTTCAGTTTGAACATCCTCACTGTTACCAATTTTTTGTGATTCAAGCTCCTTTGCTTGTACATCACTAGTTGGGTCACTTGATAGTAACTTGTCTTGAGCTGTTTCTCCAACAATAGTCCCACTGCTCTGGTTGGATATTTCTTCAGCTCTCACATCATCAGGTTCCCCTACTATCTCTTCGGTTTGTACTTCTTTGATATCAGAAGCTGCTTCTTTTGCTGTTACATCTTCTTCTGGAACAGACATGCTTTCTTGCGGGATAGCTCGAGGTTCAGTGGCTTCACTGTCTCTCATTTCTTCAGCAGGTTCTGGTTCCAGGATCTGTGGTTCACTCACTGCCACATTTCCTTCTGTTTTGTGATCTTCCGACTGAGTAGCATCACTTTGAGGCATTTCTTGACCTTCAGTGGCTTCATTGCTGCTCACTTCTGCTGGTTCCATCACAAGCGACTCACTTGTGGTTAGGTTATCTTCATGAGTTGGGTTCTCAATGACGGCAGCATCCAATTGACCAGATGCTTCACTCACTTCAGTAAGTTCTGCATTCTTCTTTTCTGATTCTAGCTCCTGCACCGATTGCATATCAACAGCTGGCTCTCTTGCAATGTCACTGGTTCCTTGAGTTGTCTCCCTGGCAAAAACCTCAGTGCTTTGGTCAGAGATTTCTTTAGTTTTGGTATCTTTGTTGCTCTCGACACCTTTTGCTTGTTCCAATTTTTTTACTTCTTGATCATCACAAGTTACTTCACTTGCTGTTATATTTTCTTCTGAAGCAGGCTCCTCAGAAATGGTAACATTGCTTTCCTGGGGGAGTGCTTCAGTTTCCTTCACGTCTACTGTTGATTCAGTCTTTGGCCCATCACTTGGTATACTATCTTCTTGAGCTGGGTCATTCAAGAGAGAAGGATGCCTTTGATCAGAAACTTCTTCTTTCTCAACAGGTTCAGTGTTCTGTATTTCTTCTGTTTCAAGCCCACGCATTTGCTGTTCAGTCACATCCTCACTTGTTAGCACATTCTTTTCTTGATCTGCCTCTTCAGTAGTTGCCACACTAGAGGTTTCAATGATATTCTCAGCTGTGTTGTCCTTGATTTCTTCTACTGATGCTACATTTTCTACCTCTTGGGCATCAGAGGTTGGTCCTTCTGCTGTTACATCATCTTTTACAGAGTCCTCAGGAGCAGAAATAGTTCTTTCATGGCAGATTTCTGGAGTCTCAGAAACTTCTGCGTGCTTAACTTCAGCTGATGCTTTTTCCAGGGGTTGCTGGATTTCATCATTCAATGGTTCAATTGCCATAGAATTGTCTTCTGCTATTAGTTCCTCTGAAGCAGCAGCATGACTTTGTTGAGTGATTTCTTGAGTTTCAGTGGCTCCAGTGTCCTTCACCTCTTCTTTTAATTCTGTCACCTGGGGCTGACATGCTGGTACACTGTCTTCTTCAGCAAGGTTATTGGTGACATCAGCATGTGGTTGACTGGAAGCTTCATCCATTACGACAGTTCCAGTGTTCTTAGGTTCTTCCTCTTCCAACCCTTGAACTGGTTGCATATCTTTTGTTGCTTCCTTATCTTGGGTTGCATCTTCAGCAATTGTCACATTGCTTTGATCGGAGGATTCTTCAGCTTTGGCATCTTCAAGACCCTTTATTTCTTCTGACTCCACATTATTTAAATGTTGGATGTCAGAACTTGGTTCAATGATTGTTGCATTATCTTCTGGAGTTGCCTCCTCAAAAGCAATACCACTTTGTTGAACTTTTTGCTCAGTATCAACTTCTTTGGCATCTGC
Source organism: Triticum dicoccoides (assembly GCF_002162155.2). Classification (NCBI taxonomy): domain Eukaryota; kingdom Viridiplantae; phylum Streptophyta; class Magnoliopsida; order Poales; family Poaceae; genus Triticum; species Triticum dicoccoides. Next base: position 130,749,703 of record NC_041391.1, read on the forward strand.
TATTTCTTCTGCTAATCCCTGGTTTTGCACTTCTTGAACATCAAGAGCTGGCTCCCTTGTCACTGCATCATGTTCTGGAGTTGTCTCCTCAGAGGTGGACACATTGCTCTCATGAGAAGTTTCTTCAGTTTTTTCAGGCAGAGGGTCACTGGTTTCTTCTGTTGATTCTTGATTCAGCACTTCTTGATCACCATTCATTGACTCGTCAGCTTGCCCAGTTTTAGGCATATCTTCAGGTACATCTGTTTTCTTGCTTTTAGGCACCTCTTCATGCACCACGTCTGCCTCCATATCGTCAGTTTTATCACTCGGTTGATCTTCTGGTTTGACGGTCTCAATATCTTCATCTTCTGGACAGTTCTCTTTATCCACTTTAGCTGGTTCAACTGTTTCTGTGTTTCCATCACTATTATCCGGAAGGGCGTCAGGCTCATCCACATTAGGCTCCAAAGAAGTTTGGACTCCAGCAGGTGCTTCAGCTACAACTTCTTCACCAGGAATACATGGCATGGTTGTGGGTTGTGTGTCCTCAGTTACTTCTGCTGGTTCCAGATTGTGGCCTTGTTGAGCGTCAATTGTTGGCTCAACATCATTGTCAGGCTGCAGTGTGTCTTTGTGCACCATTTTGCTCTCTATTGCAGCACCTTCTACATCTCGTTGACAATGTTCCTTTGGCTCTTCATTATCATGTTTTAGAAGGCTGGTACCTTCTGTAGTGTTCTCAACATGGTCTAAAGAATCAATTGCCTCTTCGCCATTACTTGTGCTGCTCCGATCGGTGCTTATTCCATCTGGCAAAGCTTCTACCTGCTCGTTACCTTTCTGACCATTTTCTTGTGGCTTCTCATTCGAGATCTTCCCTTCTTTCATATGACCATTCAGAGAAGCATGTGTACCATTTGGAGCATCTTCTTGAGGAATTTCGACTACAGAGGGTGCTCTTTCTAAAACTTGATCCTCTGAAACCTTCATTCCTTCAGTTGAATCCATGGCTCTTGCCTCGTCCTTCATCTCTGCATGAGATGAAAGCTTGCTATCTAGGTTCATTTGCAAATGTGTTGTCCCCAGATCCCCAGCTTCCACTTGAACTTCCTGGGAAACAAACAGGTAAATCGAACATTTAAATGAAAGTACACCGAATGCCACTCTGCGTTGGCATAATTACAAAAGACAGGGTGGCAAAAAGAATACAATGAACTCTGCATTCTTAGATTTAGTATAGTTTAAAATTATGTGCTTTCAATTATAATTCATCAAAAGGACATCCAACGACATTAGGCTACTGTAGCACTACAATACTACAAATATAATTTCCTGCATGACAGCAATAATTTCCGGCTGGCTCATTATGTCTCACTAGTATGTGACACTGAATGGCACATGCAGGTTCAGTGCATCTAAGAGTATTTCAGAGACTGGTCAACAAAATAGCAGGAATAACTTGTTAAACAATACAGCAGCACCACATGCCAACACACAGGTGGGCAACCAGCTGAAATCTTAGCTTAGCATATGGGCATCCTACCTGGACAACCTCGTGACTCAAAGAGCCTTGACTAATTTTTACATATATAATTTTATCTTTAGTGGAATAGTGCTGCAATTATATGCTTCTGCATGCTTTAAGTAACCTTTGTGCGCTTTATGCCTTTGTCTTACCACAGCACAATTGACAATTCACACTCGGTGTAACTTTTAGGCTGAACAGTTCTTATAAGTGTTGACCTTCTCACCATCTATACTGTATTCCTAGACAAACTGTTTCCTCTAGATAGCTAGAACCGTAGAAGAAAATATTTAGCGCTTTGTTGAGTTTTCGCTAACAGTATTTTATTAATATCGATTGAATCTGCATGCCAGTTAACGTCATATCAAGTTCAGGAATGAATTATCAAGTGGACAAACAGAGGGTACTGCTAGTGAATTCTTCGGTCAGTAATCAAGAGAACAGAGCAGAGTGTATGATAGACTTATACTTGTATATGTTGATTTGTTCCGCCCACCAAGTTCCCTGAAACATGATCCTTCTAAACAAATGATAGTACATGCTATTTTTTGTACAATTATATCTGGAAAATAATCTTTTTCTGGAAACTTAGACAGTTTGTCATAAATCAAACTGGAACCTGATCACTCATGTAGTTTCGTTCACTTGTTGCATGCTTTGACTCTGATTCTTTTGTTTAGGAACACAAAAATGTGATGATCAGTGTCATTTCAAACCTACAGAGCTGACTGCATGAAGAACCTTGTGTGGATGCAACATACAGAGGGAGTTCAACAAAACAAAGAGATCGTGGAACCAGAAGAGTACGACGCAATGATGGTTTCTCTTGCAAACTAGCCAAAGTCTACTGAACTGTTACAAATATGCTCCTCACTGTGCAGCTGATTCTGCAACACTGAAGGCTTTTTGTGTTGCTTTACATCTTCACAGAGTATGCATGCATGGAAGCAGAAGGAAGCAAGTGCTGCAAAAAAACCTCAAGAGACTAAAAGGAGCCATTGCTTACCTCCCCATCTGCCGCTTCTCGCGCTTCGTCTTCCGTCGCCATTGCTCCAGATCAGGATGGGAAGAAGGAAAGAAAGAGAAAAAAAAGAAAGAAAGGAAGAAACAAAGAAAGAATGGGAGGGAGAGAGGGGGAGACAGAGGCCTCTTAACATAAAAGTCTTGTGGGTGCTTGAAAAGCTGGTGGTCTTTATACCGACCTTTCCTCTGTCAGACGTGTTTTCTATTGCCGAGCAGCGGTTAGGAAAGCAGCGACACACTGACAGTGCTCTTGACAGTGAGTTGGTACTCGCTTAATCAGCCACAAGCCTTGATTAAGTGGGAGAGTTTATCCCTGAAATGGCAGATCAGTGAACATGGAGGCTCAGCATTAGGTGCCAAAATGCCAACTGGTGCTTGAGGCACATGGTACTGGTAGCTGGACCAGTGCGTTTACAGTCTTGCATCTCCGGGACCCACAGAACCTTTTCCCTGAGGAATTATTGGGTCCATAATTGATCGAAGATTATCTCGTTCTTGGATCCTATCTCTCGTTCTTTTTTTGCTCGTAGAGTGCGGCTCGAATAAGAGTATCGTTTTCGGTGTAAGAATACTATCATCTGCCTCTTTTCTGGTTGCTTGGTATCACATAAACATTAGTACTACATGATTGCCTTTGTGATGTCCCTTCAGGTGCAAATTATCTTCCTACCGGTTAGGCGGGCATTGGATCATTTGTCACATTCAGCTTTGGATGCAAATGGCTAAAGGCGGCCCCGAAAGGTTGTGTCCAGCTTACCTCACGATGCACTGGGAATTCAAGCCGACGCCGGATTTGCCCAATTTTTCCCGCAGGCCATCGAAAGCTCCGCTGAATCGGATCGTGCGGGGAGCGGGACAGGATGGAAGTAACTTCACCCAAGGAACAATTGCATGCCGTATTTCCAGGTAAACGCTTTCCAGAAAAAGTTATGTTAGCTCAGGTGTCGTTCTTCTTCGCGGTTGAATCTCAGACGAAATGAATTATTCCGATTTGACAAGAATACTAGTTATCAAAGTCTCTTTACTGTTGAGATCATTGCTCTATTATGATTCAGAGCCGTGGAAGTCTCGATGCCTGCTAAAGTTACGTATGTCTGAAGACTGCAGGAACCACGAGGGGGGCCAAGGGGCAAAGGAGGGAGGAACGGGAGGTGCATCCACAGCCCTGAATATTATTGAATCCGGTCAAGTGGCTGCTGATGACAGCGATCAACAGGCCACATTGAAAGAATTCCACATGATCGGCTGCTTTGGAGGAGGAGAAGGCCAAGTCGGCCAGTCCAACGGCGCCATGCTGGACCCCGTGCCACGCCATCCAAATTCCTCTTGCAGAAAAGAAACGCACCGACCTGGCCGCCCACATCCGACCCGTCATCCTCCACGGCGCCTCAAGAAATTATAACCAAGCTGTTCTTATAAAACCCGAGGCAGGTGATGTTCATGGAATTCACGGATTATCCTGACGAACCGCGGCGCCGAAAGAAAGAAAGAAAGAAAGGGGAGAAATCGATGGGTTTGGTTGGAGGCGAATGGTGATGACATGGATGTGTGAAGAGAAGCTTATCATCAGAGCCCCTAGCCGCCCCGGTGCCCCAGTGCCCGAGTGGCTCCATCAGATCCGAGTCAGCATCGTACGTAGATGCCTAAAACTCTGGAGATAAAAGAAGATGAGAGGTTGATGTTTTGTTTGCTGGCACTGTTGGCTTTTGCCCCCCTGGAATATAAGCGGCCGTCACTCGCATCGCATCACATGGTCCTCCATGCTATCCTGCTCCACTTGCTAATTAGCAGCCGCCAAAGTGTTACCCCTACAGTTTTAGTTAACACTGCTGGATTAACAAGTTAGCTAATCTCCGCATACGATGATTCTCCAGACATCATCACCTGGAATGAAAAATAACAGTACAAGTAATAACAATAACAACAACAATAATGGAAGGTCGAATCGGAGACGGGAGGAGGGACTCGTCTGGACGAAAGGAACAGGAGAAGCCAGAGTATTATTTTAGATTTCGCAAAAAAAAAGAGTATTATTTTAGCCTGTGATGATGGGAGAAGAGGGGTTGGCGATCTTGGCATGCACCGGCCGCGCAGAAAGGCGTCTTGGCATGTTGTGCCGCCAAAGCCCTGGCCACCTAAGGAAGTGATGGGGCATCGTCACGTCTTGTCATCCGCGAGTGTGAACCGTCAGTTCGTCCCGGCGATCTGAGCCTGGCAGGGAATATTTGATAACGATGCAAGGTATAGTATAGGGCGAGCAATTTTTTATTATTTTGTGAAGAACTAGGGCGGGCAAAACATTACCAAAGGCGGTGTAGATTGGTGTGGAGTGAGAAGCTAGGCTGGTGCAGCTCTGTGTTTGTTTGTAGACTAGAGGTCGATTGGCCGGTGCTCGTGCCGTATACGCGATGAATTCGTAGGCTGGATGAGAATGTCATGGCAACATTTTGCAGGGACTAGAACCACAAGAGGAGCTTGAAACGGGTGTATGGATACTGCATATTCCCTCTGTCTTTTTTCCTTTTTGTGAAAAAGATCCAAATCTATAATCAAAGTTCATCAAAAGTACAAAGCATCTCAAATATAATAAGGACTACATCGAGTTTCCAAGCCCACCAAACAACCACTACTGTCGCCGGAACGAGCCATCGATGTGTTGCTGTTGCCGCTCCTCTACCGGAGCTGACTTGACCTTGTCGACGACTGGAAAGTCTTCGTGCGCGTGCCCTTAAGGACCAGCGCCCTGGAGCTGCAGCCGTCACCGCTGTACCCTTACATAGATCTGAAGCACATGGCACCAAATCTCGCCACATCACTAGTAGAAAAGAGGGCTTTGGTCCACCCCGGGTTAGCCCATTAGCCCCGGTTCAGTCTAGAACCGGGACTAATGGAGGCATTAGTCCCGGTTCGTGCGTCCAGGGGCCACGTGGGCCATTTGTCCCGGTTCATCTGGATCTTTTAGTCCCGGTTGGTGCCACAAACCGAGACTAATGGGCGCGATGTCCATTAGTACCGGTTCGTGGCACCAACCGGGACTAAAGGTTAGACCTTTAGTCCCGGTTCGAGCCATCAACCGGTACTAATGGGGTTTGAGGCATTAGTACCGGTTCATGGCACGAACCGGTACTAAAGGCCACATTTTCAAACTCCAAACCCCCCCCTGGATCGCCTTTTCAGTTTTTAAAAAAATAGAAGAAAATGTCAAAAAAATAAAAAAAAATAAGTTTCCCATGTGATATGTGGTCTAGTTGTTGGGAAAATTTGCAAAAGTGAATTTCGACTTTATTTGCAAAATCTCTCTAGAATTTAGTAAAATGGGCATAACTTTTGCATACTGACTCGGATGAAAAAGTTTTTTAATATGAAAAATCATCTACTCGAAAAGTTACATCCAAATTTAACAAGGGGGAACCACGTTAAACATTTTCAAAATCCTCAAAAACCTAACAGAAAAAAGTTACGGGGCTTTTAAGATCTAGAGTGGAAAAAATCGAATTTTTTTCAAACAGTGGTCAAACAATGGTCAAACTAATTATTCTAGAATATTAGTGTTACTAAATAATTATTTCAGTTATTTTGAATTTTGGTCAAATCTGGTCAAACAATGGTCAAACTAATTATTCAAGAAATATTAGTGTTACTAAATAATATTGTTTTTCAAAACAATAGTTTCAAACTCAAACAGTGAAATGTGTCACTTCATGCTCACGCAAAATTCCTGAGGGTTAATAGGATTGACATCTTACTATTTTCAGGAAAAACAACAAGTGCAGACTTGGAAACGAGGGAGAATAGAACCCGGAAGTTAAGCGTGCTTAGGCTGGGGGAGTGGGAGGATGGGTGACCGTTCGGGAAGTTGGATGATTAGAAATGATGAGGGGTGATTAGAGATTAGAGGATAAATTGAGCAGTGATGAGGGGTGGTGATTAGAGATTAGAGGTTAAAATAATTCAGAAATTTGAAAATAATAAAAAAAATAAAAAAAATCATAAAATTTCCTTTAGTCCCGGTTGGTGTTACCAACCGGGACTAAAGGTGGAGCTCCACGTGGTCGCGACCTTTAGTCCCGGTTCCAGTTTGAACCAGGACTAAAGGGGGGAGGCATTAGTAATGACCCTTTAGTCCCGGTTCAAAAACCGGGACAAGGGCCTTACCAACCGAGACTGATGCCCCCTTTTCTACTAGTGCATGACGAGAAACCTCTAACCTCACCGCCCCAAAAAGATGATAGGAATCTATGCCGGAGCTCCTTCGACTATGTCTATATAGACGAACTCGAGGAGGATCGGAGCCTGGAAGCAAACTCAAATAAGTAGCGCCGCCGTCCGCCCAAGCGCCACACCTGCGATCCCTACTGGCTGCCCTATTTTAGGCACAAAATGGAGGAGTAAAAAAAATTTCGGCACGAGAAGTCGCCGTCTCCAACAACAACCCTAAAATAGGGGAGCAACACCGCAGCCGAACCACAATTTGCATATGCATTTCAACCACAATTTGCATATGCATTTCAACTATAATATGTATGAAACATACGAAATTTTGCATCACAACCATACAAAATGACTAACATATAAAATTCAACTTCAAATCCGACTATGAAGTTCAAATGAAAGTTATAAACATAGTGCCAACATCAACAAAAGTGCAAGATCAACATAGATTAAAGAAATATGGTTTCTCAACCATCCTTGCCACTTGTTGTTTCTTTGTCCTCATCATTGGCTTCATCTTCTTTTCCTTCATTGCGTGATTTGTGGCATTCATGTCGCCACCCATATCACCACTGGCATTCATGTCGCCACTCAAACCTCCCATGTCATTCATCGTACCTCCAAAGCCGCCGCTCACCATGTTGATCAAACCAGCATAGCCACCCATTCCTCCCATGCCACTCATGCCTCCTCCTATGACTCCCATGCCGCCACTCATCATGCCACCTCCCCCGCCACCAGGGGTTTAATTCATCATATTCATGGACTTTTTAATGCCAAAATTTGATCTTTGCACATCTCAACATATGCCTTTTGCTTCGCGTTCATTCCACTTGTATCCATGAACATAATATTTGCTTCTTTTTCTTCGGCCAACCTCTCCTCGGCCATGGCATTCTTTCTCTCCTCAAGCTCCACCCTACGGTACTCGACCTCTGCCTTCTTCTCCTCGGCCAATTCCAACCTCTAGTCGGTCGCCACTCTTTTCTCCTTCGCCACCGCCTTCTTTTCTTCAGCAATTGTCTTCCACAGCTCAGCCGCCACCCTCTCCCCCACCTCTTTTATCTTCAAAGCCTTCTTATCTTCGGCATATGTCTTCCTTGCATTCACAATTTCTTCAAGTGATTCTTTGATGTCGTTATCGTCGGCCTTTGTACCCTTGTCTGTTTTCCTTCCATTCGGCCTTTTGGACTTGCACCACATTTTCCATGACTATTGCCGGCGACGCTCTGTGGGAGAGCCTTTCCATGGAGGTGAAGCATGAGGTGGCCGCCCTTGAGGCCACTTGGTAGAGCCGTGGTGCCAGGCGGATCGAGGCCGGCCACCTCACCCGAGGTCTCTGGCGACGTGGACAACCCCACGATGGAGACGGGCTTCGACAACATCGTACCGGAGCCTGCGTCTGTGCATCCCGCGGCTTCACCATGGAGTAGCTGCACTTCAACGCCACCATGATGGAGGAGCAGCCTGCGTCGGTGCCTATGTTGGCGTTCCAGCAGGCGCAGGAGGAACAACGGTACAACATGTTCCTTCTAGAGCAGTACCGGCTAGCGAAGGGCCAAGTCGACGCCTCGACGACATGCGCACGAGCGAGAAGGCTATGGCGGCCATGGCCACGACGAACCCCAACTTTGTCATGGAGCAGCATGCGGTCTACAAGGCCGCCCGCGCTCAAGCCGGCGCTCGCTGGGAAGCGGCCGTCGTTGAGGCACAGCTGCAAGCGACCGCAGATGAGAATAACACCAGTTGCGCCTCCTACACGCCGCCACCGAACTATCGGGCGGCCCGGTTGGACGATGACAGCGCCGGTGCCACCATTTCCATCATGGACCTCACGTCCACCGGTGACGGACAGGGTGCAGACTCCTTCGAGGATGAGTAGGGCATGGTAGGCGGCAGGGCCTTGTGTCCCAGGTGGGCCAGTCCATCTCCCAGTGTTCTACTCTTCCTCGCTAGAGACCGCAACTTCACTTAATCGGTCTTATCGCCGGTTCTCATGGAGACGTTGGAAGTAGGAGGTGGTTGCGGGAAGGAAACAACAAGGGCTTGCACGCAGGCAGCCGCAATAGGTTTTTTTTTGTTTTAAATGTTCAGAATGTAATGAAAATCTGCCATGTTTGCATGAATGTCATCCGGTTTATATGAAAGTGCAACTATCCCTAGGTGGTTTTGGTAATTCCTAACAACATATAGCTCATTGAGCTAACATCATTCCAAGATGAACATTTCAGGAAAAGCTCAATGAATGGCATGGCATGGATGTGGAAAGTGGATCCCTCAAAATACTAAGGATAAAAGGATTGGCTCAAGCTCAAAAGCTCAAGACTCTACATTTTACATTTTAGTGATCCAAGATCACATTGAGTCTATAGGAAAAGCCAATACTATCAAGGAGGGATGAGGTGTTGTTTAATGAGTTTCTTGCTCTACAGTGCTTAGTGATATGCTCCAAAAACCCTCAACTACTTTCTCATATCCACATATGACCCAAACCAAAAGTCAAACTCGGCCCCACCGATTCTTTCTATCCGGCGCCACCGAGTTCAGATGCCATAGCCACCGCCACAAATCCTAGGCAAATCGGTCTCACCGATAGGGATCTCGGTCTCACCAAGATGGGATTGTAATCTCTCTATTTCCCTTCGTAACGTTTTGGTACCACCGAGATGAGCGATCGGTCCCACCGAGATTGCAATGTAAACTCTCTGTTTCCTTTTCGTAACATTTCGGTCCCACCGAAATGAGCGAACCGGTCCCACCGAGTTTACCTGACCAACTCTCTGGTTAGCTTATTACCAAAATCGGTCTCACCGAGTTTGTGTAATCAGTCTCACCAAGATTACGTTATGCCCTAACCCTAACCATATCGGTCCTACCGAGTTGCATGTCGGTCCCACCGAAAATCCTAATGGTCACTAGGTTTACTAAATCGGTCTGACTGAGTTTGTTGATTCGGTCCCACCGAGATTGCTAAATTGTGTGTAACAGTTAGATTTTGTGTGGAGGCTATATATACCCCTCCACCTCCTCTTCATTCATGGAGAGAGCCATCAGAACAAACCTACACTTCCAACTTACCATTTCTGAGAGAGAACCACCTACTCATGTGTTGAGGCCAAGATATTCCACTCCTACCATATGAATCTTGATCTCTAGCCTTCCCCAAGTTGCTTTCAAATCAAATCCTCTTTCCACCAAATCCAAATCCTGTGAGAGAGAGTTGAGTGTTGGGGAGACTATCATTTAAAGCACAAGAGCAAGGAGTTCATCATCAACACACCATTTGTTACTTCTTGGAGAGTGGTGTCTCCTAGATTGGCTAGGTGTCACTTGGGAGCCTCCGACAAGATTGTGGAGTTGAACCAAGGAGTTTGTAAGGGCAAGGAGATTGCCTACTTCGTGAAGATCTACCGCTAGTGAGGCAAGTTCTTCGTGGGGGCGGCCATGGTGGGATAGACAAGGTTGCTTCTTCATGGACCCTTCGTGGGTGGAGCCCTCCGTGAACTCGCGCAACCGTTACCCTTCGTGGGTTGAAGTCTCCATCAACATGGATGTACAATAGCACCACCTATCGGAACCACGACAAAAACATCCGTGTCTCCAATTGTGTTTGAATTCTCCAAACCCTTCCTCTTTACATTCTTGCAAGTTGCATGCTTTACTTTTCACTGCTCATATACTCTTTGCATGCTTGCTTGAATTGTGTGAAGATTTCTTGACTTGTGCTAAGATAGCTAAAATCTGCCAAAGACTAAAATTGGGAAAAGGATAAGATTTTAATTGGTCAAGTAGTCTAATCACCCCCTCTAGACATACTTCCGATCCTACAAGTGGTATTAGAGCTTTGTTCTCCATTTGCTTTGATTTCCATAGCTTTTGGTGGTCATAGCCTTGGTTTCACAACCTAGGAGAGTATGGCATCTTGCGAGGGAAATTATCACCGTAGAGGTCCTTACTTTGATGGTACGAATTTTGCTAGTTGAAAGCATAAGATGAAAATGCATATTCTCGAACATAACCACGCCGTTTGGGCTATTGTGTGTATTGGCTTGCAAGGTGAATTCTTTGATGGGAGAGAACCAAATCGTGAAGATCCTGCAATACAACACTCAAACTTGTGATATCCTCTTCAACGGATTGTGCCCCCAAGAATTCAACAAAATCAGCCGTCTTGAGAATGCAAAGGAAATTTGGGATACTTTGATTGATATGTATGAAGGTACCGACTCCGTCAAGGAATCCAAGTTGGATGTGCTCCAAAGTCAACTTGACAAGTTCAAAATGAAGGATGGTGAAGGTGTCGCTAAAATGTACTCTAGGATTGCTCTTATCACAATGAGATTGCGGGCTTAGGAAGTGAAGAGATGACCGACAAATTCATCATGAAGAAGATCCTAAGAGCATTGGATGGAAAATATGATACCGTGTGCACTTTGATCCAAATGATGCCAAATTGCAAGATTCTCAAGCCAACGGAGGTCATTGGAAGAGTTGTTGCTCATGAGATGTCACTCAAGGATAAGGAGGAACTTCACAACAAGTCAAGTGGTGCTTACAAAGCCTCATGTGAAGCTCCTACATCATCAAGTGAGAAACAAACCTTCAATGAAGAATTGAGCTTAATGGTGAAGAACTTCAACAAATTCTACAAGAGTAGAAGCAAAGAGAGAAGCTCCAAGTCAAGGTCCTACTATGACAAAAGATCTTCTAGTCGAGAGCGCAATTGCTACAATTGTGGGAAACCCGGACACTATTCCAATGAGTGTACGGCACCCCACAAAAGAAGAGAAGAATCACCCAAGAGGAGAAGTAGAAGAGAAGAATCACCACCAAGAGAGAGGAGGAGTAGAGATGATCGTTATGAACGAAGAACATCCCGGAGAAGTAAGGATTCGGAAAGGAAGGACAAGTCATCAAGGAGCTACACAAAATGAAGACATCAAGCTCATATTGGTGAATGGGTATCCGGCTCCGACTCCGACAATCACTCCGACTCCGAACATACTCAAGATGAAGGTGTTGCCGGTCTAGCACTTGTGTCAACCAACTCCTATGACATATTTGATTCACCAAATGAAGGACTTGGAAGATGCTTCATGGCTAAAGGCCCTAAGGTAACACACCCCGAGTATGTTGATTTCAATAGTGATGAAGATGACTTGTTAGGTGATGATGATTTACTTGTTGACAACTCTAGTGATGAATACTATGATGAAACGTCAATTAATCATGCTAATCAAGATAAAATGAATGACAATGATAAGGAGAAGATTGAACTTCTTACCAAAGAACTAAACACTCTTAAGTTAGCTCATGAAACTATCTTAGAAGATCATCGAGAACTTTTAAGGACTCATGAGAAATTACGCTTTGAAAAGCTCAACCTTGAGTAAGAGCATGAGTTCTTAAAGGCAATCAATAATGATCTCCGTAAGAAAAGTTCTTCTTACATTGCCAAGTGTTTACTCTTATCTACTTACATGCCTCAAGTCAAGTCCATTAACAAAAACAAGAAGGATTCTTCCTCTAGTAGTAACAATAATCATGCTAAATCCAATATTGTTGCTTCTAGTAGTTCTATTGATTCCACTAATGATTCTCTTAGCCAAGTTACTCTTGAGCAAGAAAATAGCTTATTGAAGGGAATTATAGAGAAAGGTGTTTACAAGAGCCTTGCCGGGAGTAAGCAATTTGAGGAAATTGTACGCAAGCAAGAAATGCACCAGAAGAACCAAGGTGTTGGTTTTGAATGAAAGTTCAATGCCAATGGAGTTGAGTGGGAAGAAGATCAATATCCCAAGACGAAGTTTGTTCCTCAACAAGAGAAGTATGACCCTACTTCCTTCAAGAGGACACAAGCTCAAGATGATCTTCCACCACAAGACCACAAGCAAAAAGGCAAGGACAAGCTTCAAGAGGAGATTGATGCATTTGAAGAAGCTCCTAAGGCCTTGGTCAAGTGGGTTCCCAAGACTACGCCAAGTTCTACTTCATCAAGTATGACTACAACTCCAAGGATTCCCATCAAGATGATGTGGATCCCGAAGAAGAAGAACTAGAGAGTTCTTGAGGGTGACTCCGCCAACATACTTCACTCATATCTTTTTGGCAACAACAAGTGCAATCAACTTCCACATCTTGCACTAGTTCAAGGAGTCACAAACTCTCTTGTTGGTAAGACAAGGGACAAGGTAACCTAATGTTTTCATGGACATCATCTTGTGTGTGCATCACTCTATGTCTATGGATATACTTGTTTGTTCCTTGTGGGACTAACCCGTGTAGGTATTGAAAGTGCAACTCACTCCAAAGGATTGCTCCAAATGATCTTCATCAACATTGAGCATCCACATCTTCAACACCTACATGAAGTCATCATCAACAAAACCCAAGGTTAATTCATCCCTCTAAGGGGGATCTTATATCTAGGGGAGCTTAACTCTAAGAATTGAGTCAAAGCAACTCTAATGGTGTGAACACATCAATGCATTATGTAAAAGTGGTAACCCCACTTGAGCTTAAAGGATGAGCATGACCTATGATCAAATGTTCTCATTTGAATTCTAAGTCAATATACTCATATATAGATGACCTAGTCATCGCCAATTGTTTGATAGGTGCTAGAATTGGTTGTGCATTCTTTGCCACATATTTCATTTGCCATTTTATTATGTGAGCATGTTGGTTGCATATTTAACTCATTCGAGGACATCCACTTGTTGCTTTGATTGATTGGCTTCTTTTTCTTTTGCCAAGTGGATGAACAAGAATGCCTAAGAACCTTCTTTAGCTATCTATGCTTTTCTTGTCTCAACTCTATTCATGCTACATCGCAAAATTTGATCAAGTCAGATTCGAACCACTTTGTGTGAGGAGCACTCGAAGTCCCCGATTCGTCATACACTTAAACTTCCAAAACTTCTTTGTGCATTTCGGTCTGACCGATTCTTCCATTTCGGTCATACCGAGCTCACTAAGTCGATCTAGGTTTTTAATCTCGGTGCAACCGATTTGAACATTTCGGTCACACCAAGTTGCTGTAACTGTCAACAGTTATGCATCTCAGTGCCACCGAGTTGTTCCACTCAGTCACACCGACAAGGTCGGGCTATATATACTCACGGGCAAAAATTTGGAAACTTTCTCCAAACCCCTTCGCCCGCGCATAGCTCGTTCTGCCTCCAGGGTCTCCAGATCGTCCTCTTCATCGCCAGCCGCCTCCAGTCGCTGGTCTTCACCGCCGTCAACGGAATTCAACCCCGCCATTGCCGCCGTAGCGAGTTCATCGCCAAGCTAGGGTATGGACTCGATCACAGTGCTATCCCCGTCCGATTCCTAGCACATTGTGTTCATCATGATTCTTGCCACGATTGAAATGATTCTATCCAGTCAAAACAATCCATAGATTAAAAGTGAATTGGAAATTTAGGGTTACGTTTCCGCCGAAACCATCTCGGACCCACCGAGTTGTAGAACTCGGTTCCACCAATTCGGCTAAGGCCATTGCACAAGTGATTCTCGGTCTGACCGAGAATTGCAAATCGGTGTGACCGAGTTCAGGACTTTGTGAAACCCTAGCAGTCTCGGTGCCACCGAACTATGACTCGGTCTGACCGAGTTCACTAGTTTAGGTTCCAAAAGCTGCTTCGGTATCACCGAGTTTGCAAACCGGTTGATCCGAAATGCTTTCTGTGGGAAACTAAAACTAAGTTTTTGAATCATTCTTTTGCAAAAACCTCTGTATTTTGTGATGCTCATCCACTCTATCTCATCTATATCTACTCATAGGGTCTGCAGTCAGTGTTTGCAATATGTCTGATCAAAATGACAGCCAGAACCAGTCAGAGGAGCAGATTCACATGAGTGAGGGCACTAGTCCCTCTAGCACCTTAGATGATGGCAGCAGGAGCACCCCAAGCAACTTGCCCAAAGCTGCCACCAGGGCCAGAAAGAAGAAAACCTCAGAATCTGAGGATGAAGACTATGTGGCAGTTAAGGATGAGGCCACTTCCAAGAAGAAAGTGCTCAAGAAAGAATATGGCACAACTGCAGCCACCAAGCCAGGTCTAAACAGGAAAGTCCCTGCCAAGAGGACACCTATGCTGAAAGTCAGAGCATCAACTCAAGTACCTGAGAAATCTGATCCCAAAGAGGCTGCTGCAGAAGGGAAGAAGAGGAAGGAAAGGGTCAATAATACCATGGCCAGAGTTGTTGGACAGCCTTCCATGATGGAAGAGGAAGAGGAAGAGGCTGCTGCTCCAGCACCCAAGGCTCAAAAGCTTATGGGTGATGCTATTAGGTTAGGGGCTGCATCATCAAAGCCCAAAGAAGCACCCAAAGCTGCCTCCAAGCCCAAGACTGCACCCAAGAGAAATACCAGAAACATACCAGCTGCTGAGAAGAACAAGGCCCCAGTGCCTGAAGTTGCTGCTGAAGAAGAAGATGATGAAGAGCATGTCTTGAGAAAGTTGAAGCCAAAGATTCCAGACCACAATGATGCTCATCCTGTGGCTGAGAACATGAAGCTGAGGAAGGATGCATGACTCAGACAGTGGAGGTTGTCTGATCCTTATGCTATCAGGAGAAGGACTGTTGTTGACTACAGGTTCCACACTAAAGAACAACAGGATTTCTATGAGATAGTGTTGCTGGACAAGAAACCTATAGTTTGTGAGATGAGGTGGGTAGACTGGACCTACATGAAGGAGAATGAGGAACACTATCCTGGTGTGTATGACAGTTTTAGTGGTTGTGGAGTTGCAGACTTTGTTGGGCAGAAGCTCACAAAGTGGAATGATGAGCTCATAATGCAATTCTACTCCACATCACACTTCTATCCAGATGGCAGGATAGTATGGATGTCTGAAGGTACTAGATACCAATCAACTATTGAAGAATGGGCAAATCTGATCAATGCACCTAAAGAGAAAGAAGATGACTTGGATGTCTATGCCAAGAAGAAGATGGATCACAACACTATGGCACATATGTACAAGGAGATCCCAGATGCTGCAATTGAGACACATAAGTTTGGATCTGTACATTATCTTCTATCAGGACTGCCAACCATCAACTGGATCCTCAAGCATACTCTCTTGCCCAAGTCAGGTGACCACAACATGATCAGAGGCCATGCAATAAACTTGCTACACTTATTTGATGTGCCACAGAAGTTCAAGGTCATGAGCCTCATAGTTGAGACTATCAAGAGGATAGCAACTGACCAGAAGAGAAGCTGTGGGTATGCCCCATAGATCCAGGAGCTGATTAACTCCAAGATGGGCACAGGCACATACTTGTTGTACAAGGATCACATTGCTATCTATCTAGATTTTGAGGACAACCAAGTGGTTATGGATGAAGATGAACCATCTTCTGTGCATGCTCAAGCAAAGAAGGAGAAGGCAAGGACAGAGAAGGCTACCAAGATGCCAACAATGGAAGAGGCATCTCAGTACTTTTTGAAGAGCAAACAAGATCAACTAGGCTACTTGATTGCATCCGCTCTAAGGATTGAGAAGGGGCTGACCACCTTGACTCAAAACCAGGAGATCCTGGAGAGGATCATGGAGCAAAAGTTCTATGACTTGGATGTGAAGGTAACTAAGATCCAGTCTGTTGTTGAGCAGCTTCAGGATGATATGCAGGAGAGGAAGGGCAAGACAACCACTGATGCATTTGCCAGAGTGCCTAGAGCTCAGAGATCAGTTGCAGTGCTAGTGACAGACACCAGAGCCACTTCATCTGCACCAGCTACAGCTCCTACAGCTCCAGTGCAACCAGCACCAGCACGTACACCTCCAGCTCCATCCACATCAATTGAAGTCTTCATCCAAGGATCCATCTCTACACCATCACCTGAAGATCAAGCCTGAGAGTCGATTTAGTACTATGCATTTTCTATGAACTTTTTTGGTAACTTGCTGCCAAAGGGGGAGAAAAATGTATAGATCATAGGCTTCGAGAGAGAGTGTTCCTTTTTGTTCTCTCTTGCTTTGGTGGTTGAACTTTATTTGCTTGTTTGAGTTACTTTTCGTCTGTGTGATACCTGGATGATCATGTGTTTGATCATATGCTACATTTATGCTTGTTGGATGACATTATCCCATCTATCTCTATATGATCATTCACTTTGCTTGGTGATGAGTGCATGTATTCAATCTTTATTATTTTTGAGCACTCCACCAAGATGTATGTGACATGGAAGAGTAACCCATGAGCCAAACTCCTTGTGCATTTGCAGTCCAAAGCAAATCTTAAACTATGCACAAATTTAGGGGGTGCTCTTGCTTATCACATACTTCTCAAAGCGACAATGTTTTTCACTCTTATTATTATTTTTCGAAGCTTTGATCTATATGTTATCATCAATTACCAAAAAGAGGGAGATTGAAAGTGCAACTATCCCTAAGTGGTTTTGGTAATTCCTAACAACATATAGCTCATTGAGCTAATATCATTTCAAGATGAACATTTCAGGAAAAGCTCAATGAATGTCATGGCATGGATGTGGAAAGTGGATCCCTCAAAATACTAAGGATAAAAGGATTGGCTCAAATTCAAAAGCTCAAGACTCTACATTTTACATTTTAGTGATCCAAGAACACATTGAGTCTATAGGAAAAGCCAATACTATCAAGGAGGGATGAGGTGTTGTTTAATGAGTTTCTTGCTCTACAGTGCTTAGTGATATGCTACAAAAACCCTCAACTACTTTCTCATATCCACATATGACCCAAACCAAAAGTCAAACTCGGCCCCACCGATTCTTTCTATCCGGCGCCACCGAGTTCAGATGTCATAGCCACTGCCACAAACCTAGGCAAATTGGTCTCATCGATAGGGATCTCGGTCTCACCGAGATGGGATTGTAATCTCTCTATTTCCCTTCGTAACGTTTCGGTACTACCGAGATGAGCGATCGGTCCCACCAAGATTGCAATGTAAACTCCCTGTTTCCTTTTCGTAACATTTCGGTCCCACCGAAATGAGCAAACCGGTCCCACCGAGTTTACCTGACCAACTCTCTGGTTAGCTTATTACAAAAATCGGTCTCACCGAGTTTGTGTAATCGGTCTCACCGAGATTACGTTATGCCTTAACCCTAACCATATCGGTCCTACCGAGTTGCATGTCGGTCCCACCGAAAATCCTAACGGTCACTAGGTTTACTAAATCGTTCTGACCGAGATTGTTGATTCGGTCCCACCGAGATTGGTAAATTGTTTGTAACGGTTAGATTTTGTGTGGAGGCTATATATACCCCTCCACCTCCTCTTCATTCGTGGAGAGAGCCATCAGAACAAGCCTACACTTCCAACTTACCATTTCTGAGAGAGAACCACCTACTCATGTGTTGAGGCCAAGATATTCCACTCCTACCATATGAATCTTGATCTCTAGCCTTCCCCAAGTTGCTTTCCACTCAAATCCTCTTTCCACCAAATCCAAATCCTGTGAGAGAGAGTTGAGTGTTGGGGAGACTATCATTTGAAGCACAAGAGCAAGGAGTTCATCATCAACACACCCTTTGTTACTTCTTGGAGAGTGGTGTCTCCTAGATTGGCTAGGTATCACTTGGGAGCCTCCGACAAGATTGTGGAGTTGAACCAAGGAGTTTGTAAGGGCAAGGAGATCGCCTACTTCGTGAAGATCTACCGCTAGTGAGGCAAGTTCTTCGTGGGCGACGACCATGGTGGGATACACAAGGTTGCTTCTTCATGGACCCTTTGTGGGTGGAGCCCTCCATGGACTCACGCAACCGTTACCCTTCGTGGGTTGAAGTCTCCATCAACGTGGATGTACGATAGCACCACCTATCGGAACCACGACAAAAACATCCGTGTCTCCAATTGAGTTTGAATTCTCCAAACCCTTCCCCTTTACATTCTTGCAAGTTGCATGCTTTACTTTCCGCTCCTCATATACTCTTTGCATGCTTGCTTAAATTGTGTGAAGATTGCTTGACTTGTTCTAAGATAGCTAAAATCTGCCAAAGACTAAAATTGGGAAAAGGATAAGTTTTTAATTGGTCAAGTAGTCTAATCACCCCCCCTCTAGACATACTTCTGATCCTACATTATATAAAATCTGTCGTTTTTGCATGAATTTCGTCAGGTTAATTCAAAATGTTACTGAAATATATGCGGGCAGCATTGGATGTCGGCCTTCGGCATTAGTGTGTGTGGACTGGTCCCCCTGTCCGCGGACGGATACAGAAGGAAATTTGCGGGTCGGCATTGGAGATGCCCTTATTTATTATATAAAAGCTATATTTATGATCCGACGACTAAACCGGATGAACCGACGGTTGGGCCGTTGAACCGGTGAACAAGGGACATTATTGGTTCAGTCATCGGCCTTGTTTTCAAAACAATGATATCTTCTTGTTTTGCTAGGTAGCTAGTGTCTCTTTGGTAAATGTCCCACATGTTATGTTGAATGCTAGTATTAGCTAGATTCTTAATACTTTAATTTTCCAAGGGTAATTTCAATGTCTAATTCCATGCGTATCATTAAAATGTGTCTTGTTAGACTGGAGAATTTATATAGACTACATGATTCCAACTACTTCACGGCGAACATATCAAATAACCAAACTGCACAATATTTTGACGTCCCTTGATGATTATCATAAGCGATGATATTTCAGTACCATGTGCAAAGCAAACACATTTTGCAAACAAATTATTGAACCCACTGTAACGTGTAAGAAATATTTGACCCGGAAAAGGGTAAAGCAACATTTCTGGGGTTTCCTAATAAACTTCTCGTAAACACCTTACATATTGTAGAATTTTCTTTTCGCTTACATTGAACCGTTAACTTGAAACTACTATAAAGGTATTTCTTAGACCAAACGTTTTAGAAATATCTACCAAGATATTTAATGATAAACACACACAGAGAGATAAAAACTATATTTATGCAATTGTGACAAATTATTATCATGTCCTATTTATATTTTCTCACATCCAAATGGATTTAGTTCAAAGGGCCTACAAAAGAATGTCCCTTTTATTACAATAAAACTTAGATACCAGAATGTCTGTATTTTTGCCAACGATAAATGTTAAAAATATATAATAATATCACTATTGTTAATGTTAAGCAACATTTCCATTTGAGTAATTATGATAAATTAAGCTATAGAAAATATATTTTCCAAGTTTGTGGTGTGATAAAATGACCTATAGATACATATAAAAGTTTAGTAGAAATATTTCATCTATTGTGACTTGTCTTGGCACACGGAAGTTGCTCGGACGAGCCCTACATAAAATTCAAATTGCAATCAATGTCTAGTTCAATGTGCAATGTCCCATTCTGTGTAAAATGAAATCGTCCATGGTTTGTGATAATGAATGTTTCATTTCTTAAAAAAATAGGACAAAATGAAAGTTTTCTTGGTTTCGTTGAACCTGAGAAGCAAAGATAAATTTGTGGCTGAAGGAACTTTAGTGAGTAGAGATAAAACATATGTGGTTGGAGGAAACATGCTTGGAGAGCAATATGTAGCGGTTTCTATTTGTGCTGTTTCAAGACTTGGAGATCAGACATTGGTTAGACCATATATATGGACAATTGCAAAGAGTAAGGGATGCTATTGGTTATGTTATTGCATGGCCTCTATCACATATAAGTACACTTCCATGCAATCATCATATGCTCTAATGTGCGTGCTTAAGGCTTTTTATTTCCGAAGGATCTTTGTGATTTTTAGGTAAAAAAAAACCAAAATTAACCACTCATGCACAACCTCAAAACAAGCCGCCAAACGCTGGTATGGTACATCATCTAAGTACATTTCTTCTCACACTAGTCTTTAAGCTATGTTCTAAAAATTTCTATGTTATCTTTCTTTTTCAGGGTAGCTCAAGATTTAGAAAAGGAGTGCATTGTAGGAGCCAGGAGCAACTATAGAAGAATTAGTCTTTAGATGGACAAATATTATGTATTATATAAAGATTTTAGCTTTATAGGAAAACTTAGTTCTAGTTTGTATGATCTCTTCTTAATTATTTGCATATTTTATATGAAGATCTGATTTGATTCAGTTGTGAACCAAAGGTGTTTGTTCCTACTGAATGACATTGTGCGAATGGGGTTGTTGTGGATACAATTGGTGATATGGGTGGATCCCTTCATATAATGAAATTTGTTGCTTATGAATGTGATTGGTGATATGGCGGATGCTTTTATATAACAATATTTGTTGATCATTCCGCACAAGCATATGGCATGATAAAGTTACTGGATTTGAAATGGCGAAGTACAAATTTGAAATGAATCAAATATTATTTAAAATAAAATATTACGTGTTTAAAAAAATCTTTTGTATATTTAGAGACGAATATAACGTCTGTACATAGCGTGTATTGGAATGGGCCTAGGGCCTATGACGATTGAAATAGTAGAGACGTACGAGCGCACGTAGCACAACGACTCTACATGTCTAAAGACGCTTTTGAACGCCCAAATATAGTGTGTCGAGAGGAAAGAGAGGTTTTTTGACTCCTTGGGCTCTCGCGACCGCGTCGCCCCCGCGAGCGACCGGCCGCGCCCCGGTTCCTCCTCCGTCAGCTCTCCCTCACTCCCCCTCCCCGTCGCCGTCGCCGATGTTCGCCGCTGGGCCTGGCCCGGGCGACGCTGGTGGCGGCGGCCCCCAGCCATTCCCCTCTCGGTTGCTCTCCGGCGCGGGGCGGAGGGCGTCGGGGGTGCTCCCTAGGCGGCGGCGGTCCGGCGTGGCGGCGGGGCTTCCTGGCGCGGCGCGGGAGATCGGCTGGACAGTGGTGTCGCCGTTGGCGGCGGGGTGGCGCGGCGGCGCAGCCTGGCGGCGCCCGCCCGACCCAAATCTAGGCCCTTCGGGCCCCATCTGGGTCTGGGCAGTCCGACGGCGGGGCGGGTTGGCGGCGTGGCTTCTAGGAGGCGGGGGAGCGGCGATGGACGTTGGGGGCTGGCGGTGCTGGTGCCGCCCTGCTGTAGCGTGGCTGGCAGGGCTTAGCGGGCCCGATTCGGGCCTGGCCGGGCCAGGGGTGGCCTGGTATGCCCTGTTGCTGCGTCCGAATGACGACCGCGACGGTGCCAGAGGCACGAGCCTCCTGCACGACGGCGGAGAACGTGGTTCCCTCCCGCGCGGCTATGGCGCTGCTGCTCCCGTCAACCAACGCCTCCTCTCCTCGTTCTTTTGGCCTCGTGGTGGTGATCTCAGTGAGGCGGCGTGACTGGCGTTGCGACCGCGGTGGCGCATGCTGGTTAGTTCCGATCTGATTGGGCGGCGGGGTTTGGAGTTGGGAGAAATCCTTGCCGGGTCTTCCGACTACGATACAGTGACGCCTGCGGGTGCCACCATTCCTCCCTGGAGGGTGTCGGTGGTCTTCATTCCCCTCTAGCCTCCGTGTCCCGGGGGAAACCCTAGGACACGCCCGGGCAGCAGCGTCATCGGCGTCGCGTTCCTTCCTGGAGGTGCTGCTTGGTACGCGGAGGATCGGAGCCTAGGATTGTGGTGGGTAAATTTCGGAGGGCGCAGCGGTAGTGGGTCATCCGCGCTTTGTCGAGCTGCCGGTGTTGCATTGTTTCTTCTTCTTTTTATTTGGCTTGTTGTGCTGCTCGCCCCAGCGTATGCTACGTAATCGGTGTTGGTGCTTTGGAATACAAAGCGGGGAAACCCTTTTTCGGTAATATAGTGTGTCATATCTAGAGACACCATAGGATGTCCCAGTATAGCATATCATGCCATGTACGGACGCTTAGCCGGCGTGTCTATATGTTTTGAGATGGTCCGTGGGAAGACGCTCCAAAGACGCTTTACTAAGTCGACTCTATGGTTGCCTAGAGATGAAATAACGCGTCTCTAACTTTCAAATATGATGTCTCTAAATGCAGTTTTTGTTGTAGTGGGTTTATTGTTTAATTACACCAAGTAAGACACCGGCCATGACCAATTTAAATGAATCTTTGAGTATAACTCACTGAACTAGTGCAAAACATTGTTGACTCGTTGGGCCAGAGTCATGCCCTTGTTAGAGAAGGATTCCACAAAATATAGATTTATGATTTTGAGATCATTGATAAGAAGGCGCGGGTGGTGATCAAGGTCCCTATTTGTGAGGCCATCGGTGCGGCAGCCCCCACCTGAAGGATTTGCCAAAATAAATGCTGATGCAGCAGTAGGAAGAGAGGGAGCGCATGGAGCAGTAGCGGTAGTTTGCAGACATCAAGGTGGCAAATTTTTGCGAGGTTCCGCGATCAATTTCAGATTTATCTCAGATCTGACCACGCTGGAAGCTCTAGCTGTTCGTGAAGGACAAGCAATTGCAGAAGGTCTCTATGTCAATTAAACTCAAATTGCTCGGATTGCAAGACGGTGATGAACTACATCAAGCAGAATTCAGCGGCTGAGCATGGTGCCATAGTACACGAAACAATAGATCACTCATGGTGTTTTTCGGTTTGTAATATCGTTCATGAGTCTAGGAGCTCAAACTTCGAGATTCACAATCTCGCTAAGCATGTTTTAACTCTCGAGTTTGGTAGGCATGCATAGTTAGGCCAACAAGGGGAGCTACTATTTTTACTTGTAATTTTTTTTGGAGATTTGAATAAAGCTTGGCGAGAGTGCCTAAAAAAAATCTAAGTGTTATGCATCATGTTTTTAAGGAAAAGACCAGCAGAAGAAGCTAGAAAGCGGTGTTCAAAAAAGTGTATATCATCAAGTTTAGAAAGATCAATGTGTAGAATCCAACATATTGCTATAGCGTAATGATGTACTTCCTCAAGTTTAATATTTTAAAATGATGGAGAACTCCATCTATACTAAAATCAATGAGCATTATCTTTCTAATTTTGATTGGCTGCAATTTATTTTGAGGGAGTTAAGATTAAGAGCAAACTCAATTTTCCTATTTCCATACCATAACCAAAAGCGATACGTGCATTTTGCATCACAAATTTCAAAAGATATATAATCCACTTTCATGCATATTTGATCACCTTTACAACATTTTACCTTGAGCTTATCTTCGGTTGCAAAGAATAACTAGAGAGAGTACCGAAAAGGATGCCAGAGGAAATAAAAGTTATGTGTAAAAAATTCACTTTTTGTGAGCGAGGAAAAATACACCAAAATAGATGAGGTCTTTATGGGTCAAAATAGACCCTCGGTCAGAAGTAGGAACCTGCGGGTGCCTGGTGCACCCAAGCACCCCATCCTGGCAGAAGGTGCATGTGGTCAAGGTTCCCTAGGTAACCTCTCAGGGTTATATGCTTCTCTCCTGGCGCAAAAACTCCATTAGACTTTTTTTTTAGGAATTTTCTACTACCCCGGCCGAACAGAACCCTACTCCTCTTACCGAGCACTAA
This sequence comes from Triticum dicoccoides, assembly GCF_002162155.2. Taxonomy (NCBI): domain Eukaryota; kingdom Viridiplantae; phylum Streptophyta; class Magnoliopsida; order Poales; family Poaceae; genus Triticum; species Triticum dicoccoides. The sequence goes on from NC_041391.1 coordinate 130,773,806, forward strand.
TTTAAGATCTTGGATTGGAAGCCATTTCACCCTTTCTCCACTCAAGTTAAGTTTGTCCGTGCATGTTGCATTCTTTATAACTGGATCTTAGAATGGGGTTTTGATGAGTATGTGTCGGAGGAGGAGGATGTGACGACTGATGATGATGATGTGTTTGTTCATGGTGTGAAGACACATGGCAATGAAGCTTGGAAGAACAAAATGTAGGAGTGGACTGGCCCAATGTGGGCTAACATAGGCTGACACGGATCTAACAAAGAAGAATTAGATATAGGATGAAGAAGGAAAAGACGAGGATGGTGAACTTTTAATTTGCAGTGTCATTTCTTAGTTGATAGGACGAACTGCCATTAGTTTAGCAAGTAGGACTGAAACATGTTAATTTGGTATTGCCTATATAGTTTCAGTGTGGTAAACTCACCAATACTGAGAATGAGTGACCACAACATTAGGCCAGAGCAACCAAATGCCATGTTATTACATCTCCACAGTCATAACCCTTAAGTGATGCGAACCAAACAATATGTATCAAATGACCTTATGATACAATGCATGCAATCAAACGAATTGCAACACATGATTTAGAGTTTGTATTACCTCAACCAGGTCATAAATGCAAGGGGGGCAAAATGGTTGCAGGCAACCAAATTCATTCATATTCTTTTAGAGAACGAGCAACAAATCTTGAGAATGAAAATGCATCACAGACGCCGCATAGTCTACATGAACATCATCTCCTATTGAACAAGGAATGTTAGAAACTCTGAAATAAACGCAAGAAAATATGACCATTTATGTCAAGTCTAAGACACATGGAACCTACCCATCTGAATTATTGCCACGCAACCGCCGAAAAGGCCCCTGATAGTCGGTGACATGGACGCCGAGTCCGAATAGGCACAGGTTTGTTTGGCTTTGCTCGTACAACATTGGCATTCAATTTCGAACTCGGGAAACTCCAGGAGGCCACACGCCTGCACGGTACCATGGCCATATATGGGCGAGGGTGCGCCGCTCCAATCTCGATCCATAGCCGCATAGCTAGCTGGAGACATCGATCGATCAATTGCAATCAGGTTGATCGGTCGCCACTTTTTTTGTCGTCGAAGTCGATCTCCGGCCAGCCCGCCAGCATGTTCTGCCTGCTAGTGTCTCCCGGCCCGCTCCGCTGCGCGCTGCTCCTGTCCGACTCCGAGCCGCCGAGCACAGCAAGCTACAGGGCGGCCGCCGTTGGCCCATCTACCCCGCCGCCGGTTTCTCGCCACGTCGCGGTGGATATCCCCGAAGGCGGCGACGACTGCGACGACGATTCGGACGTCTACGAATTAGAGACGACGACGCAGCACATAAGCCCCGTTCGTAGGGTGCTCGTGAAGGCTGCGTTGGTTGCGTACACGGCGTTCGCCGCACCCGCCTTTCTTGGGACAGCGGCCAGGCGGAGCAGCAACTGGTTCCAGATGCTGCTGGTTGTGGTGCTGGTGGTGCTCACCTTCCTGTCGCTTTTCATGGCCACGTTGTGCGCCATGGAAGACGAGGACAGGGAGAGGGAGGAGCAAGGGGATGATGGGCTCGACGTCGGCGCGGATTCGTATGATGATTAAAGGGTTCCAATAAGAGTGGAATATGTGAAGACGTAATTAGGCATACAGGAAGGTGCTTTGAGTTGTCGCTGGAAGGTTTATGAATCTTTTTGTATTTTTTGTTATTTTTAATTGATTGTGAATATATAGATTGGAAGCTAAGATATGAAATGCTGTAACAATATATACATGTTGGCAATGTAAATTTCTGCGGAAAAACACGTATTATTCAGGTGTTCCAAGTGGATGAATGCTCTGCTCCTAGCCTGTCGAACACCTTAATTTGATCCGGCTTCCCTTAATTAACCGCCTTGGTTGTTAACCGCCCTAATGATAGCACTTCTAGCACAAGCTCCAGCATGCATAAATGCGACTTGCCTGCGATTTGCCCTCCTTGGCCCTCACGATGCCAACCCTAAACCGGAGGCTGCTCACGTGGAGCGACTCCGACAGGGAGGACGACGACGGCGGTGGTGGCGGAACGGCGGACATCCTCGTCGAGGAAGCACGGTATGGCGACCTGTGCGCCAGCCTCGTGGATGACGTGCTCGTCCAGGGGTCGGACGGTCAATGCCGTCGCGGCGGAGTGAGTGCAACGCCGGCGTCCAGCACGCGCAAGGTACGCACGCTGGGCATGCATTCTTCAGGTCGCGCGGAGAGTTTGCATGTCTTGGATCGCGGCCGTGACAGCTCATGGGGCTTGAACTCTTGATGAATGTACGCAGGCTTGTTACGCGGCGGCAGGGTTCCTCGCCGTCGGTTGCCTCTGCGCTTACCTGTCCTGGAGGTGCCACGGGAGCAAACACTAGTTTCTGTTTTAATTATTAACCTTTTTCACATCAGGAAGTAGGGACAAGTGAGACATTGTACACCTTCCATATTATAGATAGATCCATTAGCCTCTCCACCCAAAGTGATTCTACGCTGGTAAAGCAACCTTACAAATTGTAGAGTCGTAATTTTTTATTTGTGAGGATTCATTTGACAGGGTTGGCATAATGATACATTAGTAGAAAACAAGGCATGTCCCGGTTTCAGAGGGCCTTTAGTCCCTATTTTGCAACCGGGACAAAACGATCGGAACTAATGCCCATTGCTTTTAATCCCTGTTGGCTTACGAACCGGGACAAAATGAGCTCCACGTAGCCGTTGTGGGGCGCTCAGGCAGGCAGGAGGGCCTTTAGTCCCGGTTGGTAACACCGACCGGGACTAAAAGACAGCCATGCGTCAGCAGCTGCCATGCGCTGGGTTTTTTTTTTGAAAGGAGGGGTTTCGGAGGGTTTAAGGGTTTTCATATTATGTTTCCCCTTTTATTTTTATGTTTACCCTTCAATTCTTTTACATTTAGGGTTTTATCTTTATTTAACATTTTTCATTCAACTCGACGCTAACTACTACATATAGCAATGAAGGAACCATTACACAACAAGATCGTCATGAACATATATAAAGAGAGTGACCTCTCTTTCTCCGTGCTTGGTCGAACAACAAGTTTTCGCATATCTATCCGAAGCTACTACATATATACAATATAACATCTCTTACGGTCCCTGACATCATCTACCGAAAATCCATTTGAATTTCCATATGATATTCTCCCTTTTCATGTATGACATGGTCAAGAAGGAATTCCGCCAATTCCTCTTGAATTTCTCGTATGCGATCATGTGATAGGAGTTCTTCCCATATCTGCCGCATCTAATTTAAAGAAGGGGGTCAATACATATATATGAATGAAACTCAACACAATTGATGGTAATAAAATAAAATTATGAATATTGTTTACGTACTTCAAATCAGAGCAGCCCTGCTCAGAGGTCGAGTGGCGCATGAACTCGCAAATGTAGTATCCACATAAATTATTCCCGCCTGCCTGCAACAAGCATTTTACGAGAATAGATTTCAATCAAACTGATAATCAAGCATGATAATGATATTGATGAAACTATAATCAATTACTTTGGGGTGTGTAAATTGCAGATCCTTCTTCAGACCCGGAACCATTGCAGTGAACTTTTTCCAAATCATGCCAGGCAAAGAAAATGATTACTTGATATCAGGAAATGAACGAAAGTTGCCAATATGGTGCGATAATGACTGAACTTACTTCTGGAGCATTGCACTCATGTCGGCATAATCCTTAGGATCTTTACACCTTGAGCCTAAGACAGTTACTACTGCCCCGTCAAGCTTAATGGATAGTAGAATAAAGTGGAAGCTGCGCACGCATAACTCATCAATAACAGTATTTAACCTCGAGTAAGAAAAACTGAACACAAGACAGTAACACTCACTTGAAGTTGTAAGGAAAGAGTATTTCCCTTTTGTTTTGATGTTGAAGGAATGATTCTAGCAAGTTTTCCTCGATATGTTCAACTATGTATTGTACCGTCCATTCATTTACGGTATTTGGGCCAATGAACCCAATGTCATAGATTTATAATCTTTTGCATTCGATGATCTTCAATCTGCATAATATAGTGTGTGGATAATTATATATACATGCAATAAATAATACTTACAGATAATAGCATGTCATGAGTTGTTTGTCCAGGGTGTCTTGATTGAATAACTGAAATAATTCCACAAATTTAACAGGCATAAGGTCGACTCCAATGAAGTCGTGCTCATCTTTAATTCCCAGCAAAATACTGTCGGTCCCATCCTTGCTGCAGGTTTCCAAGAACCAGTCATGCAATCTTTGCATCATCGTAGATGCGGGAGCTGATCAGGTTTGACGAGAGGCTTCCCATGCTCGTATGTAAAGGGCGCTACTACCTCAGCAATTTCAAACTATACATCATCGCCCACGTAATCACCAAGAGTGGTACCGGGCACTAGCGCCGGAGATTAGCGATATCGCTGGGGGGGGGCACAATTGCTTCTCTTGTTCGTCAAGCTGGGGAATTGTTTTCCTACTTCGTCTCGCAGCACTGGTAGTACTTCCCGACCGCCGCGCTTCATCATATGTCTTTTCAATACATCAGTCATAGTTGGATTGTGGCGGGGGCGGTGGTGGTCGCTTAAGGGCATCCAGAGTGCACTTCATTTTTACCGGATCTATTTTTTCCTTCGAAGGTGGACGTTTCCGTTCAAAATGGGCCTGCACTTCGGCAACACTGGTGTCCTTGTTTTCCTCGTCAGTTCTGTCATATCGTAACTTTGGAGGAGCCCTAAGGCTTGGACCAGCTCTGAATTTCTTTGTTGTTTCTGTGGCGGCGGAGCCCGCTAAAGCGGCGGAGACGGCTGACGCGCCGGAGATAGCAGAGCCGGAGGAGGATTCTGCTGAGGGGCCTCCTCCGTTAGAGTCCGCTGAGGCGGTCACGATCTTACGGAATTCCTTACGAGGATTCTATTTGAAAAGGGTTACCGCTTTACAACAACTGCAGAGCGTGAAATTGCAAGGAACATGAAAGAGAAGTTTGGATATATGGCCCTTGATTTCGAGCGGGAGGTGAACTCCTCGTCAGTTGAAGAGAGCTACCATCTACCTGGCCAGCGGGCAATCAGGATTGGTGATGAGAGGTTCAGGTGCTCCGAGGTCCTCTTCGACCCATCCGTGATTGGTATGGAAGCTCGTGGAATCCATGAGGCAAGCTATGATGCGATCAACAAGTGCGACGAGAATGTCTGGCAGGACTTGTATGCCAACATTGTCCTCACCGGGGGTTCAACAATGTTCCCCGGCATGGCTGACCGTCTGAGCAAGGAGGTCACCGCCCTTGCTCCCGAGGACATGAAGATCTAGATAATTGCTCCACCTGATCGGAACCGCAATGCCTGGATTGGAGGCTCCATTCTTGCATCCGTAAGCACTTTCCAACAGGTACAACTCATTTTGCTTAACTTACATATTTCCAACTTTAGTTTGTGGGCTTCAAATTAAGTCATCGTCTGAATTCCTTGTTATCTACTCTAATATATGTGGAATCGTCGATCGAGTACTCCGAGTATGGCCATTCAATTGTCCACATGAAGTGCTTGCAGTGACATCCGTTGGTGACTCGTGTTTTCTTACGAAAAAAGTAATGGTGCCACTTCCATATATGTGTTTATTATTCTCAAAACATATGTGTGTGTTTATTTTTCTCAACCAAAAAAATAGTTTTGTTGTCGCCTGTCGTGATAAGCGTGCATGAGTCGTATCATGGGATGGCATGACTGTCTGGATCAGGAGGCAAGAGTTGTTGGAGTTTCGTTCACGCACCCATTGTTAAATAGCGCATGTATTGTATCTGTAACTCTTGTACACTCCCTAGAATATAGGATCTGTAACCACAGCCCAGGCCTGCGTGCCGACTCTCTCGGGCACGCCCCTCTTTCTCTCGTGTATAAGTTGTACTCTGTGAAGGTGATCAACACAGCAAATCAGAGTTAATCTGTTCAACTTGGTATTAGACACCAGGTGCCCCATGGCCACCGAACCCTCCTCCTCCGCCGCCACTTCGTCGGGCTCCCTCTCCTCCTCCTCGGCGCCGAACGCGCCCACTGCTCCGGCCACCACGGCGACGACCTCCCCGCCGTTCGTCTTCGGCACCAACCCCGCCCTCTTCAGCGGCTCTTCTTCCTCCTCAGGCTCCCAATTTGCCCCCATCTTCTCCTCCGGCACACCTCTCCCACCAACCCCCCTGCTCCTGCTCCCACCGATCCCATCTACCGCGACCACATTACAAACCACATCAAATTTCTCCTCAACCCCGCCGATCACAACTACCACAAGTGGAAGACCTTCTTCCTCATGGTTCTCGTCCGCTACGGCATCACCTACCTCATCGAGCATCCACCACCACCCAACACCACCTCCCAATATCTCGAGCTTGACGCCCACATCGCCCTCTGGATTTATGCCACTCTCTCGGACGTCATGTGTGACCATGTCGTCGGCGCCACCACCACATATGCCCTCTGGCACAAGATTCATGCCTTCTTTCTTGCCAATCGCGATGCGCGGTTCATGATCCTCAATCGCCAATATCGCAACTTAAAACAGGGCGATCTCTCCGTATCCGACTACGCCCGCCGCATGAAGCTCCTCACCGATGCTCTCGCCCACATCAACCATGCGGTCACTGAGGTGGATCTCACCACCCAATTCCTCCATGGCTTGGACAAGCGCCTCGACACCATCCGGGTCGTCCTCGGCGATCAAGGGCTTCCCTTTGACACCGTCCTCTCCCGCGTCGTCCTGGCCGAGGAGTCCCAGGCGCAGCGCGCGTCTGAGGAGAGCGCCTCCGCCTTCGCTCTGCCTGGCGGTGGCCACTCGAGCGGTCCCTCCGACGGTGGCAGCCGTCAAACCACCGATCGCTCCAACGACCGTGCTCCGGGCGCCTCATCTTCGTCGACTCCCGCTCCTGGCCGCGGCCGCGGTGACCGCTATGGAGACGGTGGTGACCGTGGCCGTGGACGCGGACGCGGCCGTGGCCGCGGGCGCCACGACAACGGGGGCCGTGGCCAGCCTCAGCCGGCCCCGCTCACCCCGTACACTGGCTACTTTGCGCCGTACGAGATGGCGATCCCGTCTCTGCGCTCTGGCTGGGTGCCTCCCAACGCCGCCGGTGTGCTCGGGCCCCGCCCGGGCTCTCATGCCCAGGCCTACCCAGCATACGCGTCGTCGCCCGCTCCACCGGCCCCGTACTACTCGGCCGCACCTCCATCGTGGGATCACCTTGCGCTGCTCAACGCCGCCTACAGCAACAACAACTACCCCGCTCCTCCCGCACCCGAGTGGTATCTCGACAGCGGGGCTTCCTCTCACATAACAGGCAATTCAGGTACCCTAACCTCGTCACGTTCTTCTTTAAAGCAGAATCTTCCATCTAGTATTCTTGTTGGCAATGGACAACACCTTCCCATCACCGGCTCCGGCTCCACCACCCTTCCCCCTCACGATTTCCGCCTTACTGATATTCTCGTTTCTCCTCATGTCGTCACTAGTTTAATTTCCGTTCGGCGTTTTACAAAAGACAATGCATGCTCAATTGAATTCTTTCCCTGTGATTTTCTTGTGAAGGATCTTCGCACTCGGAAGTGCTCATGATCTCCGTTAGCAATGGCGACCTCTACCCCTTTGTTGGCACCACCGCGGCTCGGGCGCATGCACTCTTCACCGTCACTTCACCGGATCTGTGGCACCGTCGCCTCGGCCACCCTAGCGCGCACTCTCTTTCTACCATAGCTAAAGACTTTCTTAGTGATTGTAATAAGGTTGCTCATACTCCATGTAATGCATGCCAACTTGGCCGCCAGCCTCGTCTCCCCTTTTCCTCTTCATTTAGCCAGACTTATTCACTATTTGATTTAATTCACTGCGATTTATGGACATCTCCTATTATTAGCTTTTCGGGCTTCCAATATTACTTGGTTATTCTCGATGACTTTACACATTATTCCTGGACGTTTCCTATGCGCAACAAATCCGACACCTCTTCCATCCTCCAACGCTTTTTTACGTTTGTCCACACTCAATATAACATCGTCATCAAAGCCATGCAGTGTGATAATGGTGGTGAGTTCATCAACACATCCCTACGCACCTTCTTCTCCTCAAACGACATTTCTTATCGTTTCTCCTGCCCTCACACATCTCCTCAGAACGGCAAGGCAGAACGCCTCCTTCGAACAACCAATGACATCGTGCGCACACTCTTACTCCAAGCCAACCTTCCCCCTCCTTTTTGGGTCGAGGCACTTCACACGGCCACTTACCTTCTCAACAGGCGACCATCTCGTGCCATTCACAACACCATGCCCCATTTTCTCCTCCACGGTACCCACCCCTCCTATGACCATCTTCGCGTTTTCGGTTGTTTGTGCTTCCCGAACACCTACGCCACCATGCCACACAAGCTCTCCCCTCGCTCCATTCGTTGTGTTTTTCTCGGGTACCCTCTCGAGCATAAGGGCTACCGGCATTTTGATCTAGAATCACGACGCGTCATCGTCTCCCGCCACGTTACTTTCGACGAGACCCAATTCCCATACACACCGTACACGCCTCCCCCTTCCTGCGGCACGTCCACACCGGATCCCCGCCATGCATGTGGCACGTCCACACCGGATCCCCCACCCCCGCCCCCACCGAATTCCTCGGATTCAGCTCCCTCACCTGTGCCCTCGGGATCCCAGCCCAACCAATCCCCTCGCCGCACCCCACCCAGCGCCGGGCCCCGCACACCCACTACCCCGACCGCGTCCACCAGCTCAACTCCCACCGGCTCATGCGGATCCCCACGCGGATCCTCCTCGCCTGTCGCGCCCGCCCCGTCTGGATCCAACCAATCCCACCGCTCGCCGCATCCTGCGCCTGCCCCCTCTGCACCGCAATCCTCCTCGCAGTCTGCGCCTGTTCCACCGCGTTCGCCTGCCGCCCGGCCCACCGAATCTACCTCCACATCCGAGCTGACCACTCCTAGCCCGCCACGTCTACCCCACCATGCAATTCCGATAGAGCCACCCCAAAGCTACCACCGTATGTCCACACGTGCCAAGTCTGGCTACTGCATGCCCCGCCGACTGTTCCTCACCACAACCACATCTTCCCTCTCTCCCATTCCTGCCACATATAGATCAGCCCTCAAAGACCCAAATTGGCAATAAGCTATGCAAGATGAATACTCTGCTTTAATGAAAAACTTCACTTGGTGCCTAAGTCTGCAGGTGTGAACATCGTCACGGGGAAGTGGATTTTTCGCCACAAATTCAATGCGGATGGCTCTCTCGCTCGGTACAAAGCTCGATGGGTAGTTCGTGGATTCACTCAACAAGAAGGAGTGGATTATGAGGAGACTTTCAGTCCCGTGGTGAAGCCTTCTACCATTCGTGTCGTCCTCAGCCTTGCCACCTCACAGTCATGGCCTATTCATCAGTTGGATGTCAAGAACGCTTTCCTCCATGGCGAGCTCAATGAGACTGTCTATTGCTCTCAGCCAGCTGGGTTTGTGGACTCCTCACGGCCGGATCATGTTTGCTTACTTCACAAGTCACTGTATGGGTTGAAGCAAGCGCCACGGCAATGGTTTCTTCGGTTCCAACGGTTCCTCCTCTCTCTTGGTTTCACTGCCGCACGGAGTGACACCTCCTTGTTCATTCTTCATCAGGGAACAAGCATTGCCTATCTTCTGGTGTACGTTGATGACATTATTCTCACTGCCAACTCCACCCACACACTCCACCGCATCATCTCCGCCCTCAAGTCCGAGTTCTCCATGTCTGATCTCGGTGAGCTCCACCACTTCTTGGGCATCAACGTCACCCCCAATGCCTCGGGTTTGTTTCTCTGTCAACAACAGTATGCACTCGAGATTCTTGATCGTGCCAAAATGCTCAACTGCAAGCCTGTCTCCACGCCCATCGATACCAGCTCTAAACTGTCCGCTACTGCCGGTAACCTCCTCTCCAATCCCACGCAGTACCGCAGCCTCGCCGGTGCTCTCCAATACCTTACCCTTACCCGGCCGGACATCTCCTACGCAGTTCAGCAAGTGTGCCTCTTCATGCATGCGCCACGGGACAGTCACATGCAGTTGATCAAGCGTATTTTGCGCTACCTTCAGGGTACATCTCACTATGGGCTCCAATTCTACCGGTCCTCCTCCCATGACCTGGTAGCATACACCGATGCAGATTGGGCAGGGTGCCCCGACACTCGCAAGTCAACATCTGGATTCTGCGTGTTCCTCGGATGAAACACCAAATAGGCGTAGGATTACTCCTGCGCATCAAAGGTATTATTTGGTGTTTCTCCTTTGTGTAAAGCTTCTCTAGGATGTGAGGACTTACATTGGTTTTTGGTGAGATCCATCATGTAGTTGAACTTGAGGTAGATGCTCATGGAGTGGAAATTGGAGCAATCCTTTCATTTGTATTTCATCTTCCTACATGGGTTAGTTTTGCAAGTAACAACATGTATATCCATTTTGACAAGAGTAAAGTATAGAGTCATATAGTGTCAAAGGATATGTTGAGTTTCTTGTTCTATTAGCACACCAAAGGTGTAGATACCTGGTTTAAATTCTTTTTCTCAAGATGTAAAAGTTGAGAGCAAGCTTGTGAAGGAATGTTCATCCAAGTACCTACAAGGTGAAGGAAATATGCCCTAGAGGAAATAATAAAGTTGTTATTTTATATTTTCTTATTTCATGATAAATTTTTATTATTCATGCTAGAATTGTATTAACCGGAAACTTGATATATGTGTGGATACATAGACAAAATACCGTGTCCCTAGTAAGCCTCTACTAGACTAGCTCGTTGATCAAAGATGGTTAAGTTTCCTAACCATAGACATGTGTTGTCATTTGATAAACGGGATCACATCATTAGGAGAATGATGTGATGGACAAGATCCAATCGTTAGCTTAGCATTATGATCATTCAGTTTTATTGCTATTGCTTTCTTCATGTCAAATACATATTCCTCTGACTATGAGATTATGCAACTTCCGGATACCGGAGGAATGCCTTGTTTGATATCAAACATCACAACATAATTGGATGACTATAAAGATGCTTTACAGGTATCTCTGAAGGTGTTTGTTGGGTTGGCATAGATTAAGATTAGGATTTTTCACTCTGAGTATTAGAGAGGTATCTCTGGGTCCTCTCGGTAATACACATCATAAGAAGCCTTGCAAGAAAAGTGACTAATGAGTTAGTTGCAAGATGATGTATTACGGAACAAGTAAAGAGACGTTCCCATAACGAGATTGAACTAGGTATGAAGATACCGACGATCGAATCTCGGGCAAGTAACATACCGATGGACAAAGGGAATAACGTATGTTGTCGTAACGGTTCGACCAATAAAGATCTTCACAGAATATGTGGGAGCCAATATGAGCATCTAGGTTCCTCTATTGGTTATTGACCGGAGAGGTGTCTCAATCATATCTACATAGTTCTCAAACCCATATGGTCTGCATGCTTAATGTTTGATGACGATATTGCATATTATATGAGTTATGTGATTCGGTGACTGAATGTTGTTCGGATTCCCAGATGAGATCACGGACAAGACGAGGAGTCTCAAAATGGTCGAGAGGTAAAGATTGATATATAGGACGATAGTATTCGGACACCGAAAGTGTCTGAGAGGGTACCGGGTACATATCGGGTCACCAGAAAGGAGTTTCGGGAAACCCCGACAAAGACATGGGCTTAGTGGGCCGAGGGAGGGACAGACCAGCCCACAAGGGGCTGGTGCGCCCCTTTCCCTGGCCGCAGGCCCTAGAGAAAGGAAAGGAGGGGGCGCCACCTCCTCCTGCCTTTCCCCCTTGGTGGAAGAAAGAAGGGGGGGGGGCACCACCTCCTCCTTCCTTCCCCTCATCGCTAAAAAGAAGGAAAGGGGGCGCCGGCCTAGGGCAGGAGCCCAAGTAGGATCCCTCCTACTTGGGGCGCCCCTAGGGATGCTTCTCTCTCCCTCCCACCTATATATACATGGGGGGGGATGGCACACATAGTCTAGACATTATGTTAGCCGTGTGTGGCGCCCCCCTCTATAGTTTATGCCTCCGGTCATATCTTCGTACTGCTTAGGCGAAGCCCTGCATGGATCACTTCACCATCACCGTTACCACGCTGTCGTGCTGACATAACTCATCTACTACCTCGACATCTTGCTGGATCAAGAAGGCGAGGGACGTCACCGAGCTGAACGTGTGCAGAACTCGGAGGTGTCGTACGTTCGGTACTTGATCGGTCGGAGCTAGAAGAAGTTTGACTACATCAACCGTGTTATCTAACGCTTCCACTTTCGGTCTACGAGGGTACGTAGACACACTCTCCCCTTCTCGTTGCAATACATCTCCTAGATATATCTTGCGTGAGTGTAGGAATTTTTTGAAATTGCATGCTACATTCCCCAACAGTAGCATCAGAGCCAGGTCTATGCGTAGATGATATGCACGAGTAGAACACAAAGAGTTGTGGGCGGTGATCGTCATACTGCTTATCACCAATGTCTTATTTTGATTCGGTGGTATTGTAGGATGAAGCGGCCCGGCCCAACCTTACATGACCATGCTCATGAGATCGATTCCACCGATCGACATGCAACTAGTTTTGCATAAAGGTGGCTAGCGGGTGTCTGTTTCTCCTACTTTAGTTGAATCAAATTTGACTGTGGCCGGTCCTTGTTGATTGATGTTTTTAGGCACATAGAACTTATTGATGTGGCCATGCTTGGTGTTCGTTTTTTTTTTGAAACGAGGCAAAAGATTTGCCATTTTCATTGATTAAGAGAGAAGTTTACAGTTTAAGGCCGAAGGCCAGAATATAAAACATCACTCTCGCGGCATAATGTTACTCAAATATTTTGCTCCTACAAATCTCCAAAGCGAACACTCCTCTTTGATCTTAGCGACCAACACTCCCACCGGGACTGCAGTGTTGCAGAAAACTCGAGCATTTCGTTCCTTCCAAATTTCCCAAGAGATGAGCATCATCAGCGAGATAAGCGGCCTTCTCGATGGAGTTTGCTTTGTGGCATTCCGAGTCCACCAATCCTTAACCGAGTCCAGACCAATCCACTCATCGGGTCAAACATCATGAAGCGCCAGCCAACCTTTGATCATGCCCCAGACTCGAATGGTATACCGACATTGGAAAAGGAGGTGGGCCGCCGATTCTGGAACTTGTTGGCATAGCGGGCAGAGATTGCAATTCGGGCACCCACGGCAGAGGAGTTTGCTAGCCATCCAAATTCTATCGTTGATAACAAGCCAAGCGAAAAACTTACACTTTGGGGGCGCCCAGTTCTTCCACACATTTTGATTCATATCTGTGTCCACCAATCCAAGAAACTGAGCCCTGTATGCCGAGGCTGCGGAATAGTGGCCATTGGTAGTGAGTTTCCAAGTGATGGAATCTGGCATGTCTGGGTTTAACTGAATGTGGGTGAGTCTGCCCCAAAGCGCAACAAACTGGACAATGTGCTCAGAGGTGATGCCCGAGGCAACATTCACCTGGGAGACCCAGAAGCCATTGAGCAAAGCCTTATGAATGGAAGAGTTCTTCTTTTTGGAGATGTCATAAATTTTGGGAGCAATATCTTTGGGTCTGATGCCATCTAACCAAGTTGACTCCCAGAAGGAGGCACGAAGACCGTCACCCACCTGAACCTTGGAGGCCGATCCAAAGATGTTTTGATAATTCTTGTCACAAGGGATGCCCAAGCCTGACCAAGGCCTGGTCGGGTCTTGCCAGTCAAACCACAACCAACGGAGACGAAGAGCAGCCGCAAACTTCTGAAGATTTAGGATCCCAAGACCCCCATGCAACTTTGACTTGCAAACTTGATCCCAGTTGACCTTAGATTTCCCACCCGTGACCTTGTCACAACCGGCCCAGAGATAAGCACGCCGAAGGGCATCGATCTTTTTCACAACTTCAAGTGGAAGATTTAGAGCCGTCATGTAGAAAATGGCGATGGCTGTGATGACCGACTTAACAAGAACCATCCTTCCAGGGGCTGCAACATGCTTTCCCATCCAAGGAGTGAGATGGGCTGCGATCTTGTCCTCTAGAGGCTGAAAGTGAATTCTCTTTAAGCGCTTCACAGTCAATGGTAATCCAAGATACTTCACCCGGAAGGTGGATCGTTGAGCCGGAAAAGATTGGAGAATATCCGGAAGGTCCACATTGTCGCATCTAATTGGGGCGACCAAGCTTTTGGAGCAATTTGTCATCAAGCCCGAAATATCTCCAAAGCTCTCAAGGGTAGCAGCAAAGAAATTGACGTCCTCCTTGAGTGGGGCAATGAAAACAGCATCATCATCTGCGTAAAGAGAAGCCCGGATCAGCATATGTCCGCCAATTGGATGAAGGTGACCTTGCGAAGTGGCCTTCTCCAGGATGTGATGTAATGGATCAATGGCCAACACAAAGAGAAGGGGGGATAGAGGGTCCCCTTGTCTGAGCCCACGTCCAAGTCTGAAGGGGTCGCCCGGCACACCATTTAGCAGAACGCGCGACGAGGTTGTAGACAAGAGGGCAGACACCCAGCCACGGAACCGGGGTGGGAAACCAAGATGGTTCAGCAAGTCCAGGAGATAGTCCCACCACATCGAATCAAACGCTTTCTTGATGTCGAGCTTGAACAAAAGAGTCGGGGTCTTGTTGCGGTGCAAGCGTCTGGCAAGGTTGCGCACGTACATGAAATTTTCATGGATACATCTCTTCTTGATGAAAGCACTTTGAGCTTGAGAGACCAGATCATTCATATGAGGTGCCAGCCTTTTGGACATCATCTTAGCAATGATCTTTGCAATGGCATGAATTAGGATTATAGGGCGGAAGTCGGAAATATCCTCAGCACCATCCTTCTTAGGAATGAGAGCAACATCAGCCGAGTTCAACCAGTGAAGGTGAGAAGTCTGAAGATTGGAGAAATGATTGACTGCCAACATGATGTCTGGCTTGATTGTGTTCCAGCACGCTTTGAAGAAAGTGGTTGTGAAGCCATCCGGTCCGGGTGCCTTGTCTCCCGGCAATTGAAACACCGCAGCTTTGACCACCTCTTCAGTGAATGCCTCGTCCAGGCCCTGTAGATTGCAATTAGGAGTTGGCAGCAATCCCCAATTGACGCCAATGTTACGAGCAGGGCCTTTTTTGGCTATGTTCTTGAAGTGGCTATGGACAATCTTCTCTTTGTCTTCGTGTGAGGTGACCCAACCTTGGTTGTGTTTGAGGCGATGAATGAAGTTTTTCCTCCTTCGATGATTGACACGGAGGTGGAAATAACAGGTGTTGGCGTCTCCTTCTTTGAGGTTTGTGATCCTCGAGTTTTGTCTTTTCCTGGATTTTTCGAGCACCGCCAAACTAATGATCCTTCTTTTTAATCTTTTCTGAAAGTCCCTTTCCTCTAGACTTAGCTCTCTTTGTTCTTGCGCGAGGTCAAGGCGAAGAATAACCTCAAGAGCCATGTGGAGCTGAACCTTGGAGTTCGAGAAAAGGGTCTTGCTCCAGGAGCGCAGTTTTTGGCATCTTCTCTTTAGCTTGTGAAATAGCCACTGATATGGTTCGACGTGACAAGAAATTTCAGTCCATGCCTTGGAGACGACACGTTGGAACCCTGGCATCTTTGTCCTGTAATTTTCAAAACGGAAGGATTTAGTCTTCTTTGGTCCGACATCATTAGCAAGTAGAAGTGGGCTTGGTGTTCGTGACATAAACAACTTGGTGATTATCACTTCTCAATATCTTGATGCATGTAAATGATTGGGTTTGGCTTTGTGTGGCACAGTATTCGCATGTGCGAACATGAAGTTAGAGAGATAACTTGTGAATTCGCGAGAATCCACTTCTAAGCCTAGAAGAACAAAATATAGAAGTGGGCTGGACTAGTGTGGGCTAACAAAGATAACATAAGGATCTGAAGAAGAAGAAAAAGACGACAATGCCGGGAGGGACTATCACGGCAGACACCACCCCCGATCCCGCAGGTCCGAGGACGGTGAGGGCTCGGATGACTCGGCCTCCAGGTCGCAGTCCCGATCGCCTTCACCCACGGCCGACGGGGGGCATGGGCGCCAGGTCGCGACGACCCCCTCCCTCGAGCCCCCACTCAACCCGGTGGCCATGTCTCCTACCGCCAGTGACGCTTCCAGTGTGGGCCTGGTCGCTGCCCCGCTTCCTCGCCGCGCTCCCCGGTCTCCGCCGACCCTGCCGGGCCGGTCCTGGGCATGGGCATCGCCCCTTCTGGGTCGGTGTCTCTGGACCCGCCCTCCCCGCTCGGTAGTGGCGGGGAGGCTGTCTCTGACCCCCCCCACCGACGCCAGCCCCACTGTCGCCTAGCCGGCTGCCTCGCCATCTCCGGCCGCGGCGCCCCGGTCGTCCCCGACCCCTCCTGGGGCCTGGACGGATCTCGTCATCGAGTCGGCCTCACCTCCGTCTTCCCTGACACTGATGCCATCGCCGCCTTCTTCTCCGACCCCGGCTCTTCAGACTCTCCCCACTGCGGGCTCTGGCTTGGATCAGGAGTCCCAGGTGTTCACCCCCTGGCTACTCCCCCTCTGCCTCCTCGCGCCGTGGCCTTCTCTCGGCGCCTCCGTTCGGCCTCCTCTCCAGCGACTGCCTCTCGTCGGAGTGCTCGGCTGGACGCGGCGCGCCCGGAGGGCTACCAGGTGCTGCCCATCCGCGAGCGGGCTGAGCTTCGTGCCGCTGCACGGAACCTGGAGCCAGGTACCCCTTCAGTCCCTCCCTCGGCAGCTACTTGTTCCTTCTCTGCTCTCGACTCGATCCCTCTTGGGAACCTTGTGAAGAGCGCGACTGACTCCGCGATCATATTTAGGAGGGAGGTCGGCTCCCCCTTAGCCCAAATCAAGGCCATTAGGGCCCGCGAGATCCTCGACTGTAGGTTGGCTGCTGCTAGAGCAACCCTGCTCTTGCCTCCTGACTCGTCGTCCGAGTCAGTGGACCCGAGACCGCCTCCTCCTCGTCAGATTGGTGGAATCCCCCCTGTCCGTTACCGAGCTTCGGGGTCGTACCCGATCTCGGACGGCTGCTCTTCGCGCGCAAAGCGCATCTCGTGTTGTGGGGTCAAGCAACCCCTCAATGGCTGGGTGATGCGTGCGCTCTTCTGGAATATCCACGGCTTCGGCCATGATGGCCGCCGCCGCCAACTCATCGAGTACATTCGTGACGAGCACATTGACATTGTGGCCATCCAAGAGACCATGCGTACGGAGTTCTCCCTTCCAGAGCTTGACCGCCTGAGCTCCCACCTTTTCGCCTGGCATTGGCTCCCGTCTAGTGGGACCGCGGGCCATTCTGGTGGCATCCTGTTAGGTGTGAAGGATGCCACATTCGAGGTGGGTAGTATGGACTGGGGCCAGTTCTTCGTTAGCATGGAGCTTTTTGAGCGCTCCCTGAACTTCAAATGGGAGGTCATTATTATCTACGGTCCTGCCGATCACAGCCGATCCGCTTCCTTCCTCGAGGAGCTTCACCGGAAGGTGTCGACGGCATCGCTGCCTGTTGTTGTAGGGGGTGATTTTAACCTCCTTAGGTGCGCGGAGGACAAGAGCAATGCCAACGTCAACTTCGGCCTTATGCAAATGTTCAACGACTGCATTGCTGATCTTGGCTTCCGTGAGATCGACCGGGTTGGTGCCAGGTTCACTTGGACCAACCGTCAGGCTGCCCCGACCCAGTCCGTTCTGGACCGGGTCCTAGTTTCCCCGGAATGGGACCTCCGCTGCTCCCTCGCCTCCCTCCGGGCCATCACCCGGATTGGATCTAACCACGCCCCCTCCTTC
>NC_041391.1:130791955-130800855 GCF_002162155.2 Triticum dicoccoides
AGACCTTTTGGTTGTCCCAACCTGGCTTCATTGATGCGGTCGGTGCCCGGTGGGTGGAGACTCGGGCTCTCTCCCTGTCCCCTGCTCGCCCGCCTTCTGCTGTCGACTCCTGGCATAGCTGCGCCAAACGGGGCCGACAGTTCATGAAAGGATGGGGCGCCAACCTGGGGCGCGACCTCCACGAGAGTAAGAAGGCTCTTCTGTCCGCGATCCAAGCCTTGGATCTTCGGGCCAACGCGCACGGCCTCTCCCCAGAGGAGTGGCTTTCCCGCTACGACTTGGAGGTCCAGCTCTCTATCATCTACACGGATGAAGAGGCTTACTGGCGGTTGCGCGGTGCTCAGAAATGGGTCCAGAAGGGTGACGCGAATACGGCTTACTTCCAAGCCATCGCGAATGGTCGTCGCAGGGGCAACACCATCCCCCTTCTTTGGGATGGCTCGGTTCTCCTGCAATCCCCGCGGGACATTAGGTCCCATGTCGACGGCTTCTATAGGTCCTTGTTCACCGCCGCTCCTTGGAGCGGCTTATCCCTAGCCCATGACTGTTGGTCTGGTCGCCAACTTGTCTCCGCATCTGAGAACGCAGCCCTTACGGCCCCCTTCTCTGAGGACGAAGTCTGGGCGGCCATCAAGGGCATGAACCCATCCTCGGCCCCTGGCCCGGATGGTCTTCCAGTTAAGTTCTTCCAGAGCTTCTGGAATGTGATTAAGCCGGAGATCATGGCTATCTTTGACGAGTTCTATGTCGGATCCATTGATCTCGGACGCCTGAACTACGAGACAATCTCGCTCATCCCCAAGGTTCCTGGTGCTTCTGACATCCGCCAGTTCCACCCTATCACGGTGATTAACGTGATCTTCCGGATTCTTGCTAAAGGGTACACCAATAGGGTGACCCTGCTTGCCGGCCGTATTACCCACCCCAACCAATCGGCTTTCGTCCAAGGCCGGTATATTCTGGATGGGGTGTTGGTCCTCCATGAAATCCGCCATGAAGTCCGCTCCAAGCACCTCAAAGCGGTCTTTCTGAAGATCGATTTCCATAAGGCCTATGACACTGTTAGTTGGCCCTTCCTTCGGGAAGTTCTTCTGTGAAAAGGCTTCGATGACCGTTGGGTAACTCGGGTGATGCAGATGGTTTCGTGTGGGCGCACAGCCGTTAACATCAACGGGTAGATTGGTCCCTACTTCCCCACGTTCTGTGGGGTGAGACAGGGTGACCCTTTTTCCCCGTTCTTGTTTAATATGGTGGTTGATGCTCTTGCGTCCATCCTAGACAAGGCCAAGGCTGCTGGTCATATTCGTGGGATCACCCCTCACCTGACCGGTGGCACTGGCATCTCCCTGCTCCAGTACGCTGACGACACCATCATCATGGTCGAAGGCTCGGATGCGGACAACGCTAGTCTGAAATTACTCCTCCTCTGCTTCCAGCAAATGTCTGGTCTCAAGATCACCTTCGACAAAAGCGATGTGATGGTGATGGGCTACTCTCCGGCTGAGGCCCTCGGCATTGCCAACCGCCTCAACTGCCGCCTGGGCTCCTTCCCAACGACATACTTGGGAACGCCCATTAGTGACTGCCGGCTCACTGTGGCGGACCTTCGCCCTACGGTCTCCAAGTTGCAAATGCGAATGGAGCCGTGGCAAGGTCGATGGCTCTCGAAGGCGGCCCGGACAATCCTCATCAACTCCTCGCTCTCCAGTCTCCTCATATTCCGTATGAGCTTCTACAGTCTCCATGAGACCCTCCATCACGAGATTGCTATAATTCAATCTCGCTTCTATTGGGCGGGAGACAATAACAGGCAGAAGTATCATATGGTTAGTTGGCCCAACATCTGCAAACCTCGGGACCAGGGAGGCCTTGGCATCATGTGCTCTAAGCGCATGAACATTGCCCTCCTTTCCCGTTGGCTCTGGCGCATCTCTCAGGGACATGGCAGTCTGTGGTTAGACATCATCCGGAACAAATACCTGCGTGGTCAACCGTTGGCCTTCTGCCAGCGGTCGGGCGGGTCCCAATTCTGGCAGTCGGTCATCCAGCTGCTTCCCGTCCTCCGCATTGGGACCTCCATCTCGGTTGGTTCCGGAGCGGCGACCTTGTTCTGGTTTGACCGCTGGGCTGGGGACGCCCCCTTCGCTGCCCGCTTTCCCGACCTCTTCTCCATCGCAGTCGCCCCTACAATCTCAGTTCAGCAGGCCCTTATTGACTTAGGGCGCCTCATGTTCCGAAGGCCATTTGGGCCTCCGAAAGTGGCCGCCTGGCATGATCTGCTTGATTGTATTACGCTCCATGAACCGACTGTCGATGTTGGCCCGGATGAGGTTCGGTGGCACCTTGAGCCTTCGGGACAATTCTCCACCAAGTCCCTCTATTCGGCTATCGCCCCCTCCTCCGCCCCTCCCCCCCTTCAGGCAGTTTGGTCCATTCGACTGCCCCTTAAAATCCGGATCTTCATGTGGCAGTGGATCCGCGGTCGGCTTCCGTCGGGTGTTGAGGTCCGCATGGCCCGGGCTCTGGCATCTGCCCCCTTTGTGATTCCCCCGAAGACTCGAACCACATTTTCTTCTCATGTGTGTCTGCGCAGTTCGTCTGGAGCTGCTTTAGGGAGGCAATTGGCGGGAATTGGTGCCACTCCAACTTCCTCGACCTCTTCGCCGAACTACATGCCTCCCCGCCTCCATCTCGCCACATTAGGTGGCTTGAGATTGGGGTTCTCGCGTGGACGCTTTGGACCATTCACATAAACTTGTGATTCAGCGCTCCCCTCTCCGACACTCTACTGACGCCCTCTACAAATTGTCTGGTTACTTGCAGCTCTGGCGGCCGCTTAGCCGCCCTCGGGACCCGGGACGCCATGCCTTCATCACCGACCTCCGCTTGATGGCCGTCCGTCTGTCGCCGCCCCCTCCGCCGCCTCCTCCTGAGCCTGATTAGTCGTGTGTTGCTATCAGTCCAGCTCCGGCTACGGCCTTGGCCCTGGCTGAGCTGTCTTTTTATGTTGTGTTGCGTTTCTGGGCTTGTTGAGCTGTGCCCTCAGCAGAACCTCTGGACCTTATTTGTGCGACTTGAGTGTGTGCACTAGTAGAAAAAGGGTCAAACGTGAAGCACATTAGTGCCGGTTTGTATTTGAGCCGGCACAAATGTATACATTAGTGCCGATTCGAACGGCTAGCCGGGCCGCTCTCATTAGTACCGGTTCGTGGCTAACCTTTAGCACTGGTTCGTGCCACGAACCGGTACTAATGAGAGTGGTGGCAGGATGTTGTCAGTCTGGGCCCCCTCCAGCACCTTTAGTACCGGTTCTTGGCACGAACCGGTACTAAAGGTCGTCCTACATAAACCCTTCGTCCACCCGAGCTCGCTCTGTTCTTCCCCTTTCCCCTCTCCTCTCTGTTCTTCCCCTCTTCCTCTCGAGCTCATCACACATTTTGCCCAAAATTTGTCAAGATTTGAAGGCCCCCATCCATTCAAATGATCACAAAGGTTAGCAACTTTGTCCTTTAATCTCTCATTGCTAGATTAGCTCTTGCAATGCTTTATATAGTTATTAATTTGTGAGTTTAGTAATTTGGGAGGAAATATATATATATATGTGCTAGTATTTGATTTATATGCAATTTGAGGTTAAAATAACACTTAGTTTGCATATGTAGGTGTGGTTTACTTAGTGCCTTCTAAATCTCCGTCGTAACCACCGTTGATCGCCCGCATCGTCCCGTCGCCGGCACCACCTTGTGGTGAGCCTCTTGTTCATGAAATTTTATATAAAAAATTGATGTTTGTGTGATTTGGATATATAGTTACTCGTATAATAATTATCTTACCCGTACGTTATTTGTTATACATAGTGCCATGGTTTTGATATCCGTCCCCGTCGGCCCTCGTTCTTGTTATGATTCGGATGTGGTATATTCTCTTTTAAAACTATTTGTTGCATTTCGTGTTTATGACAAATTATGCCCATCAAGTTGACATAGATATTTTTATCTAGGAGGTATGTGAACCGGAAATTCCAACCGACCCTATTGTCGAGAGGTTAAATTTAGTTGAAAGAGAAAACGAGTACTTGAAAGAAAAATTGAAAAGAATTGAGGGGGAGAAGATGGAATTGGAGTTGCATGTTGCTGATGTCGTCGATGATCACAAGATCAAGATGGAGAAAATGCGCTTGAAGATTAGAAAGATTAGAAAATATGCCATCGATAGTGAGGCTTGGTATCATTATGCTGTTGGATCAATTGTTACCTTAGTTGCGATCTTGATCGCATTTGTTGTTGCATTTAAATGCTTTAGCTAGAGAGTTATTTGTTTGTTGCATTTAAGTGTTGTATGAACTTTATGTATGAACTCGTATTAATTTGGTCTATTCGGTGTTGTGTAATGAAGATGAGCCGGCAATGGATGTACGATGACCGATGCTCTCCCCAGTTCGTTGAGGGCGTGCATACTTTTCTGCTTGCGGCTGAGGCAAACAAGCGGGCGGATGGTTTTATGCCTTGTCCATGTGCTGGCTGTAAGAATGGTCGCAATTACTCTACGTCAAGAACCATTCACGTCCACCTGTTTGAGTCCGGTTTCATGCCCCACTATAATGTTTGGACCAAGCACGGAGAAAGAGGGGTTATGATGGAAGACAATGAAGAAGAAGAGGACGACGACAGCTATCCTGGCCATGGGTTCCCTGAATACGATGATACAACAATGGGGGAAGAAGCTGAGCCGGTAATGCGGGAAGAAGCTGAGCCGGCAATGCGGGAATAAGCTGAAGAAGAGGCATCAGATGAGCCCGTTGATGATCTAGGTCGGGCCATTGCCGATGCAAAGAGAAACTGCGCAAGTGATTTGGAGAAGAAGAAGTTGCAGCGCATGTTAGAGGATCACAAAAAAATGTTGTACCCGAATTGCGTAGGTGACAAGAAAAAGCTGGGCACCACACTGGAATTGCTGCAATGGAAGGCAGAGAATGGTGTATCTGACAAGGGATTTGGAAAGTTGCTGGTAATGATAAAGGATATGCTTCCAAAGGACAATGAATTGCCCGAGAGTACGTACGAAGCAAAGAAGGATGTCTGCCCTCTAGGGTTAGAGGTGCATAAGATACATGCATGCCCTAATGATTGCATCCTCTACCGTGGTGAGTACGAGGATTTGAACGCTTGCCCGGTATGTGGTGCATTGCGCTATAAGATCAGCCGCGATGAGCATGGTGATGTCGAGGGCGAGCGCCCCAGGAAGAAGATTCCTGCCAAGGTGATGTGGTATTCTCCTATAATACCATGGTTGAAACGTTTGTTCCAAAACAAAGAGCATGCCAAGGCGATGCGATGGCACAGAGAAGACCGTAAGAAAGACGGAAAGTTGAGAGTACCCGCTGACGGGTCGCAGTGGAGAAAAATCAAAAGAAAGTACGAGAAGGAGTTTGCAGATGACGCAAGGAGCGTATAGTTTGGTCTAAGCGCAGATGGCATTAATCCTTTTGGGGAGCAGAGCAGCAACCATAGCACCTGGTCTGTGACTCTATGTTTGTATAACCTTCCTCCTTGGTTGTGCATGAAGCGGAAGTTCATTATGATGCCAGTGCTCATCCAAGGCCCTAAACAACCCGGCAAATACATTGATGTGTACCTAAGGCCATTAGTTGAAGAACTCTTACAACTGTGGAATGGAACAGGTGTATGTGCATGGGATGAGCACAAACAGGAAGAATTTGACCTAAAGGCATTGCTGTTCGTGACCATCAATGATTGGCCTGCTCTCAGTAACCTTTCAGGACAGACAAACAAGGGATACCGCAGATGCATGCACTGTTTGGATGATACCGATAGTATATATTTGAATAGTTGTAAGAAGAATGTGTACCTGGGACATCGTCGATTTCTTCCGAGCAGGCATCCCGTAAGAAAGAAAGGCAAGCATTTCAAAGGTGAGGCGGATCACCGGACGAAGCCTCGCCACCGTACTGGTGCTGATGTACATGATATGGTCAAGGATTTGAAGGTGATATTTGGAAAGGGTCCTGGCGGACAACCTGTTCCAAAGGACGCTGATGGACGTGCACCCATGTGGAAGAAGAAATCTATATTTTGGGACCTGCCATATTGGAAAGACCTAGAGGTCCTCTCCGCAATCGACGTGATGCACGTGACGAAGAATCTTTGCGTGACTCTGCTTGGCTTCTTGGGCGTGTATGGGAAGACAAAAGATACACCTGAGGCACGGGAGGACCAGCAACGTATGCACGGAGAAGACGGCATACATCAGGGTCATGCAAACTACGCTCTTACCAAAGAAGAGAAGGAAATCTTCATTGAATGCCTGCTCAGTATTAAGGTACCGTCTAGCTTCTCGTGGAATATAAAGGGAATAATAAACATGGCAGAGAAAAAGTTCCAGAACCTAAAGTCTCATGACTGGCACGTGATTATGACGCAACTGCTTCCGATTGCATTGAGGGGGCTTCTACCGGAAAACGTTCGATTAGCCATTGTGAAGCTATGTGCATTTCTCAATGTAATCTCTCAGAAGGTAATCGATCCAGAAATCATATCAAGGTTACAGAATGATTTGGTGCAATGTCTTGTCAGTTTCGAGTTGGTGTTCCCACCATCCTTCTTCAACATCATGACACACGTCCTAGTTCACCTGTGCGAAGAGATTAACGTTTTGGGTCCTATATTTCTACGCAATATGTTCCCCTTTGAGAGGTTCATGGGAGTCTTAAAGAAATATGTTCATAACCGTGCTAGGCCAGAAGGAAGCATCTCCAAGGGCCATCAAAATGAGGAGGTCATTGAGTTTTGTATTGACTTTATTCCTGACCTTAAGCCGATTGGTGTTCCTGAATCGCGGCATAAGGGCAGACTGGATGGAAAAGGCACGCTAGGAGGGGAACAAATAATATGTATGGACGGACATTCTCTCACTGAAGCACACTACACAGTTCTACAGAATTCCGCCTTGGTGGCTCCGTATATGGATGAACACAAGAATTTGCTACGCTCCAAACACCCGGAGCGGTCTGATGACTGGATTACACGTGAACAAACCAGGAGTTTCGCCAGCTGGTTGCAGACACGTACCATGCATGACACCTCTATTGAAGATGACCTGTACTTGCTGTCCCAGTTACCATCTTCGAATATAATGACTTTCAAAGGGTACGAGATAAATGGTAATACATTTTACACGATCGCCTAAGATAAGAAGAGCACCAACCAAAACAGTGGTGTCCGCTTTGATGCAGAAACCAAGACGGGAAAGGAAACATATTATGGTTATATACAGGACATATGGGAACTTGACTATCGACGTGGTTTAAAGGTCCCTTTGTTTCGGTGCAAATGGATCAATATGACACGAGGCGGGGTAATGGAAGACCCGCAGTACGGAATGACAACAGTGGATCTCAACAATCTTGCGTATGCAGACGAACCAGTCGTCCTAGCCAATGATGTGGCACAGGTTTTATATGTGAAGGACATGTCTACCAAGCCAAGAAAAAGAAAAGATAAGGAAGCGAATGCATCATACGATGAGCCAAAGCGGCACATAGTTCTTTCTAGGAAGAGAAACATCGTGGGAGTGGATGACAAGACAGACAAGTCAGAAGATTATGAAAAGTTTGATGAAATTGCTCCATTCACAGTGAATATTGACCCGAGCATCCCGTTAAATGATGAAGATTTTCCATGGTTACGGCGCAAAGGGACACACGCGAAGAAAAAGTTTCACACCCAAAGATCTGGGATGTGATCGGCTTCACTAGCTATCATCACTTTCTTCTGTGTTTCGCACCGAGAGGGGAATCTCTGTAATAGTTAGGGTAGTTATGTGTTTTGGCATTTGAAACGCGAAGAAATTTTATGTGCAAACAAATTCACACTATTTTCAAATAATTCAAAATTTAAACTATTCAAATTTGTAAACTACGGGCACTAACAGAAAAAATAGCAGAAAAGAAAGAAAAACTATAGCTGAAAAGAAAAAAACTATATAAAAAAACTACTCAAAAATAAATAGAAGAAAATAAATATAGCAGAAAAGAAAAAACTACTCAGAAATAAATAGAAGAAAAAATAAAGCAAAAAAGAAAAAAATATATATTTGCTATTTTTCAATCGTTTACAAAATGACCGTGAAATTGAAAATCACTACAAAATGAACTCTGAAAATGTTGAATTTTGGCAAACTAGATGAAAAACTACTCACAAATAAATAGAAGAAAATAAATATAATAGAAAAAAAACTATACAAAAAACTACGCAAAAATAAATAGAAGAAAATAAAGCAGAAAAGAAAAAAAAAACTATAAAAAAAAATTGGGGCGCTGCCCTGTGGGCCTGATAGGCCACAGGTGTGTAATTACAGGCCTTAAAGGTCCAACAGACTCACAGGGCAGCGCGCAGAGTTTAGGCCCACAAGCCTGCTAGCTATACAGAGGAGTTCGAAGTGGTAGCCGTGGCTGGGTTTATAAACTAGTGCGGCTGCCCTTCGCCCGGCGAGGTGGGACTAAACTTTGGGGTGGCAGCGCGACCCCTTTAGTACCGGGCCGTGGCACAAACCGGTACTAAAGGGGGGGGCCTTTAGTACCGGTTTGTGCCACCACCCGGTACTAAAGGGGGTCGCTT
The DNA here is from genome assembly GCF_002162155.2 of Triticum dicoccoides. NCBI lineage: Eukaryota > Viridiplantae > Streptophyta > Magnoliopsida > Poales > Poaceae > Triticum > Triticum dicoccoides. The sequence continues at coordinate 130,800,592 of NC_041391.1, forward strand.
CCCGCCGCTTGGCCTGGCCAAAACAGGCCTTTAGTACCGGTTGGTGGCTCCTACCGGTACTAAAGGTGCCTTCTATATATACTCGACTTACGAAATTTTCATTCTTCCTCTGTTTTCGTCGTCTCCGTCGCCTTCGCCGCCCCCGTCCCCGTCGCCGCCCTCGTCTCCGTCGCCGCCCCCGTCCCCGTCGCCGCCGTCGTCTCCGTCCCCGTCGCCGCCCCCGTCCCCGTCGCCGCCCCCGTCCCCGTCGCCGCCCCCGTCCCC
>NC_041391.1:130801416-130809941 GCF_002162155.2 Triticum dicoccoides
CCTCACCGTCGCCGTCGCCCCGCTGTGAGCTCTCCCCCTCTAACCTCTCTCCCTCGCCCCCGGCGGCCACCATGGGCGCCACCCCTCCCGGCCCCGAGCACACACACACACAAGCATGAATTAGTATATAATTTAGATTATTTAAATTATTATTGTTTTAGTTATCAAAACACACACACACACAAGCATGAATTAGTATATAATTTAGATTATTTAGATTATTATTGTTTTAGTTATCAAAATTTTTTATATGGAAATTAGTGTTTAATTAGTATGGAAACTTTTTATGTTTAATTAGTATATAATTTAGATTATTATTATTAGTATATAATTAGTGTTTAATTAGTATGGAATTTTTTTATATAATGTTGTTTTTCAGTTTTTTAATGGATGTATAGAAGTTGTGCTTTCTGTTTTTAGTGTTAGATGCTTAATTAGTATGAAATAGTATATAGATTTTTGAAATAGCAGAAATGTTAGAAATTTTAGTTATCAAAATCCAATCATTAAAAAAATATTACTTTTTGCGGGCATATAGCTAGTATTTGTTCTCGACGATGCCCGGCCTGCATCCTCGCCGTCGACCCGTCCGCGATGACGTCCAGCCGACCCATGTCCGGGACTGGGCTCCGCCAGGCTGGCACTGGGAGGTGCTGCCTGGAGGGGCACGCCGCTTGATGAGGAACCCGGCCCCGGGTCCTGTCGTCGACCCTGATCTCGTTTGGTGGCGTTCGCGTGGGCCAGTTTCGGTGCGGAGGGACCCGGCCCCGCCGGAGGTGGTACGTCGCCGTGTCAGGGAGGAGGACGAGCACGTCCATCGCTACATGGTTGCGTTAGAGGGCGGCAGGTTCTCCAATACCTGGCAGTATCTTCGGGGATCTCACTTCAGCTATGATCCTGTGAGGGTTCCTTCTCTTTGGGTGTCCACCTCCCGCGCCGCAGGAACCGCGAGTGTCCTAGATTCTTCTGTAGTATTCGATCTTTAATTAGCTAGCCAGTGATGTACTATTCAATATTATATATTATTCGAGACGATGTATTCGAGATTATATCTATTATTCTAGACGAAGTATTCGAGATTATATCTATTATTCGAGACGATGTAATTTGTAACTAAATTGTTTTATATTTCTTTTGAATTAGTTAAATAAAAGCTATGGCAGACAATACCGACAGAGAGGGAGAACAGACCATGTTCGATATGATACGCGGGCCAGATGATGATTAGAATGAAGAAGATTATGACGGCTTCGAATTTCTAAACAACACCGGAGAGGGTGATATGATATTCGATCGCGACGACCGAATTGATGAAGTCATGAACTACGATTATGATGATGACGAAGAACATGTTGATCCTGAAACAACAAAGACCGGCGAGGTATATATATTTATATAAGCAGGTATCTGGTGATCATCACATGTTTTAAATGACTTGAAGATATATTAAGGAATCGATCTTTGTTCTTTCAGCCATCCGGATGGAGCAAATCTTCAGGCAAAAGGACGAAATGAGGCCCGAACAAAAAGTTGAAGGAGGGCGTAAAGTACAATATTGAGGCAGTCAGACCTAATGGCGAACCATTAGCGCCTAAGAAGATTGCGGACAAGTTCATTCGTCAGTGCGGAGTTCTTGTGAAGGACCAACTCCCGGTCTCCCTTCAAGAATGGAGAGAGCCAGCAAAAGACAAAAGACAAAAAGGCAAAGAGGACGCCGCTCCACGTCCAGATGTTACTTTTGTCGAGAAGAATCAAAAAGATCTGCTTTGGGATACTCTCATGGAACATTTCACCCTACCAGATCATTTCACAGAAGCAGATGTGCAGAAAGTCAAGGACGCTGCTCTTAGGAAGATGGCGGTTGCATTCAAGAACAACAAGAATCATGAATGGGACAAGTACGTCAAGGGAGGAAGGAAGACTCCATTATTCGAGGGAACACTAGAGAACCAACGTGCTCATTGGGACGATTTCTTGAAATTCAAGGATTCGGAATTAGCTAAGGAACGGTCGAGAATAAACAAGAAGAATGCCAAAAAAAGGATAAGTTCCATAAGCTGGGGCCAGGTGGCTATGCGGTGGCAATGCCTAAGTGGGATAAGTCTGAGAAAGAGATGGAGGATGCAGGTGCCACTCCGGTTACTAAGAGCTGGCCCCCCAGGGTCAGGACTTGGTTCTATGCGCATGGGGGGGAGTTGGACCCGAAGACAGGCAATGTTTCGACGAGGGCAAGTCTGAAGGGAATCAACGATGCGATACTTGTTGCAATAGAAGATGCACGATCGGGGGTGTTCCAGCCCAACAGAGAGAATGACGAGCTTACGCGTGCCCTGGGAAATCCTGAACACCCGGGGAGAACACGAGGCAAGGGCGCTATTCCGTGGTATGAGGGGTTTTCAGACTGGAACACCGACTACAGAACCCGTGCGAGAAAGAAGATTGTGGAGGAGAAGAAGAGGAAGATGGAGGAGGAGCAGAGGAAGCGGGACTATGAACGCCTTCAAGGCCTAGAAGCAAGTCAAGCGGAATTGGTAGTCAAATTCCACCGGCAGCAGGAGCAGATCGACTCACTTACCCAGCAAAGGGGGTCTCAGCAGCTGCAGCAGCTAGCGAATGATCCAGCATTGGATAGCATCACCCCATCCATGCCGAGAAGCAGCTGGGTTCTGCCCCGGACGACGCAATGCTGGGTAGATACCCCGTGGATGACATCACGGAGAACACTAGCTGCGAGCTACACGTCAAAATGAAGAACATATCCATGAAGGTGGCGGACGCCGTTGCTTTTACAAATCCCCCCGAGGCAACCTTCCATTGCAACCCGATTCCAGCGGGCTATGCTCGTGTCTTGGTTGATGAGGTGGTGGACCCATATTCGGAGCTAGAGCTTGACATTCCTGGAGGTGACGACGAGCACTTTCTCGGAGATGCCAACCATCGTATCATCCTATGGAAAAGGGATTGCATCATCTTTCGAAGGCCACCGACACCGCGTCAGCCGACTCCTCGTCGAAGTCCGCCACCGAGTCAGCAGTCTCCCGCTCCTGCAAGTCCACCAAGTCCGGCAAAGTGTCAAGCCACTCCTCCTCCAAGTCCGCCACAGCGTCAGACGTCCACTCCTCCTCCAAGTCCGGCACAACCTCAGGCCACTCCTCCTCCAAGTCCGGCACAGCTTCAGGAGGCCACTCCTCCTCGTCCAACTCAGCCCCGTCAGCCATCTCCGCTGCCTCAGCAATCGCAGAAGAGACACCCCGCAGCTATGGTGCATAGCGGTACGAGTCGAGGTAGTACATGAAGTACAGGCGGAGGCAAGCGATATAAATATGGTCCAAGCCTCACGCCTCTTCCGCAGAGGGCTTATGACAGGTCCGAGGAGGAAATCGCAGCCATATCGAAGTCCGAGGTGGAAGCCCATTTTGCACCGAAACCGCCACCGCCGCCAAGGGAGAAAGTGCCTGAGGAAACAATTGACCACTTCATTCGTATGGCTCAACCACCAGCTCCCAAGCCTGTTGACACAGACTATGAGCGCCACATCAGGAAGTTAAATCGAGCACGTCTATGTAAGGAGGCGAGCTCGGGATCGAGCAAACAAGAAGCAGCTGTCAAAAAATGCGGGAAAACCATTCCCCAGCTGGGAGAACAGGCGGCGCAATCGATCCCCTCGCTTGTTGTGCCAACAACACGTGACAGTACGCGCGCCCAATATTATTGTGGGCAAACAGTTTACGTTCCTGAGGTGGGCAATGTGGTAATAACGGAGGAGCATATAATGCAGGCTGAAGTTCTCAAAATCACTGTTGGACAACTCCTCGAGATCGAGCCCATGCCTGTGCTTAGAGAGGATGAAATAAAACGGAAATATGTCCGGGGCCAACCTTTGGTCGAGCCAGACAAGGTCAAGAACCTCCCAACGAGAATGCATGAATTGCATCAATGGTACATGAACATTACCAAGATTTCCGATCGATTGTCCCTCATGGTGAATGTCAAGGAGGAGCATTACTACCATGAGAAAGCTGTGTCCATTGAGTATTCTGAACTGTTTCAGTTATACAATCAAGACGCACTCGACAAATCTATCGTCAGTTGCTATTGTCTGTAAGTGATTTCTTTCTGTAATTTAAGTCTCAAGCTAGCTGTAGTGATCCTTTTGATCAATCATTACCTGTAATTATCCTCACTATATTCTTTTCTGTGGTATTATATGCAGGATGAAGATGTATGAAATGAGAAAAGGTGGACGCTATGGCATTGGGTTCATTGACCCAAACACCGTTAATGAATACACATGGAAAATAGATGCACGTCATCAAAAGGCCGTAGATGACAACATGCTAGAGTTCTTGAAGCACCTCAAATACAATGAAGATATACTACTTCCTTACAACTTCCAGTGAGTCACACTGTCTTGTACTACAAATTCTCTGTTTTTGCCTACTAGCTAGCTACATGTTTTTGCTTACATATGCCCGCTTAATTAAGACATGCAAACATGTGTGCATGCAGATTTCACTGGGTCTTGTGTATCATTAAAGTTGACGCCGGAACAGTTAAAATACTGGACTCACTACTCAAAGAAAAAACTGACTATAACATCTTGTTTGGGATAGTCAACAGGTAATTTCAATCATTATTAACTATATATCTCGGCCTATTTAGTTCGTCATTTCATGATATGAACTATTTAATAACCCCTTTATTCATTTTCTTTGTCGGCGGGCAGGGCTTGGGCAAGATTCATCAGCGTCACGGAAGGCGAATGGAAAGAAAAGCTTAAATGGGAAAGACCCAAGGTAAGTAATTAAGTAGTACTAGCTAGCTAGCTAGCTGCCATCTCTTTAATTATCATGCTTGATTAATTATTATCTGATCAAATTCCATTCTCGTAAAGGCCCTGAAGCAGGCGCAGGGGACTGATCTGTGTGCATTCTGCGTTTGCGAGAACATTCGCATGATGGCGTCCGAAAGGAGCAGATCTCAAAGACAGGAATGGGTACGCTTGTCAAAACACTATTCACAATTTTTACACCATTATCGATATCTAGTCACACAACTAATACACATGCATATTGATCTCCTTCTTAACAGTTCAGAGAGGTGCGGGCGAAGCTCCTAGAAACGGAGCGCGTAGAAGCACTTCAAGAGGAAATAGCGGGATTTTTGCTCGACCAGGTCATAAATCCGAAGGGAGAATACTATTACCCGCTACCGCCCCCATGAAAACCACTTCCAATTGTCATCGTGTTCCGAGGGCACCAATTAGGCTAATGCCACTGGCTCCGAAGGCAACATGCATATGTAGGAGAAATTGTATATAGCTATACATGTGTGTATGTGTGAATTAATTAATACGATGGTTTGTGAGACATTTATATATATGCATAACGTGTACAATGTGTAGTATCGTAAAATACCAGCAAACGAAAAAGAATTAAAATGAAAACACAAAATTAAATAAAAAAGAAATCATAAAACTAAAACCTCCCCAAACCTTATAGTACCGGTTGGTCTTACCAACCGGTACTAAAGAGCTCCAGGCCCCTGGAGCTGGCTCGTGCCACGTGGTTTCCCTTTAGCACCGGTTCGTGCTGAACCGGTACTAAGGGGGGGGGGGGGCTTTAGTGCCCACACTTTAGTGCCGGTTATGGAACCGACACTAAAGGGCCTTACGAACCGGTGCTATTGCCCGGTTCTGCACTAGTGGTGTGTTGAACTAGTCTTGTATGTGCTCCTGACGGTTTGCTTTATTTATAAAGCGGGGCGAAAGCCTTTTTCGGTAAAGATGTTAGAAAGTCCTAGAATGAAGGATGAGCTGCCATTTGTTTAGTATGTGGGACTGACACATGTTAATTTCGTATTGCCTGTAAAGTAATGTGTGGAAAGATTACCACTACTGAGAATGAGTGACCACAACAATAGGCCGGAGCAACCAAATGCCATGTTATTACATCTTCGGTCATAAGCTGCCATGTACCAAACGACCTCATGATACAATGCAGTCAATCAAACGAATTAAATGCAGAGCATTCTTTAGAGTTTGTATTATTTAGATCATAAATGCAAGGTGGTGGCTGCAGGCAACCAAACACGTCCGTATTTCTTTTCCAAGACTGAGCAACAAATCTTGAGAATGAAAAAGCACTGGCACCTCGTAATCAACATAATCCTATCGAATGGGAACCGTTAGAAACTCTAAAATAAATGTAAGAAAATATGACCACCAAGTCTAATACGCATACATTGCCACATGGTTCAAGGGGTGTTTGGTTCAGGGACTTTTTAGTCCCAGACACTAGAAAACCTAAAAAGTCCATAGGAACCAAACGGGAGGGACTTTTTCTACAAGGACTAGAAAAAGATTTTACTGGAGAGTTTTTTTTGATTAGTCCCTGGGACTAGAAAAAGTCATAGAACTTCTAAACCAAACACCCCTCAGTTGATTTCATCGAAGGAACCTGCCCATCTAAATTATTGCCATCCAACCGATGAAAAGGCCTTGGATATTTAACTGCACGACCTTCAAGAAATCAGTAAAAACAAGGGCAAGATGGGAAAAGAAAAGTGTGCTCGCTCACCGGTGACACGGGCGCCGAGTCCGAATTGGCAAAGGTTTGTTCGTCCCAACCCTCGTGACAACAATGGCATTCGGTTTCGAACTCGGGAAACTCCGGGAGGCCACACGCGTGCACGGTGCAATGGACATATAAGGGCAAGAGCGCTGTTCCAGACTCGATCCATCGCCGCACAGGCACACCCTAGACATCGATCGATCAATTGCAATCAGGCCGGCCGCCACTTTTCGGTCGTCGAAGTCCATCTCCGGCAACCCCGCCAGCATGTTCTGCCTGCTCGTGTCTTCGGAGCCGCTCCGCCGCGCGCTGCTCCTGCCCGAGTCCGAGCCGCCGAGCACAGCAAGCTACAGGGCGGCCGTCGTAGGCCCGTCTACCCCGCCGCTGGCCGTTTCTCGCCACGTCGCAGTGGATATCCCCGATGGTTACGTCGAGGTCGACGATTCGGACGTCTGCGAATCAGAGATGACGCAGCACATAAGCCCCGTGCGTAGGGTGCTCGTGAAGGCAGCGTTGGTTGCGTACACGGCGTTTGCCGCACTCGCCTTTCTGGGGACAGCGGCCAGGCGGAGCAGCAACTGGTTCCAGATGCTGCTGGTTGTGGTGCTGGTGGTTCTCACCTTCCTGTCGCTTTTCATGGCCACGTTGTGCGCCTTGGAAGACGAGGACAGGGAGAGGGAGGAACAAGGGGACGATGGCATCGACGTCCGCGGATTCGTAATGATTAACTGGCTCCAACAAGCGTGGAATAACGTGAAGATGTAATTAGGTACGAAGCCATTTTTTGGAACTTGTAGGAATGACAACAGTTGAGACTAGCATCTACAATGGAGAGTAATGTATATGTGTTGTCATGCAATACTTTATTTATTAGGTTATAGACTCATCTTGTCTTGTTATGTACTCCCTCCATTCTGGTTTATAGGGCTCAAATCTCATTAACCAAGGTATTTTGTGAGTGGAGGAATATATACAAAACTACCTCAATTAAACTCATGCATTAATTTGGATTAATTATAGTGCATGCATGCTTGGCCACTACTCCCTCCGTTCCTAAATATAGATCTTTGGAGAGATTACACTATGAACCACATACAGATGTATGCAGATGTATTTTAGAGTGTAGATTCATCCATTTTGCTTCGTATGTAGTCCATAGTGAAATCTCTACAAAGATTTACATTTAGGAACGGAGGGAGTAGATGAGTAGGTACATTACATGCATTGGTGTGTTTCTTTATAATTCTTGAATGCAAAGATTTAATGCGCATTGAAAACTAAAAATAAGTTAGAGATGAGTCATCTAAATTGAAAAAACAGAAAAGTTGAGATAAACCTTGTAAACCGGAAAGAAGGGAGTATGATGTTACTCATAATACTTGGGGTTGTTTGGATAGCGAGGATCAGTGGTGGGGTTGTAGAAAAGAAGTTTTTAGCTCATTTTTAGGGAAACCGGTTTTACTATTCATTTTATGAAAAACGTGTTTACAGGAATCTTTGTTTGGGTAGCGAATTAATAAACTAAGGTCCTTAGATTTTTTTGTTTGGATAACAAACATTAGCTTTATTCTGCCTTGTCCATGACCTTCATCCTTGCTTTTCCATTGACGAGACATACAAGCTCGACAACATCACTACTGGAATCAGCTACTTTGCCATCTGCCAGTTCTAGCGGACGGCAAAGAAGCTCTTTGCCATCAGCTTCCAAAAAGCGGACGGCAAAGAACTGGCTGATGGCAAAGACCAAGTTTGCCATCAGCCAGTTCTTTGCCGTCTGCTAGCGGACGGCAAAGATTCTTTGCCGCCGGCTAGCGGACGGCAAAGAGGAAGGGGCCCCACTGACGAGCTGCAAAAAGGCAAAGAGCAAGAAGGCGGACGGCAAAGGGTGGCGGACGGCAAAGAGGGAGGGCCCCACGTAACGTTAACGGGGCCGCGCCCCACCCCCCCTCTCTC
>NC_041391.1:130811414-130814282 GCF_002162155.2 Triticum dicoccoides
GACCCCGAAACGACACCCCGACACCGACATGGCACTACCCCGACATCGACACGACACCCTGACCCCCGACCCCGAAACAGCACCCCGACCCGACACGGCACCCCGACACCGACAGGACACCCCGACCACCGACACCTCCCGAAAAGGTGTTCTTTGGCCTTCCAGAGGCCGATGGGGTCATATATTTGTGAATTATTAGTTAGGTCATATATTTTTCGATTTTGTTATGAAAAACATCATATATAATTGTGTTGATCGTGTAGTTTTAAGTGTGCAGTTGTTTCATCGCTGCGAGGTTTGGTGTTCGACGACCTCGCCGTGCGTTTGACGAGCTCTGCCCCTTCGTTCGTGGGTGAGCACAAATGAGAAGTCCTCCTCCCCCATTAATTATTTGATCTATTCCGATGAAACTTGATAACTAGCTATATATGTGACTTGAATCATCAGTATGCGTAACCAATATGTGTCTCCCGTTCGAAAGCGTCATAGTTATAAATATGCATGCATTTGCATATTTATAACCTTGATTCTTTCGAATTGTCCAATGCTATCCATGGACAGCCCGAGTATGTGTAGATTGGGTTCGTTTTCCCATATGCTTTGCTCCGGATCCGACGCATATATTTCGTCAGTGCCTCCCCTGTTGTTCTCCGGGTACACATCCTCTCTGTTTATTGCAGAGACGTGTATCAGGAGAACAGCGGGGAGGTGCTGCCGAAATTTTGTGTCGGATCCGGAGCATAGCATGGGAAAATGAACCCAATCTACACATACACGGGTGGGATTAGGACCTATCATTACCTATTAGAGTGTAGGTTGTATGGACGTAATAAAATTGACAAAGTAGATCAACTGATGAATATATACATGGTGAATTACATATATAATTGTTGTGTGTCCAGTAGCTCTGAAAGTCAAGATGAGTGGCCGTGCTTGGATGTATACCGGTCACACTGGTCAGAACAAATGGAGCGCTGAATGGTTCACAAAAACTAAGGGGTTTGTGCAAGCTGCATTTGCAAATGGCCAAAAGAAAACCTGGTACCCCTGTTTCTGGTGCGGCAATTGGGAAAAGAAGACAGAGGCTGAAATGGGCAAACACCTGCAGAAGAGTGGTTTTACGCCCGATTATACGGTGTGGACATTTCATGGTGAGTCTACCCAACGTGACCGAGCTGAGGTGGATCGTCGTCGCACCGACGAGCATGGTACCGGGATGGAAAACATGGTGCAAGGCTATGATGATGCTCGGGATTCGGACGAGGAGATGGAGGAATCTGCAAAGGCCTTCAATGAAATGTTGGAGTCTTCGAAACGTCCGCTCCACGAGCACACTGAGTTTGTCAGTTGGATGCCATCTCACAAGTAATGGCTCTGAAGGCTCAGTTCAACTTGGGCAGAGAATGCTATGACGCAATTATGACAGTATTTGGACGCTTTCTACCCAAAGGCCATGTAATGCCTGCAAACCTGTACCAGTCGGACAAAATCCTCCGTGCACTGAAGATGCCCTATGAGAAGATACATGCCTGTGAGAAAGGATGTGCCTTATTTAGGCTTGACTATGCGGACTTGAACTATTGTCCCATTTGCAGGTCTTCCAGGTATATTGTGGTAGACAACGGTATGGGTGAGAAGACACAGACCAAAATCCCCGTTAGTGTTCTTCGGTATATGCCAATCGTACCAAGACTTCAACGTCTTTTCATGGTCGAAGAGACGGCCAGACAAATGACATGGCACAAAACAGGCAAAAGAACTGAACTAGATGCAGATGGGAATCTAATGATGGTACACACATCGGATGGTGTTGCGTGGAAAAAGTTTGATGAATTACATGCTAACAAAGCGGCAGATCCGAGGCATCCTCGAGTCGGCATCAGCACAGATGGGTTCAGTGTGTTTGGTATGACGGCAGTCCAATACAGTTGTTGGCCCGTATTTGTCATCTCCCCCCCGGACAGATTATGCAAAGAAAGAACATTTTCCTGACGTTGATAATTCCAGGACCCAACTATCCAGGCAAAAATATGAATGTGTACATGCAGCCGCTTAAGGACGAATTGCAAGAAGCCTGGGATAATGGGTTCAAGACATACGACGCCTTTAGCAAACGGAACTTCATAATGCGTGTCTGGTACATGTACTCGACGCATGACTTGCCGGCGTATGCGCTATTCGTTGGCTGGTGTGTGCATGGAAGGTTCCCGTGCCCCACATGCAAGGGAGCTCTTGAGTTTCGTTGGCTTCAGGCCGGTCGCAAGTTTTCTTGCTTCGACATGCATAGACAGTTCCTGGATCCTCGCCATAAGTTCAGGAAAGACAAGAAGAACTTTATCAGGGGTAGAGTTGTCAAAAACTCTGCACCACCTGCATTGACAGGCCAACAGACCCTGGACCAGTTAAACACTCTCGATCCAGATCCACAATGTCCAGGGTACTTCAAGGGGTATAATACTAAGCACGCGTGGACTCACAAAACATGCTTATGGGATCTGCCTTACTTCAAAGACCTCCTTTGCCCACACAACATCGACGTGATGCACACTGAGAAGAATATCGCCGAGGCACTTTTTGGTACATTGTTCGGCATAGATGGGAAGTCAAAGGATAATACTAAGGCTAGAGTCGATCTGGAGGCGCTATGTGATAGGCCGTTACAAAACATGAAAGAACCGAAAGGAAAGCAGAACTGGACGAAGCCAAAGGCATGGTTCAATCTTGGAAGGCCAGCTATGAGGGAAATTCTCTTGTGGGTGCAACAGCAGTTGATGTTCCCCGATGGGTATGCAGCGAATCTAAAGAGGGGAGCGAATCTTGATAAACTGAAGATATTTGGTCTCAAGAGTCATGATTGGCACATATGGA
>NC_041391.1:130814311-130830170 GCF_002162155.2 Triticum dicoccoides
GGTGATGTTGCGTGGCTTCATCCCTGAGGATGAATGGCTAGTACTGGCAGAACTCAGCTATTTCTTCCGTGTTCTTTGTGCGAAAGAACTATCGCCTGGCGTGCTAGAAGAAATGGAAGAGTTGGCGCCGGAGTTGATCTGCAAGTTAGAGAAGATCTTTCCACCGGGCTTCTTTAATCCAATGCAGCATTTGATTTTGCATCTCCCGACCGAGGCAAGATTGGGGGGGCCCGTGCAAAATCGTTGGTGCTACCCAACTGAGAGGATGCAGAAGACGCTTCGAGAAAAATGTAAAAATAAATGTAGAATTGAAGCATCGATGGCTGAGGCATTCATCACAGAGGAGGCGGCAAACTTCGTAACAGCGCACTACGAAGCCAAAAATCGTCATTTGCATAATCCAAAGCCTCGGTACAATGCTGACGAGCCTAAAAAGGGTGGATCCAACCTCAGCCTATTCAAAGGGAATCTCGCACCAGCTAGTGTTTCACATCCAGTATCTTTGGATAACGAAGAATGGCGGACCATTTCGTTGTATATCTTCAACAACCTGATAGAAGTGCGGCCGTACATCGAGTAAGTTCTCGGTACATTGTTTCGCAACTTCTATTTCCTTTGAACTACTCTTATTCCTGGATATGTCATACAGTCGATACGTCGCCATATTCTCATATGGAGCGGAGATCCAAAAGGATTCCGTCGAAGAGTATGAGCTTCTCGCAAAGCAAGGAGGTGGCTATCCCGGTTTCATCTCTTGGTTCAAACAAACGGTAATTTCTATTAGACAATTTCATTTCATTCGCTAATTTGTGCATAATGCAACAATCCTTTCATATTAAACTTGTAGGCTAATTCAGAGTCTATGGACGCCGAATTGAGACAAGTCGCTAATGGTTTTGACAATAAGGTCCGTTCATTTGACAAGTACGACATCAACGGGTATCGCTTTCGTACCTATGGCAAAGAGCTATCTATGGCCGACCGAAAGTCAACAAATTGTTGTGTATCTGCTATCGGCGAAGGAGGTACCGAGTATTATGGGAGAGTTGAAGCAATTTATGAACTTCTGTTCTATGGTGAAAACCCACCGAATGTCGTAGTCTTCAAATGTTATTGGTTTCAGCCGAAGGAGACTAGAAGGACTCATGAACATGTAGGGCTAGTTGAAATCAACCAAAGCACTCATTTAGATGTTTCTGATGTCTATATTATGGCTCAACAGGCGACCCAAGTATTCTATCTACCGTGGGCCTGCCAAACTAATCCAAATCTGAAAGGTTGGGATGTCGTTTATGAAGTGCCGCCACGTGCTAGACTTTCTCCCCCAAAGGAAGAGGATTATGAACCTCACATTAACCCAGACACATATGAAGGAGAATTCTTCCAAGAGGCACGTCTTTCCAAAAAGCGTTTCAAGAACCGCTATACTTCACCCCAAAACATTGAAGTAGACAGCGACAATGAATCTGACATCACCCCAGAGGAGGAACAAGAAGAGCCGGAACAAGAAGAGGTTACTGCTGCGGATGACCTGTCAATGCTTGACCGATTACGTCAAGGTGGCCTTGCACATGTTGATGCCAATGAACCCTATGAGCCCGTCATTGATTATAGTGATGATGATTATGCATTTATTGATGATACTGATCGAGATTATTAGTAGTGTCAGGTATTACATTTTTTTATGTTGTACTTGATGATGATACACTTAAGTGATACACATATTATTATTCATTACTTGCTAGTATTAACATTTGAGTGTCATCATGCTAACAAGACATTGGAAATGATCTTTGGTGCAGCGTAACTCCAGACAAGCATCGCACGATCCTTCTCCAGCTACCGACACGAGCCACCCCGCTCCTACACCTCCTGGATCTTGGTAAGTTTATCTAGTGTTTTGCTTAACACATGCATAAAGACCTAGACTTAGCTTTATTTCCTCCAATGCTTACCATAATGACCTAGACTTAGCTTCTTCTCCTCCAAAATGACTTAATAAGCTTACTGACCTCCAAAACCATCCATTTTACCTAAGTTGGCTCTAAAACGATCTGTACTTAGCTTACTTATGTCAAAAATTGCATAATTAGCTTAGTTAGCTCATAGACGATCCATTTTACCTAAGTTAGCTCTAAAATGACCCATTTTACCTAGGTTAGCTTATAAATGATCCAGTTCATCCAAGTTAGCTCAAAAATGACCCATTTTACCTAGATTAGCTCCTAAATGATCCATTTTACCTACGTTAGCTTTAAAATGACCCATTTCACCTAGGTTAACTCCAAAATGACCCATCTTACCTAGGTTATCTCATAAACAATCCATTTCAACTAATTTAGCTCATAAACGATCCATTTCACCAAGTTAGCTAAAAAACGATCCATTTCACCTAAATTAGCTCTTAAATGATCCATTTCACCTAAGTTAGCTCAAAAAGATCCATTTCAACTAAATTAGCTCATAAATGATCCATTTCACCTAAGTTAGCTCAAAAACGATCCATTTCAACTAAGTTAGCTCATAAATGATCCATTTCACCTAAGTTAGCTAAAAACGATCCATTTCACCTTAGTTACCTCAAAAACGATCCATTTGACCTTAGTTAGCTCATAAACGACCCATTTCAACTAAGTTAGCTCATAAATGATCCATTTCACCTTAGCTAGCTCATAAACGACCCATTTCAACTTAGTTAGCTCATATATGATCCATTTCACGTAAGTTAGCTCATAAATGATATACTCTTCTTGTTCTAGTCTTCTTCTTGTTCTACTCTTCTTGTTCTAGTCTTCTTCTTGTTCTACTCTTCTTCTTGTTCTACTCTTCTTGTTCTAACTTTCTTATTTTTCATTTTGCAGATTTCATTCACTTGACGAAAGCTTGCATAGATGGAGTGCTCCTTATCCCTTTCTCTGTTTCTTTTGTATCGTTGAACTATGCATGTACCGTTGGATGAAACTGTTGTAATATATATGGTTGGATGCCTCTATGTTGAACTTGTTATGTATGATGGAACTATGCATGTAATATATATGGTTGGATGATGAAGTTATGTGTTGGATATCTTATATGTTTGCTCTGTAATGGCCTTTTGAAATATATCTATATATGTCATATATATTTGTGATGAAAATTGTTGGATTTAATAAAAAACAGATAAAAGAGCCAATATGCAGGCTCTTTGCCGTCGGCCACCGACGGCAACGGGCTCTTTGCCGTCTGCTGCGGACGGCAAAGAAGACACGTGGCATCTAGTTGTGCTTCCTGGGAGCTGACCCATTTGGTCAGTTTGCCTACAGTGGCAGACGGCAAAGACTTTGCCATCAGTGGCGGACGACAAAGAACCTGCACTTTGCCATCAGTGGCAGACGGCAAAGAACCTGCCATGTAGTGACATGTAGATGACATCATACGGCGGACGGCAAAGACATTAGAAATTTTGCCGTCAGCGGCGGACGGCAAAGGCCTGCCGTTAGCCACTTAACGGACTGACAGCGCAATTATTGTCATCCGCTCTCTTTGCCGTCCGCCGCAGACGGCAAAGGGCCTTTGCCGTCAGCCGCCAGGAAGCAGACGGCAAAGTAGCTGTTTACCGTAGCCTACTTTGCCGGAGCCTTTTGCCATCCGCGGCTGACGGCAAAGGCCTTTGCCGTCCGCCGTTCATGCCTTTGCCGTCCGCCGTGGCAGACGGCAAAGTAGCTGATTCCTGTAGTGCATGCCGTAAGAATCCCATATGCTGCTGTCGTACTTCGTTCCGGCCTCCATGACTCTGCATGCGCCTCCTGCTGGCACTTCCCATGGTCTCCGAGGTCGTCGCCCCAGGCTAATTCTCGCATCCCCTCCGACCTCCAGTGACTCCGCGCGCGGCTGACGGCGAGGCCATCCGTTGGCCCCTGGGTGGTCGCCCCCCTACACTGACTCTTCCTCGGGTTGCTTCTCGCTTCCCCTCGACCTCCATTGATTTCACACGCGGTCGCAGGCGAGGGCATCTGCTGGTTCCCGAGTGTTGAATGTATAATTTGGCTGCTAGGTATTTTATGGGCCAAATTAATTTAAATGTGTGGTTGACATATATAATTTTGGACTTGCTGTTTATTTTGAAATGCAGGCTTGTCAGGCATAGGAAGTTATTTTACCCAAGACAAATATATAGAATTCTGTATGGACTAGCGGCTACATGGACAAATTCTCATGTGTTGGGCTAAACCGTGGTTGCTAAGAAGAAGCAATTTTAGCATGGGTAATGAAGTAACCTAAACAAAGAAAGCACATATGATGAGTCATTAGTCCTTATTATATAGTGTGATAGCAACCTTGCCGGAATATTTTATTCATATATCCAAGAGTCTTTATGCGTGAATATGGCCTAGATACGATAGCATGAAGATTTTGTACGCATGTTACATGGTAACCGAATCAAGTCATGTTCGGTTTTAGTTTTGGAGTTGTATTCCTGTACGGCAAGGCATGCTACGGAACCAAGTCCTGCCTTGTATACGCAAAGTCCAGCGTACCTTATTTATAAGGCCACGACCGATTGGAAAAGCCCCAAGCAATCGATCTATCAATACAAACATTACTTTTTCACGTACGTCTATTTTCTGTCGTTACTTCCTGCCAAGCCCTAGCGGCCCTAGGGTTTGGTTGATCTTTGCCGTTTTGCGCTGTAAAACGGTCGTCTCTCCTCCACAAAAGCGAGGAAATCTTTGTTGCTTTGCTCGTAAAGCAATCGTTCGTCGTCATGAAAGCACGACAAATATCCTGGTGTTGCGCAGCGATTTCGCGTGCCAACACAATTGGCGACTCCGCTGGGGACGAGAAGAAGAAGAGCTACACGATGAGTACCGAGTCCAAGAACGGGAGCGACATCGACCCGGAGAATGTCATCGCCGTCACACTCGACGATCTATCGGAAGATGTTCGACGCGAGCTTGAAGAGGAGCTTGAGAAAGAAAAGGTTGAGAGGTTGAAGCTCAAGTTGGCTGGATACGCGAAGACGAGGAACGGCGTCGTCAAAAAGGTAGTTCCGAGCCCTTCCAATGCTCAGGTAAAAAACTCAACCGAAGAAATTGCTCATCTAATTGATGTGTCCGTAGCTAGCAAATATGGTTCTGATATGGAAAATACGACACGTACAATTACTCAAGCAGTAGCTAATAGACTTGAAGAATTTAATGAGCAGTTTAATAACGATCTTGAAAAATGTCTACCTGGTCATGTACGCTCATTAGTGCTGCAAGTCAATGATGAGTATTCTGGAAAAAGACCGATGCCACCAGACAGTAGCAGATTTAACATTTTTCCAAGTAATATACATATGCCTAGTGCATCGGCTAATGCTATGCAGCCTCATGTTCCTTTAAACAATAATTTGGATGGCTGGAACTATGTTGGTAGTTCGGCTAATAATTTAATTCCTAGTACTACTGCTCCTATTGTTTCGACTTCGGTTCCACAAAATCACAATAACAATAACCGAAGTTTTGGTTTTAATTCTAATTTGCAGCAGCCTAGTTATCAGACAGTAGCATATAATACGCCAACACTGGCGCCTATTGGTACCGGGGTTCCGTACGGGCCGGTACCTGATTCATATTTTAGTGGGTCTCCGTTGCAAACTTCATATGCTCAAATTTCGTTGCCGGAGTTTCTGTCGCGTGCTTGTGTTTCATCTGCTCCACAAGCCAGTTCTATACAGCCCAATAATAATTTTAAGGATCAGCTTGCTAATATACTTAGAGAATTTGGTTTAAAAGCTAAGGGTAGAGCACGTGCATATCAAAAACCATACCCTGATTATTTTGACTCGATACCATATCCTCGTGGTTTTCGAATTCCAGATTTTGTTAAATTTACGGGGGAAGATGGTAGATCTACTTTTGAGCACGTGGGACAATTTTTAGCACAATGCAGCGAGGTCGGCACATCGGATGTTTTTAGATTAAAATTATTTCCTTTATCTCTATCGGGTACTGCATTTACTTGGTTTACATCGCTTGCTCCTAATTCTATTTCAACATGGGCACAATTGCAGCAAAAATTTCATGAGTAGTTTTATAGCGGTGAAACAGAACTTCGACTTTCAGATTTAACTATGGTAAGGCGGAAATATAATGAGCATGTTCATGATTATATTAGGAGGTTTAGGGATGTTAAAAACCGATGTTTCAGCTTGACCATAGCCAAAAAGGACTTAGCCGATTTTGCGTTTTCGGGTTTACTCTCTCATATTAAGGATAAACTAGAAGGGCAAGAAATTTTAGATGTTAACCAAGTTTTGTAGAAGGCTTTGGCGCAAGAAAACCGGGCTAAGGAAATTAAACAATATAACCAGTTTAAAGATAACAGAAATAAAGAGAAAGATAATCATGTGGTTAATGCCTTAGATTATGATAGTGAGGATGATGTTAATATATGTGTAGCCGAATGGGTTCAAGCGCCAAAGTCAAAACCTTTTTCATGTTCTGCTTTGAAACCTACACCTGCTAGAAGAGACGAAATTAAATATACTTTTGATGTAAGCAAGTGTGATAGAATTTTTGATATGTTACTGCAAAATAAATTAATTAGAGTGAGGGAGGGTCATGTAATTCCACCTCCAGAAGAATTGGGTAGAACAGCTTATTGTAAGTGGCACAATTCTTTTTCTCATGCTACTAATGATTGTAACGTGTTTCGTCGACAGGTGCAATCGGCCATCAATGAAGGACGATTGACGTTTACAGAAGGTTCTAAGATGAAGCTCGACAGCGACCCTTTTCCTATCAATGTGGTCGAGCTTGAGAGTAAAAAAATACTTATTCGGTCGGATCAGACCGCATCCACAAGAGAGAAAAATGTTGTTGATAACAGTGCTCCTCCAAGGATGATCAAACTAAAAAATCCAGAAATAGGAGTGCGGAAAGTCAACGGAGGGAGGAGACAAGCTCCAAGGCCAAAGCCGACAGTTAGCATGTTGTTGGAAAAATATACCTCACGCAAGACCAACACTGTGTTTAATCGGCTCAGAGGTAATAAACGTCCTAGATCTCCTTCTGGACCTCACAGTCATGAGCAATGGCAAGGAAGTGCATATGACCAACAACCGTATTTTGCAATGGAGCCGACATATTGGGGTTGTGCACCTTCTATGTATCCGCAGTTTCCTTCATGGGGGTTTAATCCTTGGGCGCCATATCCTACAGGGCCAGCAGGTTATTTTCAGTCGGGATGGATCCTGCCGAGGTCTATGTTCAGACCAAACGTACATGAGAAAAGGGCTCGTTTCAATGAGGAGGCTAGATCACATAACGCTATCAAGATTCGAGGAGGTCGATCACCAGTACGCAGTGCAGAGCGCAACAACTATAAGGGCAACTACAAGTGCGTATGGATGCCGGTGAAGCATGCTGAAACTAAAGCAGCAAAAAATTCAGATGATTTGGATGCTGATCATGGTCTGAAAATAGCGGAACACCAGTCAGATGAAGGTGTTGTCAATTGTACAGAAACAAGCAGTGTCTCAAAAGAAGCTCTCGGTACAGAGGAGAAAAGTAATGGCGTAAAGTTGCGGCAAGCTGGTCAGTCTAATCAATTTGAAAAGCAAACTAATTCTGGGCATAACCCGCATGCACGGCCGGATGCTACATCCTCACGTACTATTCAGAAGGCTAAATCGTCTAGCACAGAAGCTGATTTGATCAAGAATTGTTGCACAAAAACTTCCAAGAGTTTGCCTCCGAGGAGTTTCAAGTCTAATACTAGTACATCTACACATTGGGACTCAGGCAATGTACGTGGCCAGAGATTTAATTCCAGTACCGTATATGATCAGCAGAGAAGTTTTTTGGCCAGAGATGAAATGTTTGCCAGAAAAACAGAAGTACGTCAGTATAGGCCGAAGGACCCGGGGGGCAGCCAAATTAAGTCTATCACGACAGGGACTAAACCAATACCGCAGTGGTGCCCGAATGGATTTACCCACACTCAGAAACGACGTGTACAGCAAATGCGGACATTGGAAATAAAGGAAGAGATAGCTGAGAAGAAGCGCGATAGATGGTTCAATCAGGATAAACCAATGATGCCTACAAAGACTTGGAAGGAGAAGCGCATCATAGCAGATATGGATGACATCATTATTAAAGAAAATTTAGAGAATAATGAAGATGTACCAACTGATATGGATGTTAATATGGTGTTCGCATTGCCTGCTGAATTTCGTGCGCCCGATGCTGAAATTGCTGAACTTGTTCTTGGCCCAAAGAATGCTACATTTGAGAAGCCAGAGAAGCATGGACAACACCTAAAGCCATTATTCATCAGAGGTCACATTGATGATAAGCCTATTGGTCGCATGCTTGTTGATGGCGGTGCAAGTATTAATATTATGCCCTTTTCTATATTTTCTAAACTCAACCGAAAAGAGAGCGAGTTAATCAAGACCAACATGGGACTTAGTGGGTTCTTAGGAGAATTGTCCAAGGCTAAGGGTGTTATTTCTGTGGAACTCACAGTCGGAAGCAAAACATTGTCGACTGCATTTTTTGTTGTCGATGTCAAAGGCCGATATAATATTCTTTTGGGACGCGACTGGATTCATGCAAATTGTTGCATCCCTACTACTCTTTATCAATGCTTAATTCAGTGGGTTAATGATGATGTCGAGGTGATTGAGGTGGACAATTCTTCTTGCATTGCTTTGACGGAGGCACCGGTTGATTGGCAACATGGTGACATGCGATGTTTGACCGGTAGGGATTTATCGGATTATGATTATATCAGTATTGGTAGAGATGGTTTTGTACCTATAAATGCACAGCCGGCTGACATAGCTCGGCTTAATGATTTATCTATATAAATGATGAATAGAGACGATAGTATTAAGTGGTTACAAAGACGCACGGAGGAGTATCGTTCCGGAAAGAATGATATGCATGAAACTATTGAAGATTTTGATAACATGGAAAAGCTTGGACAGGGATTCTCATCGGCTGATCCACTTGAAGAAATTGATATTGGTGATGGAAGTATTTCGAGGCCTACATTTATCAAAGCTAACTTGAAAGCCGATCAGAAAAGTAAGGTATGTTTATTACTAAAAGAATTCACTGATTGCTTTGCTTGGAATTATAGTGAGATGCCCGGTTTGAGTAGAGATTTAGTAGAACATAGATTACCTATTAAATCCGGTTCTAGGCCGCATAAACAACCTCGCAGAAGTTTCAATCCTAATTTGTATGACCGCATCAAAGAAGAGGTTGATCAGTTGTTAAAAGCTAAGTTTATTCGGCCGTGTACACATGCAGATTGGGTTTCTAATATTGTGCCCGTGGAAAAGAAAAATACTGGTAATATTAGAATCTGTGTTGATTTTAGAGATTTAAATAAAGCTACTCCGAAAGATGAATATCCTATGCCTATAGCCACATGCTTATTAATGATGCGTCGGGACATAAAGTGATTAGCTTTTTAGACGGTAATGCAGGTTACAATCAAATATTTATTGCCGAACAAGATATGTCTAAGACTGCTTTTCGTTGCCCAGGTTTTGTTGGTTTATTTGAGTGGGTCGTTATGACATTTGGGTTAAACAATGCCGGTGCTACATACCAACGAGCTATGAATTTAATTTTTCATGATCTTCTAGGCATTGTACTAGAAATATATATTGATGACATAGTTGTTAAATCGAATGGGTTTGATCATCATTTAGCCGATTTAAGATTAGCTTTTGAAAGGATGCGCCGGTATGGATTAAAAATGAACCCACTCAAATGTGCTTTTGGCGTGTCCGCTGGTAAGTTTTTAGGATTCATAATTCACAAAAATGGCATAGAGATTGACCCTAAGAAAGTGGAGGCAATTAGAAATTTGGAGGAACCCACGTGTAAAAGGGATGTGCAAAAATTGTTAGAAAAATTAATTACTTGAGACGATTCATATCTAACCTTGCAGGAAAAATTGAATCGTTTGTTCCTCTACTTCGGCTAAAGAATGAAGCCGAATTTACTTGGGGGGCAGAGCAACGATATGCTTTCAATAATATGAAGCAATGCTTGTCAAATCCTCCAATATTGCGGGCGCCCATGTCCGGTGCGCCGTTCAGGTTGTACATTGCTGCAGAAGATAGGGTGATCGGTGCGGTGTTGGCGCAAGAGGTCAGCGGCAAAGAATACATCATTGCATACTTAAGCCGTTGTTTGCTCGACCCCGAAAGTCGGTACGTGTTTATTGAAAAGTTATGCTTATCTTTATACTATGCATGTACCAAGTTTCGGCCTTATCTTCTTTCTAGTACGTGTGTGGTAGCTTGCCAGGCTGATGTCATTAAGTATATGTTGCAGCAACTGATTATTAGTGGTAGGATTGGAAAGTGGGCTTACACTAGTAGAAAAACACCTAATAGTCCTGGTTCGTAAGGGCCTTTAGTCCCGGTTCATGAACTGGGACTAATGGGTCGTTACTAATACCTCCACCCATTAGTCCCGGTTTAAACACGAACCAGGACCAATGTGCCTCCACGTGGCCCTGTGCGTCGAGGCCAGTCAGGGGGCCTTTGGTCCCGGTTGGTGGTACCAACCGGGACCAAAAGGCATCCACGCGTCAGCCTTCCAGTGGCTGAGGTTTTTGTTTTTTTTGAAAGGAGGGGGAGGGTGGGTTGGGGTTTTTGGGGGGTTAATTTAGGTGTTTCATATATTGTGTTAGCTAGCTAATTAATAGAGAGAAGTGTCCTCTCTTATGTCCGTGCTTGGTCGACGCTACGTATTATATATACATAAGTGATCGAGAGAACCATTGAGTACAGAAGTTCGTCATGCATACCGAGAGAAGTGATCGATCGACCTCTCCTTCTCCGAGAGATTAGTCGAATAATAAGTTTTCTTATATCATGTATCTGACGCTACTGGCTACATACATGTACAATATGTATAAGTTCTCTTAATTACAATCCCCTAGCAATTTAAATCAATTTCCACATGGTATTCTCCGGCTTTATTGATGACGTGGTCAAGAAAGAATCCCGCCAATTCCTCTTGAATTGCTTTCATGCGATCTGGTTCTAGGAGTTCCTTCCGCATCTGCCACATCTAATTTGAAGAAGGGGGTTAATTAATACATATATATAATGAAACTCAATAGAAATGATGGTGTAATAAAATGAAATTGTGTATATTATTGCTTGCGCACTTCATATTGTCTTTGAGAGTAGCCCCGCTTGTTTTTCAAAGTCGCGTTGTGGATGAACTCGCACACGTAGTATCCACAGAAATCATTTCCTTCTTCTTGCCACAAGCACTTTACGAGAAATAGAGGTCAATCAAACTGATAATGAAGCATTATAAATGGCATTGATGAAAGTATAGCTATAGAATCAACGGGAGATGCGCGCAACTAGCTAGCCAGTACTACTTACTTTCGGGTATGTATATCGCAGCTCCTTTGGCAGTCCCAGAGCTTGTGCGGTGAACTGTTTCCAAACCCTGCAAGACAAAGAAAATAATTATTATTACTTGAGATATCACGAAATGAACAAAAAGTTGCCGATATGGTGCGATAATGATCGATTGAACTTACTTGCTGAGCATTTCAGTCATGTCTGCATAGGTTTTGGGATCTTTCTGTCTCGAGTCTTAGACGGTTACTAGTCCACGCTCAAGCTTAATCTCCAGATCAATATAGTGGTACCTGCGCACGCATGCATAACTCATCAATTACATTACTATAACCTCGCTCTAGTAATAAGGGAAACAGAATATGCACACGACAGTAACACTCACTTGCCGTTGTAAGGAAAGAGTATGGTATCTTTGTTTTGATTTTTGATCAACGATTGTAGCACGTTGTCCTCGGCCTCTTTGATGTCCTTTTTAACCAGAAATTCGTCTATGATATTTGTGTTAATGAACCCAATATCATAAATTTCTTGTTTTTTGCACTCGGTGATCTTCAATCTGCATAATATATTGAGGATAATTAATTATAAATACATGAAATGAAAGAGCCGAGCTATATATAGAGACTTAATGACAGAAATAGTACTTACAAACAGTAGCAAAAGACCATTAGTTTATCGAGGGCCTTTTGATTGAAGAACGCAAGGAACTCATCAAATGGAACAGTCAACAGATCATTTGCAACGAGGTCGTGCTCCTCTTTAATATTCAGATACAAAGTATTCGTACCCCCAGACTCTCTGCAGGTTTCCATGTACCAATTATGGAACCTTCGCATCATTGTTGTCAGAGATTTTTCATGTTTGACGAGAGGCTTCCCGTACTCGTATCTGTGTTCATCCCCTCCAAGAAATCAGGAAGTTGATCGTCAGGCAGGTAATCTGCAAGATTGCCATAACCGGCCACTGTCCCCGGAGCATTAGACACATTGAGCGGGGGGCACGATTGCTGTGCTTGTTCGCCGAGCAGGGCAATTTTTTCCCCTTTGCTCCTTCTTTTGACCTTTTAGCACTGACAGTAGTTCCCGACCGCTGGGCTTGGAGATATGTCTGTTCAGTAATGCGCTCATAGTTGGTTCTCGGCGGAGACTTTGGTGGTTTCCTCAGGGCATCGATAGTGCGCTTTGCTTTCACTGGATCTACCTTCTCCTCCGGAGGTGGATGTCTCTTTGCTTTCACCCCTTCAAAGAACTCCTTCACGTGGGTCCGCACAATCGTATCATTTTCCTCCTCGGTCCTCTCATATGGTAACTTCTCTAGAGGCTTGAGAGGTGGACCATATCTGTAATGCCTCCCGCCTCTGGTTGTGCTGCTAGACGCCGGAGCAGATGGAGCGGCTGCAGCGTCTGTCTTCTTTCGTGCTTGCTTACGAGGTGGAGGAGAAGGAGTACGACGCACCGGAGCAGCCGGGGCGGCGGCGGGTCTCTTCCGCCCTTGCTGGCGAGGCGGAGAAGGAGGAGGCTGCTGGCTGCTCGGGAGCGCCGGCGCAGGTGGAGAAGGAGGCGGAGTGCCGCCACGCGTGCACTGATCGTCACTCGCCAGAGGAGGAGGCGGTGGAGGAGGCGGAGTGCCCTGACTCGCCGGAGGAGGAGGAGGAGGCGGAGGCGTCCAGTTCGGAAGGTTGATGAGCTCCTTCCGCCATAGGCATGGAGTGTTCAGAGCAGAACCCAGCCTAGTCTCCCCTTCACCGGTAGGGTGGTCAAGCACGAGGTCCTCAAATCCCTCCATTATTTCATCCACCGTCACCTTAGCATATCCTTCTGGAATCGGCCGACAGTGATAAGTTGCTCCGGATCCACTAGGATAAACAGAGCCAACAGCCGCCTTGACCTTCAAATTCATCCATCGCACCATAATGTGGCAATGTTGAGACTCCGTGATAGCATCCACGGGATAGCTGGCAGGAGCCGTCTAGACATGCTCCGGCTGAAGCAGCTCGGTGGAAGCCACGCTGCTTCTCCTCTGAGATGGCGAGGTAGCTTCGGGGGAAGCTTCGGCAGGTCGTTTGCTGCGATCTGCTGCTTCTCGTTCCTCTTCTCGTTCCTCTAGCCCCATTACCCTTTCGTGCAGCGCCTGCAGTTGGCCCTGCTCCAGTTTCTTCCTCCTCTCGTGGGTTTTGTAACCCCCTGTGTCCGGAAAACCAACCTTCCACGGAATGGAGCCTGGCGTGCCTCATGTCCGTCCAGGGTGCTCAGGATTCCTGAGGGCCATTGTGAGCTCGTCCTTCTCCCTGTCTGGTATGAACGTCCCTTTCTGCGCTGCATTGATACACTGTCAAAGGTTCTTGACTGGTATTTCCAGTTGCTCGTCCGTCCAACGGCACATCCCTGATACAGGGTCCAAGGTTCCGCCAGCCCCGAAGAACCAAGTCCGGCAACAGTCTGGCCATCTCATTGTCTCTGGTTCGATCCCTTTTTCAAGCAGATCATTCTCAGCCTTGGACCACTTAGGCCGGGCTTTGAGGTAGCCACCTGACCCCGTGCGATGGTGAAGCTTCTTCTTCGCAGCATTTTGCTTGTTTGTCTCCAACATCTTCTTACTCTTTTCCGATGTCTTGTGGGCCACAAATGCGGGCGAGTGATCTTTGATCTTCTCATATTTGCCGATGAATTCTGGTGTCTTTTTTTTCTCTGTCAAAATGGTTCAACTCTTTCCTCCACCTCCTGAATAGGGTTGCCATCTTCTTAAGAGCACAAGACTTGATTAATTGCTCTTTAACTAGCTTCAGTTGAGTCCAAAGATCTTCTTTCTGCATATCATTGACATAAGACACCTAAGGGTCGTCCTTAGGCTTATACCATCGCTGGATGCTGATCGGGATCTTGTCCCTAACAAGAACCCCGCACTGAGCAGAAAATGTGTTCTTTGTCCGGATGGGTTCAATCGGTTCGCCGTCGGGCACGATTTCTATGATCTCAAACCTTTCATCCGAGCTCAACTTTCTCTTCGGGCCTCGTCTCCTTACCAAAGTTGTGCTCGATCCGGAGGGCTAGAAATTAAAAGGAAGAAAGACGAGAGTAATTAATATGTGTACATATACCAAAACAATGAATGCATCAATTAACTAGTCAGCACGGGCTTAACTAATATTTATATATACCTGGCCGGACTCGGTTCAGTCACCGGAGCAGTCAGCACGGTCTCGACACAACGCTTCAAGGGTTTGGGGTGGCCTCGACGACAACGCTCTTTTAACTTGGTAAATTTGGGTGGCCTCGAGAGTTTTGGTCGAGCGAGAGGGCCGAGGGGGGTGCTGCCGTTGTATAGGTTATCACGGTCGAGAGGGGGTATATATATCGACCGCCCCTCATGTCGAAGTTATCTCGAGGGGGCGGCGAGGGCGAAGGCGAGCAGCCTGACGGCGACAGACCCGATAAAACATAAGAAAACAAAGAAGAGATAAAAAGAGGAGAAGAAGAAAGGAATAGAGGAGAAGATCGAAGAAAAAAAAGAAAAAAAAAGAGGAGAAGAAGAAAGGAATAGAGGAGAAGAAGAAAAAATAGAAAAATTCTATTTTTTCTTCTTCTCCTCTATTCCTTTCTTCTTCTCCTCGTCCTTTTCTTCTCTTTTGTTCTTCTTATTTATTTCTCCTCTATTCCTTTCTTTCTTCTTCTCCTCTTCTTTTTCTTCTTCTCCCACGAGAAAGGAAAATAATTAAGGAAAAGGAAGAAAAGAGGAAGAAGGAAGAGAAGGAAGAAGAAGAAGAAAGGAATAGAGGACAAGAAGAAAAAATAGATTTTTTTTTCTATTTTTTCTTCTTCTCCTCTTCTTTTTCTTCTTTTTTTCTTCTTATTTATTTCTCCTCTTCTTTTCCTCTCCTCTTCTTCTCTTTTCTTCCTCTTCTTATTTTCCTTTTTCCTCTCATTCTTTTTCTTCTTCTTCTTCCTTCTTCCTTCTTCCTCTTTTCTTCGTTTTCCTTATTTTACTTTTTCCTCTACACTAACCTAATTAAAATGCACTAACCTAAAATCGATATCTACTAACAACCTAAATAAAAAATTAATACATATATGAAAAACATATATAAACAAAAAAATGATATGAACATTATATTCATACATACATATAGCCACATCCATTCATCATATAGCTATACCACATACATATATACATTAATTATATATATGAAAAAAAATGCAATGAACAAAAAAATACACATGTATGTATGAAAAAAAGCACTGAACACATAGCCTCAACGGCGGCGGCTCACAACGGGGGCGGCTGGAGAGGGCGACGGCGAGGGCGTAGGTGACGACCACGTACGGCGGGCCGGGGCAGGGGCGTGGCCGGCGACGACGGCGACGGTGAGGGTGACGACGGGCGCGGGCGACGACGACGGCGTCGGCTGGGGCGGCCGGCGGGCGGCGTCGGGGCAGTGCCTGTCGGTGACGGGGCAGGGGCGACGACGGGGGCGCGCGGACG
>NC_041391.1:130830888-130850059 GCF_002162155.2 Triticum dicoccoides
CTGGGCGGCGGGCGGCGTCGGGGCAGCGGGCGACGTCAATCTGGGCAGCCTGGCGGCGGCGTCGGGCGGCAACTGGCGATGTGTTCGTCAAATTTTCCTAAGTGTTGTATATATAGCAAGGGCATTGGTCCCGGTTCGTGACTCCAACCGGGACTAATGCCCCCTTTAGTCCCGGTTGGTACCACCAACTGGGACCAAAGGCTTCTTTTCAGCAGCCCAACGGGCGGGAAGCGGCGACCTTTGGTCCCGGTTGGTGGCACCAACCGGGACTAATGCCCCCCCTTTAGTCCCGGTTGGTGTCACCAACCGGGACCAAAGGACCCTGTGCTGCCCGCGTTGGGGCCAAAGTTTAGTCCCACCTTGCTAGTTGAGAGGGGCGCGCGGTGGTTTATAAGCCCCACTGCCGCACCCCTCTCGAGCTCCTCTCCACCGTAGGCTTGCGGGCCTATTTGCTACTGCTTTGCCTGATGGGCCTGCTGGGCCTACCGCGGGCATGAATCCTGGCCCATGGTAGGGTTTCTAGTCGTATTCAGGCCGTGGGGGCCTAGTAGGAGGCAATTTTTTTGTTTTCTTTCTTGCTTTATTTATTTTATTTTGTTTCTACTTACAACAAAATACTTATTGTTGCTATTTTTAATTATTTTCTAGTTTTTTTGTTTTTTTTCTGCATTATTTATTTTCTTTTTTTTGCTTTATTTTTTAATTCTTTTTGCTTTTAGTTCTGAAAAATTATAAACTTTCTGTTAGTGCCATTAGTTTTCAAATTTGAAAACACTTTTTTTGTTTTTTTGTTTTCTTTCTTACTTTATTTATTTTATTTTGTTTGTACTTACAACAAAATACTTATTGTTGCTATTTTTAATTGTTTTTTTGTTTTGTTTTCTGCATTATTTATTTTCTTTTGTTTTTGCTATATTTTTTAATTCTTTTTGCTTTTAGTTTTAGAAAAATTATAAACTTTCTGTTAGTGTCATTAGTTTTCAAATTTGAAAACACTTTTTTTATATTTTTGTTTTCTTTCTTGCTTTATTTATTTTATTTTGTTTCTACTTACAACAAAATAGTTATTGTGCTATTTTTAATTATTACGAGGGTCGAACCATAAGACATTAAAGCATTTCAAATGAACTATGAAAAAGTTGAAAGTTGGCATGGTATCATAAATTCACCCACACAGCATGTGCATGTACAAAACAGACATGGTATCATACTCGTGTGTTACAAAGTTGGCATGGTATCATCATAATAGTTGTGGGAGAAAGTCTTCACTTTTTCTTCGCTTGTGTCATTTGCTTATTGCGCCATAACCACGGATAATCTTCATCGCTTATGAGGATGCTGGGGTCAGCCTTGACTTTGAAGGGAGGAATTTCATGAAACTTTTCATAATCTTCAGATATGTCTGTCTTGCCCTCCACTCCCACGATGTCCCTTTTTCCTGAAAGAACTATGTGGCGCTTTGGCTCATCGTATGATGTATTCGCTTCCTTATCTTTTCTTTTTCTCGGTCTGGTAGACATGTCCTTCACATAGATAACCTGTGCCATATCATTGGCTAGGACGAATGGTTCGTCAGTGTACCCAAGATTTTTCAGATCCACTATTGTCATTCCGTACTGTGGGTCTACCTGTACCCCGCCTCCTGACAGATTGCCCCATTTGCACTTAAACAAAGGGACCTTAAAATCATGTCCGTAGTCAAGTTCCCATATGTCCACTATGTAACCATAATATGTGTCCTTTCCCCTCTCGGTTGTTGCATCAAAGCGGACACCGCTGTTTTGGTTATTGCTCTTTTGATCTTGGTCAATCATGTAAAATGTATTCCCATTTATCTCGTATCCTTTCCAAATTGTAACAGTCGAAGATGGTCCCCTGGACAACAAGTACAACTCATCACAAACAGTCTTGTCACCTCTGAGACGTGTTTCCAACCAACTGCTGAAAGTCCTGATGTGTTCACATGTAATCCAGTCATCGCACTGCTCCGGGTGTTTGGAGCGCAGACTGTTCTTGTGTTCATCGACATACGGGGTCACCAAGAGAGTTCTGTAGAACTGTGTAGCGTGCTTGAGACCAAGAATATCCGTCCCTGCATATTATTGAGTCCCTTCCAAGCATGGCTTTTCCAGTCAGTCTCCCCTCATGCCGCGATTGAGGGAGACCTATCTTCTTAAGGCCAGGAATGAAGTCAACACAAAACCCTATGACATCCTCTGTTTGATGGCCCATGGAGATGCTTCCTTCTGGCCTAGCGCGGTTACGGACATATTTCTTTAGGACTCTCATGAACCTCTCAAAGGGGTACATATTGTGTAGAAATACGGGGCCCAGAATGACAATCTCGTCAACTAGATGAACTAGGACGTGCGTCATGATATTGAAGAAGGATGGTGGGAACACCAGCTCGAAACTGACAAGACATTGCACCACATCACTCCTTAGCCTTGGTATGATTTCTGGATCGATCACCTTTTGAGAGATTGCATTGAGGAATGCACATAGCTTCACAATGGCTAATCGGACGTTTTCCAGTATAAGCCCCCTCAATGCAACCGGAAGCAGTTGCGTCATAATCACGTGGCAGTCATTAGACTTTAGGTTCTGAAACTTTTTCTCCGACATATTTATTATTCCTTTTATATTCGACGAGAAGCCAGTCGGGACCTTCATACTAACCAGGCATTCAAAGAAGATTTCCTTCTCTTCTTTGGTAAGAGCATAGCTGGCAGGACCTTCATACTGCTTTGGAGGCATGCCGTCTTTTTCGTGCAAACGTTGCAGGTCCTCCCGTGCCTCAGCTGTATCTTTTGTCTTCCCATACACGCCCAAGAAGCCTAGCAGGTTCACGCAAAGGTTCTTCGTCACGTGCATCACGTCGATCGAAGAGCGGACCTCTAGGTCTTTCCAGTAGGGTAGGTCCCCAAATATAGATTTCTTCTTCCACATGGGTGCGTGTCCCCCAGCGTCACTCGGAACAGCTAGTCCGCCGGGACCATTTCCAAAGATTACGTGTAAATCATTGACCATAGCAAGTACGTGATCACCGGTACGCATGGCGGGCTTCCTCCGGTGATCTGCCTCGCCTTTGAAATGCTTGCCTTTCTTTCGACATTGATGGTTGGTCGGAAGAAATCGACGATGGCCCAGGTACACATTCTTCCTGCAGCTTCCTAGGTATATACTATCGGTGTCAAGTAAACAGTGCCTGCATGCGTGGTATCCCTTGTTTGTTTGTCCTGAAAGGTTACTAAGAGCGGGCCAATCGTTGATGGTCACGAACAGCAACGCCTTTAGGTGAAATTCCTCCTGTTTGTGCTCATCCCACGTACGTACACCATTTCCATTCCACAGCTGTAAAAGTTCTTTAACTAATGGCCTTAGGTACACATCAATGTCGTTGCCGGGTTGCTTAGGGCCTTGGATGAGAACTGGCATCATAATGAACTTCCGCTTCATGCACATCCAAGGAGGAAGGTTATACATACATAGAGTCACGGGCCAGGTGCTGTGATTGCTACTCTGCTCCTCGAAAGGATTAATGCCATCCGCACTTAAAGCAAACCATACGTTCCTTGGGTCACTTTCAAACTCATCCCAGTACTTTCTCTCGATTTTTCTCCACTGTGACCCGTCAGCGGGTGCTCTCAACTTCCCGTCTTTCTTACGGTCCTCACTGTGCCATCGCATCAACTTGGCATGCTCTCCGTTTCTGAACAGACGTTTCAACCGTGGTATTATAGGAGCATACCACATCACCTTCGCAGGAACCCTCTTCCTGGGGGCTCGTCGTCAACATCACCAGGGTCATCTCGTCTGATCTTATACCGTAATGCACCACATACCGGGCATGCGTTCAGATCCTTGTACGCACCGCGGTAGAGGATGCAGTCATTAGGGCATGCATGTATCTTCTGCACCTCCAATCCTAGAGGGCATACGACCTTCTTTGCTGCGTATGTACTGTCGGGCAATTCGTTATCCTTTGGAAGCTTCTTCTTCAATATTTTCAGTAGCTTCTCAAATCCTTTGTCAGGCACATCATTCTCCGCCTTCCACTGCAGCAATTCCAGTACTGTACCGAGCTTTGTGTTGCCATCTTCGCAATTGGGGTACAACCCTTTTTTGTGGTCCTCTAACATGCGATCGAACTTCAGCTTCTCCTTTTGACTTTCGCATTGCGTCCTTGCATCGAGAATGACCCGGCGGAGATCATCATCATCGGGCACATCGTCTGGTTCCTCTTGATCTTCAGCAGCTTCTCCTGTTGCAGCATCATCGTGCACATCGTCTGGTTCCTCTTGATCTTCAGTAGCATCACCGTATTCAGGGGGCACATAGTTGTCATCGTACTTTTCTTCTTCGCCGTCTTCCATCATAACCCCTATTTCTCCTTGCCTCGTCCAAACATTATAGTGTGGCATGAAACCCTTGTAAAGCAGGTGGGTGTGAAGGATTTTCCGGTCAGAGTAAGACTTCGTATTCCCACATATAGGGCATGGACAACACATAAAACCATTCTGCTTGTTTGCCTCAGCCACTTCGAGAAATTCATGCACGCCCTTAATGTACTCGGAGGTGTGTCTTGAACCGTACATCCATTGCCGGTTCATCTGCGTGCATTATATATAATTAAATGTGTCAAAAATCATTAAAGAACATCATGAATAGATAATTAAGTGACCAAATTAATAGAAGTTCATCATCACATTAAAACTAAAGTACATACATAGTTCTCATCTAACAACATAAAGTTCTGCAGAGCATCTAAATTAATTAAACCATACATTGAAACTATGTAAAACATTTCAATGCGAAAATAAATGCGATCATAATCGCAACCAATGTAACAACTGATCCAACGGCATAATGATACCAAGCCTCGGTATGAATGGCATATTTTCTAATCTTTCTAATCTTCAAGCGCATTGCATCCATCTTGATCTTGTGATCATCCACGACATCCGCAACATGCAACTCCAATATCATCTTCTCCTCCTCAATTTTTCTAATTTTTTCCTTCAAGAAATTGTTTTATTCTTCAACTAAATTTAACCTCTCGACAATAGGGTCGGTTGGAATTTCCGGTTCAACAACCTCCTAGATAAATAAAATCTATGTCACGTTGGTCGGCATAATTGTCATAAACAATAGATGAAACAATAGTTATGAAAAGATAATATATACCACATCCGAATCATAGACAGGACGAGGACCGACGGGGGCGATTACCAAAACCATCGCACTATATAAGATGCAATAATAAAAGTAAGAAAACTATACAAGTATCTATATAAACATACAAGTAAGAATTTTTTTCCTTTCAGAAAGAAGATAAGAACAAGAGGCTCACCATGGTGGTGCCGGCGACGAGATCGGCGCGGGCGATCGATGGCGGTGAAGACGGGGACGGGACGTGATGGTCCGCTAAACCTAGACAAATATTGAGGAAAATGGAGCGTGGAGGTCGAGCTTGGAGAGGATAAAGCTTAAGTAGTGTGCCTTGGACATTCCATTGAACACCTCGTGTGCATAGGAGGTGAGCTAGAGCACAACAAAGCTCTCTCCTCGCCGGCCACGAAAAACAAAGCAGTGAGAGTGCTCTGCTCGTGGACGAGGGGTATATATAGGCAATTAATTGGTCCCGGTTCGTGGCTTGAACTGGGACTAAAGGAAAGCCTTTGGTCCCGGTTCAGGCCACCAACCGGGACCAATGGTGGTGGGCCAAGACCAAGGCACATTGGTCCCGGTTCATCCCACCAACCGGGACCAAAAAGTCCAGACGAACCGGGACCAATGGCCCACGTGGTCCGGCCTTCCCCCGGGGCTCACGAACCGGGTCCAATGCCCCCATTGGTCCCGGTTCTGGATTGAACCGGGACTAATGGGCTGACCCGGCCTGGACCATTGCCCCCTTTTCTACTAGCAGCGTACCTTATTTATAAGGCCACGGCCGATTGGAAAAGCCCCAAGCAATCGATCTATCAATACAAACATTACTTTTTCACGTACGTCTATTTTCTGACGTTACTTCCTGCCTAGCCCTAGCAGCCCTAGGGTTTGGTTGATCTTTGCCGTTTTGCGCTGTAAAACAGTCGTCTCTCCTCCATGAAAGCGAGGAAATCTTTGTTGCTTTGCTCGTAAAGCAATAGTTCGTCGTCACGAAAGCGTGACAAATATCCTGGTGTTGCGCGGCGATTTCGCGTGCCAACACAATTGGCAACTCCGCTGGGGACGAGAAGAAGAAGAGCTACACGATGAGTACCGAGTCCAAGAACGGGAGCGAGATTGACCGGAGAATGTCATCGCCGTCACACTCGATGATTTATCGGAAGATGTTCGGCGCGAGCTTGAAGAGGAGCTTGAGAAAGAAAAGGTTGAGAGGTTGAAAATCAAGTTGACTGGATACGCGAAGACGAGGAACGGCGTCGTCAAAAAGGTAGTTCCGAGCCCTTCCGATGCTTAGGTAAAAAACTCAACCGAAGAATTGCTCATCTAATTGATGTGTCCATAGCTAGCAAATATGGTTCTCATATGGAAAATACGACACGCACAATTACTCAAGCAGTAGCTAATAGACTTGAAGAATTTAAGGAGCAGTTTAATAACGATCTTGAAAAATGTCTACCTGGTCATGTACGCTCATTAGTGCTGCAAGTCAATGATGAGTATTCTGGAAAAAGACCGATGCCACCAGACAGTAGCAGATTTAACATTTTTCCAAGTAATATACATATGCCTAGTGCATCGGCTAATGCTATGCAGCCTCATGTTCCTTTAAACAATAATCTGGATGGCCGGAACTATGTTGGTAGTTTGGCTAATAATTTAGTTCGTAGTACTACTGCTCCTATTGTTTCGACTTCAGTTCCACAAAATCACAATAACAAAAACTGAAGTTTTGGTTTTAATTCTAATTTGCAGCAGCCTAGTTATCAGACAGTAGCATATAATACGCCACCACTGGCGCCTATTGGTACCGGGGTTCCGTACGGGCCGGTATCCGATTCATATTTTAGTGGGTCTCCATTGCAAACTTCATATGCTCAAATTTCGTTGCTAGAGTTTCCGCCGCGTGCTTGTGTTTCATCTGCTCCACAAGCCAGTTCTATACAGCCCAATAATAATTTTAAGAATCATCTTGCTAATATACTTAGAGAATTTGGTTTAGAACCTAAGGATAGAGCACGTGCATATCAAAAACCATACCCTGATTATTTTGACTCGATACCATATCCTCATGGTTTTCGAATTCCAGATTTTGTTAAATTTACGGGGAAGTTGGTAGATCTACTTTTGAGCACGTGGGACAATTTTTAGCACAATGCAGCGAGGTCGGCACATCGGATGTTTTTAGATTAAAATTATTTCCTTTATCTCTATCGGGTACTGCATTTACTTGGTTTACATCGCTTGCTCCTAATTCTATTTCAACATGGGCACAATTGGAGCAAAAATTTCATGAGTAGTTTTATAGCGGTGAAACAGAACTTCGGCTTTCAGATTTAACTATGGTAAGGCTGAAATATAATGAGCATGTTCATGATTATATTAGGAGGTTTAGGGATGTTAAAAACCGATGTTTCAGCTTGACCATAGCCGAAAAGGACTTAGCCGATCTTGCCTTTTCGGGTTTACTCGCTCATATTAAGGATAAACTAGAAGGGCAAGAATTTTTAGATGTTAACCAACTTTTGCAGAAGGCTTTGGCGCAAGAAAACCGGGCTAAGGAAATTAAACAATATAGCTGGTTTAAAGATAACAGAAATAAAGAGAAAGATAATCATGTGGTTAATGCCTTAGATTATGATAGTGATTCGGCTAGTGAGGATGATGTTAATATATGTGTAGCCGAATGGGTTCAAGCGCCAAAGTCAAAACCATTTTCATGTTCTGCTTTGAAACCTACACCTGCTAGAAGAGACGAAATTAAATATACTTTTGATGTAAGCAAGTGTGATAGAATTTTTGATATGTTACTGCAAAATAAATTAATTAGAGTGAGGGAGGGTCATGTAATTCCACCTCCAGAAGAATTGGGTAGAACAGCTTATTGTAAGTGGCACAATTCTTTTTCTCATGCTACTAATGATTGTAACGTGTTTCGTTGACAGGTGCAATCAGCCATCAATGAAGGATGATTGACGTTTACAGAAGGTTCTAAGATGAAGCTCGACAGCGACCCTTTTCCTATCAATGTGGTCGAGCTTGAGAGTAAAAAAATGCTTATTCGGTCGGATCAGACCGAATCCGCAAGAGAGAAAAATGTTGTTGATAACAGTGCTCCTCCAAGGATGATCAAACAAAAAAATCCAGAAATAGGAGTGTGGAAAGTCAACGGAGGGATGAGACAAGCTCCAAGGCCAAAGCCGACAGTTAGCATGTTGTTGGAAAAATATACCTCACGCAAGACCAACACTGTGTTTAATCGGTTCAGAGGTAATAAGCGTCCTAGATCTCCTTCTGGACCTCACAGTCATGAGCAATGGCAAGGAAGTGCATATGACCAACAACCGTATTTTGCAATGGAGCCGACATATTGGGGTTGTGCACCTTCTATGTATCTGCAGTTTCCTCCATGGGGGTTTAATCCTTGGGCGCCATATCCTATAGGGCCAGCAGGTTATTTTCAGCCGGGATGGATCCCGTCGAGGTCTATGTTCAGACCAAACGTACATGAGAAAAGGGCTCGTTTCAATGAGGATGCTAGATCACATAACACCATCGAGATTCGAGGAGGTCGATCACCGGTACACAGTGCAGAGCGCAACAACTATAAGGGCAACGTGCATGGATGAAGCGTGCTGGAACTAAAGCAGCAAAAAATTCAGATGATTTGGATGCTGATCATGGTCTAAAAATAGCGGAACACCAGTCAGATAAAGGTGTTTTCAATTATACAGAAACAAGCAGTGTCTCAAAAGAAGCTCTTGGTACAGAGGAGAAAAGTAATGGCGTAAAGTTGCGGCAAGCTGGCCAGTCTAATCAATTTGAAAAGCAAACTAATTCTGGGCATAACCCGCATGCACGGCCGGATGCTACATCCTCACGTACTATTCAGAAGGCTAAATCGGCTAGCACACAAGCTGATTTGATCGTAAAGAATTGTTGCACAGGAACGTCCAAGAGTTTGCCTCCAACGAGTTTCAAGTCTAATACTAGTACATCTACACATTGGGACTCAGGCAATGTACGCGGACAGAGATTTAATTCCAGTATCGTATATGATCAGCAGAGAAGTTTTTTGGCCAGAGATGAAATGTTTGCCAGAAAAACAGAAGTACGTCAGTATAGGCCGAAGGACCCGGGGGGCAGCCAAATAAGTCTATCGCGACAGGGACTAAACCAGCACCGCAGTGGTGCCCGAATGGACTTACCCACACTCAGAAACGACGTGTACATCGAATGCGGACATTGGAAATAAAGGAAGAGATAGCTGAGAAGAAGCGCGATAGATGGTTCAATCAGGATAAACCAATGATGCCTACAAAGACTTGGAAGGAGAAGCGCATCACAGCAGATACGGATGACATCATTATTGCAGAAAATTTAGAGAATAATGAAGATGTACCAACTGATATGGATGTTAATATGGTGTTCGCATTGCCTGCTGAATTTCGTGCGCCCGATGCTGAAATTGCTGAACTTGTTCTTGGCCCAAAGAATGCTACATTTGAGAAGCCAGAGAAGCATGGACAACACCTAAAGCCATTATTCATCAGAGTCACATTGATGATAAGCCTATTGGTCGCATGCTTGTTGATGGCGGTGCAAGTATTAATATTATGCCCTTTTCTGTATTTTCTAAACTCAACCGAAAAGAGAGCTAGTTAATGAAGACCAACATGGGACTTAGTGGATTCTCAGGAGAATTGTCCGAGGCTAAGGGTGTTATTTCTGTGGAACTCACAGTCGGAAGCAAAACATTGCCGACTGCATTTTTTGTTGTCGATGTCAAAGGCCGGTATAGTATTCTTTTGGGACGCGACTGGATTCATGCAAATTGTTGCATCCCTACTACTCTTCATCAATGCTTAATTCAGTGGGTTAATGATGATGTCGAGGTGATTGAGGCGGACAATTCTTCTTGCATTGCTTTGACGGAGGCACCGGTTGATTGGCAACATGGTGACATGCGATGTTTGACCGGTAGGGATTTATCGGATTATGATTATATCAGTATTGGTAGAGATGGTTTTGTACCTATAAATGCACAGCCGGCTGACATAGCTCGGCTTAATGATTTATCTATATAAATGATGAATAGAGACGATAGTATTAAGTGGTTACAAAGACGCACGGAGGAGTATCGTTCCGGAAAGAATGATATGCATGAAACTATTGAAGATTTTGATAACATGGAAAAGCTTGGACAGGGATTCTCATCGGCTGATCCACTTGAAGAAATTGATATTGGTGATGGAAGTATTTCGAGGCCTACATTTATCAAAGCTAACTTGAAAGCCGATCAGAAAAGTAAGGTATGTTTATTACTAAAAGAATTCACTGATTGCTTTGCTTGGAATTATAGTGAGATGCCCGGTTTGAGTAGAGATTTAGTAGAACATAGATTACCTATTAAATCCGGTTCTAGGCCGCATAAACAACCTCGCAGAAGTTTCAATCCTAATTTGTATGACCGCATCAAAGAAGAGGTTGATCAGTTGTTAAAAGCTAAGTTTATTCGGCCGTGTACACATGCAGATTGGGTTTCTAATATTGTGCCCGTGGAAAAGAAAAATACTGGTAATATTAGAATCTGTGTTGATTTTAGAGATTTAAATAAAGCTACTCCGAAAGATGAATATCCTATGCCTATAGCCACATGCTTATTAATGATGCGTCGGGACATAAAGTGATTAGCTTTTTAGACGGTAATGCAGGTTACAATCAAATATTTATTGCCGAACAAGATATGTCTAAGACTGCTTTTCGTTGCCCAGGTTTTGTTGGTTTATTTGAGTGGGTCGTTATGACATTTGGGTTAAACAATGCCGGTGCTACATACCAACGAGCTATGAATTTAATTTTTCATGATCTTCTAGGCATTGTACTAGAAATATATATTGATGACATAGTTGTTAAATCGAATGGGTTTGATCATCATTTAGCCGATTTAAGATTAGCTTTTGAAAGGATGCGCCGGTATGGATTAAAAATGAACCCACTCAAATGTGCTTTTGGCGTGTCCGCTGGTAAGTTTTTAGGATTCATAATTCACAAAAATGGCATAGAGATTGACCCTAAGAAAGTGGAGGCAATTAGAAATTTGGAGGAACCCACGTGTAAAAGGGATGTGCAAAAATTGTTAGAAAAAATTAATTACTTGAGACGATTCATATCTAACCTTGCAGGAAAAATTGAATCGTTTGTTCCTCTACTTCGGCTAA
The DNA here is from genome assembly GCF_002162155.2 of Triticum dicoccoides. NCBI lineage: Eukaryota > Viridiplantae > Streptophyta > Magnoliopsida > Poales > Poaceae > Triticum > Triticum dicoccoides. The sequence continues at coordinate 130,842,279 of NC_041391.1, forward strand.
AGAATGAAGCCGAATTTACTTGGGGGGCAGAGCAACGATATGCTTTCAATAATATGAAGCAATGCATGTCAAATCCTCCAATATTGCGGGCGCCCATGTCCGGTGCGCCGTTCAGGTTGTACATTGCTGCAGAAGATAGGGTGATCGGTGCGGTGTTGGCGCAAGAGGTCAGCGGCAAAGAATACATCATTGCATACTTAAGCCGTCGTTTGCTCGACCCCGAAAGTCGGTACGTGTTTATTGAAAAGTTATGCTTATCTTTATACTATGCATGTACCAAGTTTCGGCCTTATCTTCTTTCTAGTACGTGTGTGGTAGCTTGCCAGGCTGATGTCATTAAGTATATGTTGCAACAACCGATTCTTAGTGGTAGGATTGGAAAGTGGGCTTACGCACTAATAGAATATGATTTAACATATGAATCGTTGCATGCTATGAAGTGTCAAGTTATCGCCGATTTCATCGTTGATCATAGGATTAAAGGTGATGAAAATATCAATTATGTTAGTGTGTGTCCATGGAAACTTTATTTTGATGGATCGGTTTGTAGGGATGGGCAAGACGTCGGTAATGTTTTAGTTTCACCTAATAATGTTGTTTATGATACATCGGTCCGTTTGGAATATCCTTGCACTAATAACCAAGCTGAGTACGAAGCTTTACTGATTGGTTTAAAAACTTTAGTTGATATGGGTGTAAAGGATGTAGATGCTTTTAGGGATTCGCTTCTGGTAGTATAACAAATTAAAGGCGAATTTCAATGTTTTGATGGGTTATTAAATAGTTATTTGGACCGATGTTTAGACATAATTAAGTCTCTAGATACGTTCACCATCCATCATTTACCCCGAGAAGAAAATTCTAGAGCTAATTATTTAGCACAACAAGCATCCGGTTATCACATTAGCAAAGGAATGTTTTTTATATTAGAAAAGCTGATGCATGCTGAGTTTATAATGCTGGATATTTTGCCACAGAGTGCACTTGGGCCAAGCACAGTTGAACAATTAGTTGTACAGTGTAGTGCAGATTAGGTGCATGAGTCACAAACGACCGAATTAGCAAATAACTTAGACCGGAGTGATTGGAGAGTTCCTCTAGTTAATCATTTAAATGATCCAAGTCAAACGAGAGATAGAAAAATTCGGCGATAAGCTTTAAAATATACCTTATTTAACGATGAGTTGTATCGCCGAACAATCGATGGGTTATTTTTAAAATGCTTGGATTCTGATCAATCTAGAGTGGCTATGGGTGAAGTGCACGAAGGAATATGTGGGACACATTAGTCGGCTCACAAAATGTGATGATTATTAAAAAGAGCAGGGTTTTATTGGCCGACTTTGTTAGAGGATTGTTTTCGGTACTATAAAGGTTGTGAGGCATGTCAAAAATTTGGGAATATACAGTTAGCGCCCGCAGCTATGTTGAATCCTATAATTAGGCCGTGGCCATTTAGAGGATGGGGCTTAGACTTTATTGATGAAATACATCCTTCGTCTTCTAAAAGACATTGCTTTGTCCTAGTTGCCACAGATTATTTTACTAAATGGACTGAAGCAGTTCCTTTAAAAAATATGACTCATAAAGAGGTTATTAATTTTGTTTTAGAGCATATTATTCACAGATTCGGTATTTCTCAAACTTTAACTACTGATCAAGGTGCTTCTTTTATGTCTCATCAATTTCGTGAATTTGCCGAATCTTTGGGAATTAAGTTGTTAAATTCGTTGCCTTATTATGCTCAAGCTAATGGACAGGCCGAATCTAGCAATAAAACCTTAATTAAACTTATAAAGAAGAAAATTGAGGAACATCCGAAAAGGTGGCATGAGGTACTTTCGGAAGCTTTATAGGCTCATCGGATATCTAGGCATGGAGCGACTCAAGTAGCACCGTATGATCTAGTATATGGCCAGGAGGCGGTGTTACCCGTAGAGGTTAATTTACAAGCTCTTAGAGTGGCCAGACAAAATGATTTGTCGGCTGTAGATTATAATGACCTGATGATGTATAAGATAGATTACATTTCAGAAGAGAGATTAAGAACTTTGCGAGAAATTGAGAAGGAGAAATTAAGAGTAGCCAAAGCTTATAATAAAAATGTGAGAGAAAAATCGTTTCAAATAGGAGATTTAGTGTGGAAAACGATTTTACCTATTGGCACTAAAGATAGGAAATTCGGCAAATGGTCGCCGAGTTGGGAAGGCCCGTATAAGGTTGTAGAGATCATTCCTGGAAATTCATATTTTGTACAATCTTTGCAGGGAGAGAAGTTGCCCAAAGCTCTCAATGGGAAATATTTGAAGAAATACTATCCTAGCATGTGGCAGGAGGCTTGAGCAAATTTGGCCGATATATTATTTGAGATATCGCCCTAAGAAGTAATATGGCCGGTGGATTGAGCAACATCGCCCTAAGGTATTGTTATGGTGTTTTTGATAAATCCAATTGTAACAAAAACAGGGGGGCATGTGTTGAATGTATAATTTGGCTGCTAGGTATTTTATGGGCCAAATTAATTGAAATGTGTGGTTGACATATATGATTTTGGACTTGCTATTTATCTTGAAATGTAGGCTTGTCAGGCGTAGGAAGTTATTTTACCCAAGACAAATATATAGAATTCTGTATGGACTAGCGGCTACATGGACAAATTCTCATGTGCTGGGCTAAACCGTGGTTGCTAAGATGAAGGAATTTTAGCATGGGTAATGAAGTAACCTAAACAAAGCAAGCACATATGATGAGTCATTAGTCATTATTATATAGCGTGATAGCGACCTTGCCGGAATATTTTATTCATATATCCAAGAGTCTTTGTGCGTGAATATGGCCTAGATACGATAGTATGAAGATTTTGTACGCATGTTACATGGTAACCGAATCAAGTCATGTTCGGTTTTAGTTTTGGAGTTGTATTCCTGTACGGCAAGGCATGAACCAAGTCCTGCTTTGTATATGCAAAGTCCAGCGTACCTAATTTATAAGGCCACGGCCGTTTGGAAAAGCCCCAAGCAATCGATCTATCAATATAAACATTACTTTTTCATGTACGTCTATTTTCTGCCGTTACTTCCTGCCAAGCCCTAGCAGCCCTAGGGTTTGGTTGATCTTTGCCTTTTTGCGCTGTAAAACGGTCGTCTCTCCTCCACGAAAGCGAGGAAATCTTTGTTGCTTTGCTCGTAAAGCAATTGTTCGTCGTCACGGAAGCACGACAAATATCCTGGTATTGCACGACGATTTCGCGTGCCAACACCGAGGTCGTTGTCCGGTCGTCCCCATGCACTGACTCTGCTGTCAGCTGCTTCTCGTGTTCCCTCCGGCCTGCACGACTCCACACACAGCCGCCGTCGAGCGATTGCTCTGCTCCCCGAGGTCGTCGGACCAACCGCCTCGTCGCGTCCCCTCCGTTGCACGACTCGCGTGCAGCTGCCGGCAAACACTTGCTCTGCTCTCAGTTGGGATCCAGTTTATGTAAATCTCGTTTATGAAAAAACGACTATTAGTCGTTTTTCTATATACCTGAAATCTGGGTTATTGGAAAGCCAAGTTTTCTATATTCACGGATTGGTTAGAGTTGTCAAACAAGATTTTAGTTTGTTACACCGTTTCCCCGGTTTGTAGAGATTCGGTTTTGCATATACTGCCTATCCAAACAATGCCGTAACTACTACCTCGTCCGGGTTTTTAAATCCCACAAACCAAAACGCATGGACCAAGGCGCTCTCTGTTGTACAACGCTGAGATATGGAGAGCTTCGCGCAGTAGCTACTTTATGCATGGAATTCCCTCACACGCGTGCATCCCTGCTACTAGTACTCTTTCTCCCACCCTTTATTACTCGCTCTCTCTCTCTCTTGCATGCATGCAGCGCATGATTACTCGTTGTCTCTCTCCCTTGCATGCAGCACAACTCGAGCCAGTGACCTTGTAAATGTAGTACAACGTGGGATGCTGTGGGGACCTAAAAACCCGCATGGATGTGGCAAGCAATTAACATCACCATGTTCTCCTCGATATTTTGGTAGTTCTATCCGCTGTAATATTCTTTTGCGGTGTGTTTGTCGAGATCCGATGAATTGTGGATTTATGATTAGATTATCTATAAATATTATTTAAATCTTCTTTGAATTCTTATATGTACGATTTGATATATTTGTATTTATCTTTGAATTGGCGGTTTGGTTTGACCAACTATATTGATATTTCTTGCAATGGGAGAGGTGCATAGATTTGGGTTCAATCCTGCGGTGTCCTCACCCAGTGACAAAGTAGGGGTAGCGAGGCACGTATTTGTATTGTTGCCATAAAGATAAAAGGGTGAGATTTTCAACATATTGCTTGAGGTTATCCCTCTAGGTGCAGGCAGGAGTCGGTTGATATGTGAAGTAATAGTAGTAGATGTAGAATCGTTTCGGTCTACTTGACACAGACCTGATGCTTATATGCATAATCATTGTCTTGGATATTGTCATAACTTTGCACTTTTCTATCAATTGCTCGACAATAATTTGTTCATCCACCGTATTATTTGCCTTAAAGAGAGAAGCCTCTAGTGAAACCTATGGCCCCGGGGTCTATTTTCCCTTATATATTTTCAGATCTATAAACCAAAAAACCCAAAAATATCTTGCTGCAATTTATTTACTCTTATTTTGTTTTACGTTTCAGTTATTTTTTATATCTATCTCTATCAGATCTCACCATTGCAATTGACCGTGATGGGATTGACAACCCTTTATCGCGTTGGGTGCAACTGTTTGATTGTTTGTGTAGGTGCATAGATTGAAGACTTGCTTGTGCCTCCTACTGGATTGATACATTGGTTCTCTAACTGAGGAAAATACTTATCTCTACTTTGTTGCATCTACATTTCCTCTTCAAAATAAAAACTAACGCAAGCTCAATAAGTAGCAGTGGTCTTGAAAACGCTTACGTGGCATAACGGCCAGGCAGACGGACCGTTAGAACCAAAACGGTCAAGACGTCGCGCATGTCAGTCCCCGCCAGACAGATCCCCCTTTGCCCCCCTCTCTCTCTCTCGCTCCTCTCCTCCCTCTCGCGCTCTCTCTGTCTCGCCCTGCTTGCCGTTGGTGACCAGCCTGCTCGCCGTCGTCCACCATGGTTTCATGGAGCGACACCTGCGAGGACTCGGCCGCTGAGTACTCTTCAGGCGGCTCCCCTATCAAGGTCAGTGTTGTCTAGGGTTTCGATTTGGGGATTTTGTATTTCCTGCTCGATTTGAACTCGTCAGATGAATTTTGTTCGTTTCTTTGGGTGATCTAGATCCCAGCTACAATCGAGGAACCGGACTACTCTGTTGTTGACGATGATGTGATGATGATGTGTGAGCATGGCCAGCTTGTTGCATTCGAAAGTGCACTGGGAGGAGGCTCATTGCTTGTGCACTTGATGTACGCGGTAGCATATGTGGTTAGTTTTTCTTTTGCGAAGAATATCTAAATTGTTCATATGTACTCTTCATTGTTCATGTTCACTATTCATGTAGTAGTTCAGTTAAATGTACTATCATGTACCATAGTATGGTGTGATGTGCATGTTCAGTGTACTCTGTATTGTGAAGAGCATGTTTGTAGTTTAGGTTTTTGCTAAGATGACCCTGTTTAGTATTTAGTTTACTGTGATGTTTTGTTCAAATTTCAGCAATAAGATTTAGTGTACTCTGGTGTTCAAAATTAAGATACAGAATTAGTTTATAATTCAGCGAAATGAAGTGGCTAGAGCAAGTAGTTGTACTGAAGTGAACTGAATTGAAGTGAAGTGAAGTGAAAAGAAACTAAGTGAATTTGTACTTGTAGTTTTGTAGCTAGCAAGCAGTTGTGGTGTAGTTCAGTGGGTAGATGAGGAGTAGCCAGAGCAGCTGCAGAATGCTCTTCACAAATTGTGGCTTATGTATGAGGATAGCCGGCATGCTAATAGGATGGCATGTCTGGAACATTCATCGCTTGTCTACAATCTCACAACACGGAAGAACAAGCTACAAGAGACTTATGAGAAGCTTGTTGAAGATGTGAACAACCTACTTGATACCCAGGACAATATTCCCAAGGAAAATGAAGTCCAACAAGGTGAACATGAGGAGATCACACGTCCTTTGGAAAACAACATGCCAGATTGACAGAGGCAAAGGTGTCCCGTCTTTCGATGAGATGATGGATTTCTCTTTGGTGGAAGTCGACTTTGACAATCCGACTACGAACGCGCGAGGACGTCGCGCCTTAGCAATCGCTAAACCAACTCCGAGAGGTTATTGACCACGCCGGAGCACGATCAACCTGACCACGAGGGTCTGTTTCCTGCAAGTAAACAAAGAACAAGCAAGAAACTGAGATTGCAATCTAGATATTGCGAATATAAGATGAAAGCTTTATTGATCAAGGTGGGGTTCTGTGACGCCTTTGTCTGGTCGTTGAACACAAACGAAGTACACGAAGTTGCAGCTATGGCGAACTTTAATCTAAACAAAACCCAAAGTCTAAACGGTGCCCTAAGGGCTGTATATATGGAGGAAGAGGGGGGAATTTCGTGGCCCTTGGTGGAGGGGTCCGAAATCAACCCTATCTCTTGTTTCCCCACACATACGGACTCTAAAAATAGCCTATACTTATGTATTTCGAAATTACATGGGCCTGGCCCAATAATAAGGTGACACAACACCTAGAATTGCCTCGGGACGAAATTTATGAAGTGGCATCTTGTATATTTTGTCCAAGGCTACATGCACCCATTATGGTGGCTTCAAAGTCCTGAAATCATCACTTGTAACTCCGTTTTTGTTCCCCTTGCGCATGCCATCATCTCCATGCTTGTTCGTGCTCCAATGTTCATCTTTCTCCAAGCTAGGTCCTTCATTTGTAAGCAAAACAAATATATCCAATTTAGGCAGCATCATATTCTCATGAACATTAGAATCATTACCAAGAAACGAAAGTACCTGATAATTTAATTGGCGTGCGCGAGCTCTAGTAATTGGTCCAGTACATGTAGCAGTAGGGGTTGTGGGTGTAACAATGGTATTGATGTCCTCATCACAGATTTGAAGTAACAGCTTGGTGCAATGAAAGTTGGGAAAAACTGAAGGAAAAGGCTGACCAGTTGAAGTTCATTCATGTTGCTCAAGGTAATGCGATTAAGAATCTGAAGTTTGCTCATTTGAAGGAGAAGGAAAAGCTCAGCACTGGGAGGAGGAATTTGGAGGTTCACATGTCTGGATTTTGGTAGAACCAATTTAACCCTTGCCATCCAAGCCATCTTTTTTCTTACTATTTTCCACGCCCCACTAGTATTGTGTCACTAACCTTCATAGATCATCACATACTGAGAAAGGAAATTTGAAAACACCCATTACATAGGTGGGAATGGCCTGGGCTACAGATTTAATCAAAACCTCTTTACCGCCGAAGATGAGTATATTTCACTCCAATCCACCAGTCTTTTACTCATGCGTGACTGTAAAAATTTAAACCTCCCTTTATGTATTCGCCCGTTTGGTATAGGGAGACTCAAATATTTTGCATCGAACTTTCAGAAAGTTTGAAATAAGTCCAAGAAAATATGAGCACTTCTCTCAAATCTAAGACTCAAGAGTGGGCAACTAGTTTCATCACAAGGAACCTAACAATCTGAATTATTGGCATGCAACCACTGATCCAATTTGCATCGATAAAATAAATCCAAATTCCAGTAGTAGATGAATAATTGTAAATTTGTGTGTGGGCCCGCAATATAAGGACTGTCGCGGGAGACCTAAACCCTAG
>NC_041391.1:130850341-130859017 GCF_002162155.2 Triticum dicoccoides
CCCTCCGCCGCCATGGTACATCGCCATGCAAATCCCTTGAGGAGCTAGCGCCGGCGGGGAGGTCTTGATCACACGGGACTACTTTTGGAGGAGTTGGAGAGCTGCTGCCGAATGACGAAGGAGATGCGAGTGGAGATCTTCGTCAGGTGTTGCTCCACGGAGGCGTTGGTAATCCAGCGGGGCAATCTTCAATGACGGTCCCGCCTGGCTAGGTCACCAGAAAAGAGAGTCGGTGTGTTGTCCTGGACGGTGGGAAGCTCGACATCATACACTAAGCTGTCGTGCAGCGGCATGATTGATTTTTCAGGTTTTGTTTTCCTCAAGTTTGGTTTGATGGGGTGAAGCAACGATGTTGTTCTAGTATAGGAATATTATTTGTCATACTGTTGTGTAAGATTTGTCATGTTCTAAATTCAAAATTGTCATGTTGTGTAAATATTTGTCAAAACAATTGTCATGCTGTAACGAGTAATTGGCACGCCAATATACATCTGACGCCTGATGTATATTGTGGTGTGCTCGCTCGAGGATGACACGGACGCCGAGTCCGAAATGGCAAAGGTTTGTTTGGGTTTGCTCGTCACAAGAATGCCATTCAGTTTCGAACTCGGGAAACTCCAGGAGGTCTCACATGGCTATATAAGGTCAAGAGTGCGCCGCTCCAGGCTCGATCCATCGCCGCACAGGCACAGCCTAGCTCGAGACATCGATCAATCAATTGCAATCAGGTCGGCCGCCTCTTTTCGGTTGTCCAAGACGACCTCCGGCCAACCAGTCAGCATGTTCTGCCTGCTCGTGTCTCCGGAGCCGCTCCGCCGCGCGCAGCTCCTGTCCGACTCGGCGCCGCGGAGCCCAGCAAGCTACAGGGCGGCCGTCGTTTGCCAGTCTACCCCGCCGCTGGCCGTTTCTCGCCACGTCGCAGTGGATATCCCTGATGGTTACGACGACGACGAGGACCGCGACGACTCGGGCGTCTACAAATTAGAGACGACGACGCAGCACATAAGCCCCGTTGGTAGGGTGCTCGCGAAGGCGGCGTTGGTTGCGTACACGGCGTTCGCCGCACCTGCCTTTGTGGTGACCGCGGCCACGCGGAGCAGCAACTGGCTCCAGGTGCTGCTGGTTGTGGTGCTGGTGCTGCTCACCTTCCTGTCGCTTTTCATGGCCACGTTGTACGCCTTGGAAGACGAGGACAGGGAGAGGGAGGAACAAGGGGACCATGAACTCAGACGTCGGCGCGGATTCACATGATGATTTACAGGCTCGATCCAACAAGTGTGGAACAATGTGAAGACGTAGTTAGCCACAAAACATTTTTTTAGAGAACTTTTGGCGTGACAACCAATTTATTGGGCGGTGTGTATTTGGCTTACTCAAGTGCTTGGAGTTGTTGGTACTAATACATGTTGATTATGAATAGATTGGAAGTTTCTTTAGAAGAAGATATGAAATGCTGTACTAAGAGGGTGCTTGGATATAAGGGACTATTTTTAGTCTGACTAAAAATAGTCTTTTTTAGAGGCTAAAGTTCCAAGCACCCCTGACTAAAGAGAGGCTAGGACTAGTCTTGAGGCTAAAATCTTTTAGTCATGGGAAACCTACTAAAATATGTATTAGCTCTCTCTCTCCTCATTTAATTCCTCTCCTTAGTTCTGGATTGGAGGGTTTGGAGGATAATAAATGCTCAATAACTAGATTTTAGTCTCTTTAGTACTTGGATCCAAGCATGGGTGAGACTAGCAAGTTTTAGTCCCACTATTTTTAGTCATGGGACTAAAACGTATCCAAGCATGCTTTAATACATGTTGGCAATGTAAATTTCTTATTCAGGTGTTCCAAGTGGATGAATGCTCTTGCTCCTAGCCTGTCGAACACCTTAATTTGATCCGGCTTCCCTTAATTAACCGCCTTGGTTGTTAACCGCCCTAATCATAGTACTTACAGCGCAAGTCCCAGCATGCATAAATGCGACTTGCGCAGGATTTGCTCCTGTCACGTGGGAATCAGAAATTCAGAAACCACCACCTTGGCCCTCGCGATGCCAACCCTAGACCGGAGGCTGCTCATGTGGAGCGACTCCGACATGGAGGACGACGGCGGTGGTGGTGGAACGGCGGCCATCCTCGTCGAGGACGCACGGTGTGGCGACCTGTGCGCCAGCCTCGTGGACGACGTGCTCGTCCCGGGTTCGGACGGCCAATGCCGTCGCGCCGGAGTCGTCAGTGCAAGGCCGGCGTTGGGCACGCGCAAGGTACGCACGCTGGGCATGGATTCTTCAGGTCGCGCGGAGAGTTTGCAGGTCTTGGATCGCGGCCGTGACAGCTCATGGGTCTTGAACTCTCGATGAATGTACGCAGGCTTGTTACGCAGCGGCAGGGTTCGTCGCCGTCGGTTGCCTCTGCTCTTACCTGTCCTGGAGGTGCCACACGAGCAAACACTAGATTTTTGTTCCTCTATCTTTTGTTTATTATTGTTTTTTTTAGAATCATCTTTTGTTGATTGGTTTGGGAGGGCTTGCCGCTCGATAGATTTTTTTTCATGATAATACGTGTCTCATTCATAATATAAAGATCAAAATACAAGTCACGATTGACATTACAAAACTGAAAAGATAGCAGAACATCACTGAGCTTGACATCAACACTTGTCATCTGCCTCCGGCACCGTCACAGCAGCCACTAAAGAAAAGAATGACGAATTACCTTCTCACCCAAGCTTGATGCGGCTCCGTCGCAGATATTCAGCTTTGCAAACCTCCAAGGTGACTCAACAGAAGTGAAGCCCTTGTCGTTGAACGAATCAAACCAGGGCAACACCCCGGACATGCCATCGAACTCCAGATCTGTCACCCCACCACGACTAAGACGTCGAAGGAGCAAACCACCATACCTGCCATCCACGAACCACAAATCCAGCACACGTTCCGTCTTCCAGATGTAGTCGATGCAAACCACAATCTACATCTGCTCCTAGACTACCTCCCAAGCTCTACGCCGACGCAGGAGCAAACAACTTCTCAACGGTGGAGTCCGAGGACACAGGTCCACCACGAGGATGCCGTCGCCGCCACGTCATCCTTACTTGAATGGACCGGTTTTCAAATCCATCCCCAACCAAAGGACCGATGGCCTCATCAGGGAGGGATCCAAAGAATCTTTATTCAGCGCCGTCATCATCGTCGTCGAAGCCAAGACGATGAACAACCTAAAAACCTAGATTCCGGGGGAGTAAAAACGATCCACACGCGTGGATCCGGGGACCCCCCTCGCCACCGACGATCGAGGTCGCCGGCAGAGGGGAGCCGCCGGAGTTTGGTGCTGGAAGATTGGCCTCTCCTAGCGGCGGCTAGGGTTACAACGACCAGGGACGAGAGGAAAACAATCTTGTTGGAATTTAGACATCCAGAATTGCTTTTAGATATTTGTTCCTCTATCTTTTTTTGAAACGAGGCAAAAGACTTGCCATTTTCAGTGATTAAGAAGAAGACAATTGCCCGTTTAATTGACGGAAAACTAGGCTAAAACCGATACAAGCCAACTCATATGACATGGGCACCACCGGCCAACCTGGCCACCAGCATGAAACCTGAAACTACAAAGAAGAAAGACATCCGCCGACGAGTTGGAGCGTCATCGTCATCACTGGTTGCCTCGAACGGACGACTTTGACTTCATCATAGAGCTCCATCATCGAAGTTAACCCGCAAACAGCCGCAGAAGCCACGGCGGCACATGTCAATGGATGGCCACACGCGCAAGTAGCCGACAGCTCCGACTTTGACGACGAGCATCTCAAGAGAAATATGCAGGACTTGCACCGACCGTGCCCTCTGTAAACGACCACCGAGTGCCTGTCATCGTCACCACCTGGACCCGCTCCACCGCAGTTCCGACTTCAAAGCAACCAAGCAACCTACAGAAGAGCACGTTGGACACGCCTGGAAGAATCGACTACCGAAGTCCACGCCGCGACCAGGTCTCCTGTCGACGCCATCATCATTGCCCAACAGAAACAAGCGCCCCGCCTCAGCAAATCACGCGGCGAAGATGCCGCCATCCATGGCGAAGATGCCGCAGTCCACTAGTCTCCTAGTCATAGCTGGCTCCGAGACGATGCCCCCAAGGAGGAGAAAGATGCGAAGATGCCTCCGTTGCCCTATCCAGCGGATCTGAGGATTCCCTCCGGAGCCAAAGCCGTGGGGAGGAGGAGCACACCTCAACAACGACGCTTCCAAGAAAGATCACGACACCCGCGAGCGCCGTCCTTGCCGGCTCCTATGAAGGCCGGAGCAAAGATTTTTCCCGAAGATGCGCCGACCACCTGCCACCACCGATCGCCGCCCACCTGCCACCACTTGCTGAGGTCGACCTCATTCTAGCCGCGGGATCGCATGACCACCATGACCAGACATGCACCACCCCCTGGCTGAAGCCGCCGTACACCACCACAGCACCACCATGGCCACCACCACCGCAATAACCAACGCCGCATCGCGAAGCGTAGCACTCAGATCGATGCAGCTCACATCAGATCCAATTGGAGCTGCACGAGCGAAGCAGCAGAGCAGACGAGCAAGTTCTCCTACCGCAGCGCACCTCGCACTCCAGAGCAGCACACTTGCCACGCCCAGCCAGTCAACGCGCCAGCCGTCGCCGCGCCCGGCCTGTTCTGCGCCCATGCAGACATCCACATCCGAGCCGCCGCCGCACGTATGCGCGCCGCCCACGCCCTTGCTACACAAGAAGTCCGGACCGAGGTCGCCACCCTGACGCTCCACCCGCCGCCCGCAAGAGGCCCCACGCCGCTCCGACCGCCGCCCTCGCCCGCCGCCGCCCTGCCCAGAGTTCCCCTGCTCGTGAGAGGTCCGGCCCGCTGCAGAGAAAGGAACCCCGCCGCCGCCTGTTCCACGGAGGCGCCGGCAACAGCGAGGGGGAGGATTGGGTGGGGCGCCCGGAGTTCTTGGCGATTTTGTTCGCCGCCCGTGTCGCCCCTGGGAAGCGAGCAACGCGAGGGCCCGTTGGCTAGGTAATTGGTTGTTCCTCTATCTGACGTAGGTGTTATGTGTATATGCATGTTTAGGATCTAATACTCTATTAGAGTCTAACTATATCTCATCTAGATGTAACATAATACCTCACATATAAGTTTGACATCCACACTGTTTGTGACCCCTTTTGTTTGTCTAGGCCTGTTTGTTTATATCGATTTTTTTGTTTGGTCGAGCAGCTGCCGGGCGTTGTGTGCTGTCACACGCTGCAGAGAGCCCCCGACTGGGCTGGCTCATTAGCAAGCGTGGAGCCATTATATATAGTGCAGCCTAAACATCAAAAAATGGAAATGCGGCGCTCAGAATCGAACACAAGACCTCTGGTACAGAGGCATGCCTGTAGTTAGCCACGAGAGCTATTTGACGATAGTGACTTCTTGTCACCGTGAAACACTAAAGTGCGGCAGATTCACCTAAAAAAAAAGTGCGGCCGATCGGACAATTTAGAATTTTTTTTCAAACATTTCTTAAAATTGTGATATTTTTTATATTGAGACAAAGAATTTTTGAATTTGCGATGTGTTTTTACAAAAATGAGAACAAATTATTAAGATTGAGAACTTTTTTTAGACAACAAGAATATTTTCTACAAACTTCAAAACATTTTCTAGAAACGTGAACAATTTTTTTAAATTGCATAAATTCTTTCAAAAAGTTGAGCATTTTTTGAATTTGCAACTAATTTCTAGAAACGTGAACATTGCTTGAAGCATTTATACCTGTTTGAAAAAACATGAACATTTTTATAACTTGTGAACAATTTTTGAAAATATGAACACATTTTGATATTTTTATTTTGATATAAACACACACAAAATTTGGGAAAATGAAAAAATTATGAATTTTGGAACTTTTTGAAAGTTGTGAATTGACGAAAAAAGAATCAGAAAAAAAATGAGATCGAGTTTTGTAAAATAGAAATATTAAAAGGAGAGGAAAACTCGTGAAGAAAAATGACAAAAAAAAGAAAATCACGGAAAAAACAAAAACGTATCCTAGCTACTTGGGCCAGTTCATGTGTGGTTTGCTCACTGCCGAGCTTGGACCCGCAACTATGACAAAAAAAGTTGGGCCCCAGTTTGGAGTTGAGGGTAGATTTGCAACTGATACAAAAAAGGTCGGGCCCCAGTTGTAAGTCGAGAGTGGACTTGCAACTTGGACAAAAAAATAGTCGGGCCCAATTGCGAGTCGGGGTGGACTTGAAATGGAGACTAAATAAGGTCGGGCCCCAGTTGTGAGTCGATGGTAGACTTGCGACCCGGACAAAAAAGGTTGGCCCTATTTGCGAGTCGAGAGTGCACTTGCAGCTCGGACAAAAAAATGGTTGGGCTCCAGTTGTGAGTCGAGAGTGACTTGCAACTAGGACAAAAAAGGTTGGGCCCCAGTTACGCGTCGAGGGTGGACTTGCAACTGGAGATAAAAGTTTGTACCCCAATTGCAAATCGAAGATGGACTTGCAACTAGGACAAAAAAAATTCAGGCCGAATTGCGAGTCAAGAGCGGGATTTCAACTGGAGAAAAAAGGTCAAACCCAGTTGCAAGTCGCGGGTGGACTTGCAGTTGGAACAAAAAAAAGGTCAAACCCTTAGTTGCAAGTTGATTGTGGACTTGCAACTACTTAGAGTGCTGTCCCAAGAAGGGGTGCTCTGAGATGACCCCGCGCTACTGCTTTCAGTCTCCTTCGCCAGAACAAGCTCAAGCGCCTTGGTCTTCGGATCTGTGGTAAGCTCCTTTGTTATTAGGTCCTCCTTGTACCGGGCCCTGACAAAGTTCCTGGTCTGCTTGTCACTGCTGTATTTCTCGAAGCGGGGCGGTAGGCCTTGCTCGGCACGCTCCGCGTCCTCCTTGTCCCATATAGGCTCCGCCACTCTGTAACCGCCGGGACCGAGTTTGTGTTCCCCTAAGTTCAACTCCCGCATTTCTTTCCCCCACTGACTTGATTCGGAGGTTGCACTGCTCTCGCACTTGATCTTGAACTCCTTGTAGTCATCTTCGCTGATCAAAGGATTTTTCGCCTTGATCTTCTCATAACTATCACCTTTCTCAATCATTCTCTTCACCGCGCTTGTCCAAGTAGACAGGGCCGTGCTTATCCTCGTGAGGGCGGCACCGTTCACTTTATTCCCTGAGAGGCATGTGTTTTCAAATTCAGCGGGGAACTTGTATCGTTCGTGCAGCTTCGTGAAGAGGAGGTTGCGCAAATTCCCTCGATCCTTATGCCTAAGGTTCTCGGTGTTGATCGAGACAGTGCTCCGGAGAATGCACCCGAGCTAAACCGAGTACCCCTTGACTATATGTTTGGGCTCCGTTGGATGCCCGTCGGAGTCCACTTGAGTAAATTCCTCCTTGACGGTGCGAAGCGCGTTCGGGCGCCGGTCCTTCCGTTGCTTCTTCAGTTGGCTGCCATCTGTGCGTGCGCCGCCATCATCAGTGGTGGCATCCTTGGCGGCACCATTAGTGGTGGCATCCTCGGTGGCACCATCAGTGGTGGCATCCTCGGCGGCACCATCAGTGGTGTTATCCCCAACGCCACTAGGGGTTGTGTAGTCAGGATCAGTGTCTTCCGTGGAGTCCTCATAGCGGTGAGGTTGTTCCTCCATCTCCTGGGATAGCTCCCAGAATTGCTTGCCGCCCGAACCGCCGGCCTCATCGTTGTTGGCCATGTTTCTCTCTAAATAGGAAAAAAGTTTGGTCAAAAAGTTGGTTATTGTCAAGGAACAAGATCATGGTCTCATCATTTAGGGTTTGTCGACACCGAGGCATCCTAAAAGCTAAGCTTTTATCATTTAGGATTTGTCGACGACGAGGCACCCTAAAAGCCTAAGCGTATATCATTTAGGTTCTCATTGACACCGAGGCACCCTATAGAAGCCAAGGTTTCATCATTTAGGGTTTGTCGACGCCGAGGCACCCTAAATGCTAAGTTAAGTTTTCATCATTTAGGGTTTATCGATGCCGAGGCACCCTAGGTTGGGCCTAATCACTTGGCACTAATCACTTGGCTCTATTGCCACCTATGTTGGGTTTATCATCTAGGGTTTATTGATGCTAAGGAGAATTCTAAGTTGGGCCTAATCACTTGGCTCTATTGCCACATATGGTTTAATGCAGCAAGAATGGCGGGGAATAGGTGGAGTGGGGGGAGGGTTCTAATGGCACACCTCTCCCTAGTGCGCCATAAGTACGACGATTCTAATGGCGCACCTCCCCCTGGCGCGCCATTAGAATTTTGTTTTAATTACTAGCCCGACTTGTCAGGTTATGTTCCACCTAACCCTATCTCCATCAGAACATGCCCACTAGCCTGACTGGTTAACACGCAGCACACACACTAGGAGGTCTTGGGTTCGATTCCCAGGCTCCCCAATTTTTGTTTTTATGCTTTAAAATGATGTTTGATATTTATTTGTGTTTATATATGTTCAAACTTGTTTAAATCATAACAGTAATATTTTTTAATAAAAACAGTAACAATTTTTAAAAAATATCATCAAATTTGTTATTTGAAAATATTTATGAATATGAAAAAATATCATCAAATTTATTATTTGAAAATATCATCAAATTTGTTATTTGAAAATATAATCAAATTTGTTTTTTTTTTGCAATTTTAGTTGCATTCATTTGTG
>NC_041391.1:130859630-130892023 GCF_002162155.2 Triticum dicoccoides
CGGTGGGTCATCAGTGGTGGTGGAGTGGGGGAGGGTGCGGGGGGTCGGCGGCGGCGGCCGGTGGAGCGGGGGAGATGGTGCGGGGGGTGCTCGGCGGCGAGAGGGACCGGATCTAGCGAGGTGGGATAGCGATCGAGATGGAGGGGGGGTCGAGATCGAGTGTCCATGAAATTTAAAAACATTCATGAGTTCAAAAAGTGCCCATGAAATACAATCGAGAAATGAAGGCTACAATTTAAATACAATCGATCTTAGCTAGCTATTTGTTCACAATCTTCTTGCCCTTATTTTTTCGTCAATGGAGTTCTTCTCTTGAACGGACGTCCTTTAGGTAGGGTGGTCCTGCTTCTTCTTGTGGTGTATGCTGATACTTCATCGTCGTCGTCATGTTCCATATTCGGGTCACCGTACTTGTCGAAGTCTTGCTCATTGGCGAGTCCATCCATTCCGATGATCTTCCTTTTGCCTCTCCTCACGACAATGTGACTGGGCTTTGGTAGGTCAGTAATGAAGAAGCATTGGTCCACTTGGGAAGCCAGTACCCATGGCTCATTTTTCGCGGTGACGTTTGCGCCCGCGGTCTTGGATTTGGCTTCGGGTATAACCATGGTGGTGAAATACCGGTCTTCTTTTATGACGCTCTTGGCCCATCTGACACGGAACATCGGGACCTTCTCTCTAGCGTAGCTCAGCTCCCAGATCTCCTCGATCCTTCCGTAGTATCTGTCCTTGTCGTTACCGGTGTAGGATTCCATCGTTACCTCGGAGTTCTGATAACCATCGCTCTTCATGTCCTTGTCCTTGGTGTAGAATGTGTAGCCGTTGATATCGTATGCCTCATAGGTCATCAGGTTGTGCTCGGCGCCCTGTGACAAGGCGAATATGAGTTGTTCTTCCACGGAAGAATCCTCATGTAAAGGGTACGACAGAAGCTTCTGCTTGAACCAACGCGTGAAACATGAGTTGTGCTCTTTGATTGTATCTTCGTCCGTCCTCTGTTGGCCTTGGTCATTGTACGTCTTCTCAATAAAGGTTTTGTGTTCTACCACCCAAGGATCGACCACGTCTATGTGTTGTAGCGCGACTAGGTTTGCTCTTTCAAAGTCGGCGAGTCGACCCTCGAAGTCGACATGCATTTCGCGGCGACCCTCACGGTGACCCCATCCAGCGAGCCTGCCAAGGTGCCTGTTGACGGGCAGACCAACGGGGTCCTCGATGCCTAGATAATTCGTGCAGTAGGAGATGCACTCTTCGGTCAAAAAGCCCCTGGCTATGCTTCCCTCTGGACGTGACATGTTGCGAACGTATCCTTTGATGACACCATTCATCCTTTTGAATGGCATCATGCGGTGCAGGAACGTCGGCTCGAGTTGGATGATATCCTCCATGATATGGACCAGCAGATGCACCATAGCGTCGAAGAATGCGGGCGGGAAGTACATCTCAAGCTCGCATAGTATCACCACGATCTCTTCCTGTAGCCTTCTGAGTTGCCTCACGCCAACCGACTTCCGAGAGATGACGTCGAAAAAGTTGCATAGGCCAAATAGCATTTCACGGACGTGCGCATCCATGATCCCACGGATTGCAACTGGAAGTATTTGCGTCATCAGCACGTGACAGTCGTGAGACTTCATACCGCTGAACTTCTGCTTCGCTGGGTCTAGGTATCTACTTATCTTCCCCGCGTAACCGAAAGGAAGTTTTACTCCTACGAGGCAGGTGAAAAAATGATCGATCTCCTCCTGACTTAGACTGAAGCACGCGGGAGGGTAGTCATTTCCGGTCTTCTTGGACTTTTTGCCTTTGCGACGACTTTTCGTGTCCTGCTTCGCCTCATCATCATCATCATTAGCGTGAAGCTCCTCCCTGATGCCCATTGATTTCAAGTCTGCCCTTGCTTTTGGCCCATCTTTGGTCCTCTCTGGCATGTTGAGCAGGGTACCAAGCAGACTCTCGCACACATTCTTCGTGATATGCATGACATCAAGGCTGTGAGGCACACGGTGGATCTTCCAGTACGGCAAGTCCCAGAAAACAGACCTTGTTTTCCATACCTTCAGCAGCGGCTCTGGCGCCTTTCGCTTCTTTCCCGGCTCTGGCGTCTTTTGCTTCTTTCCCGGGAGTGGGCAATCTTTCCAATTTTTCAACAGCTCGTCTATTTCCTCGCCGCGCCTCGTACGCGGGCGTCTTCAGGGTTCGGTTTCACCATCGAACAGATCCTTGCGTTTCCTCCACGGTCATCATCGCGAAGCCACCTTCGATGTCCCATGAACACGGTTTTCAAAGACCCGGGATCTCTATCTAGCAGGCGATACGTTGTGTCATCCATGCACCTAACGCATCTAGAATATCCGTGGACCACCTGCCCCGCGACATATCCGTAACCGAGATAGTCATGCACCGTCGTGAGCAGTGTGACTCTCATAGGGAAATATTCTTTCTCTGCGGCGTCCCACGTATTGGTTGGCATTTTCCACAGCGTGTCTAGCTCCTCTTTCAGCAGCCCCAGATACAGATTGATGTCGTTCCCTGGTTGTTTCGTCCCTTCAATTAGCATATTCATGTGAATGTACTTCCTCTTCATGCACAACCAGGGGGAAGGTTGTACATCCACACAAACACAGGCCAGGTGCTATGTGTGCTTCTCTGGCAGCCAAACGGATTGACTCCATCGGTGCTCGCGCCCAGCACGATGTTCCTTGGATCCTTCCCAAATTCTGGGTATTCAAAGTTCAACGCTTGCCACTGGCTCCCATCCCTAGGGTGACTCAGCATCTTGTCTTTTTTATTTATCTCCGGATCATTTGCGTCATCTTCTCGCTTCTTCTCCTCCCTATCCGCGTGCCGATGCAGGAGCTTTGCTACCTTAGGTTCCGCGAAATACCGCCGCAGATGCGGAGTGATCGGAAAGTACCACACCACTTTTTGAGGAGCTTTCTTCCTCTTCTTGTATCGAGTGACGCCGCACACCGGACATATGGTAGAGTCCGCGTGCTGGTCCTGATAAATGATGCAATTGTTCATGCACACATGGTATTTCACGTGCGGTAAATCCAGAGGACACACGATTTTCTTCGCCTCCTCGAAACTGGTCGGGCACTTGTTCCCCTTGGGAAGACGTTCGCGCCAGAATGACATGTTCTCGTCGAAGCAGGCGTCAGTCATTTTGTGTTTTACCTTCATCTCCAGAGCCATGAGCATTACTTTCAGGCGGGTATCCTCAGGCTTGCATCCTTCATACAATGGAGTAACCGCGTCTATCTCCAGTTGATCCAGCTTGGCTTTCTCTCGGGCGGCAGCTCTTGCGTTATCCATTTGCTTGAGAAGCAGCTCTTGAACATGAGGGTCCTGCACCCAGCCCATCGATGGTTCATCGTCGTCTGCTCCGCCGACATCTTCATCTTCATGATCATGCCCTTCGTCTGCTCCGGCATCTTCCTCATCATCATGTCCTGCATCTTCTACATGATGACTGTGTACAGCATCACCGTCGTGATCATGTCCTGGAGATTCTTCGTCTTCTCGCTCGCCCGAGCCGCGGTGGTTGTCTTGCTGCCCTTCCTCATTTCTTGCCCGAACCCCATGGGCGACTTCATAGTCATCTTCATCACCTTGCCACCGATAGCCATCCATGAAACCACGCAAGAGCAGGTGGTCCCGCACCTGCCCGGAATCCGGGTCCGCAATAATGCTCTTCAGCTTGCATCTTTGACACGGACATCTTATCTCCATCTTGTTCTTTTCAAGCATCTCGGCCTTCACGGAGCTCAAAAACCTATTCACGATGCCTTCGGTCATTGTGCGGACCATGGTCGCATGCGGGGTAGAGCAAAACGATATTTTAGAACCAAGAAAAATTTTGGCATGACTTTCCCTAAAAATAGGACCAAAAAGAATGCATAGTGCCAAAATTCTCGCCGAAACAGAAATGAATCAACATTCCGGCAAAATATTGGCAACTATCGCATTTCAAATACCGGTACCTGCAAACACAAACATATATGCAACACCACAAACATATGCAACACCGCGAACATACATAGATCTAGCTAGGCCACAAAAAGTGCATGTGCACGTTGTTGGAGAGGGAGAACAACATAAAGATAGCTTCCCCCCTTACTTACCTATCAAAAAAGGTAATTTAACCACTTAATTTGGATGAATCTATTGTGCAAATGAGGTGAGGAGGAGGAGGCATCCGAGACAAGCTTGGAGGAGGAGGTGGAGAGAATGAAGTGGGGAAAGTGAGTGGGTAGGTGGGCTGTCCAAAATATCTTGTTGGTCCCAGGTTACTAATGGCGCACCACCTATAAATGCGCCATTAGTAACCCTGGTTACTAATGGCGCACCTACTGCTGGTGCGCCATTAGAAGTTTTGCAAAAAAATAAAAAAGTATATATTCTAATGGCGCACCATGGCACAGTGCCCCATTACTAGTTTAAACTAGTAATGGCGCACTACGCTATGGTGCGCCATTATTAGTTTAAACTAGTAATGGCGCACTACGCTACGGTGCGCCATTAGTAATTTTGGAAAAAATAAATAAATAAAAACAACAGTAGTGGCGCACTATGTGGCCGGTGCGCCATTACTAGTTAGAACTAGTAATGGCGCACCTTGCCATGACGCGCCATTAGTATGTTTGAAAAAATAAGAAGAGAAAATTTACTAGTGGCGCACCATGTGCCTGGTGCGCCATTAGTGTCTTCCACACTAATGGTGCACCTCCACATGGTGCGCCACTGCTATATAGTAGTGGCGCACCACATGACAGGTGCGCCATTAGTGGCCATTCCATCTATAGCCCTTTTCCTAGTAGTGAAAGAGGCGAACACAAACACCAACTCAAACACACCAAGGAGAAGAGGAAGCCACACGACAACGAAGACCAACTACGAGACACAACTTCTCCAAGGAAGGGCGGTGGCCGGAGCCACCTATGTTTGAGTCAATTGGTATGGCACCACGAAGAATTATCCTTGGGTCCATGACCAAAACTCGTCTTGGAAGCACAAGTACCATAAAAATGGCTAATGTGAAAGAGTTGATTAATTTATGCATAATGGGGGGAGGAAAAGTTCATTGATAGAACAACACTCCCCCTATGCCCATGCCTACACCTAAACTAGACAACAAGTTGAGTGAGGTGGGGTGTGCACGGGCTCAAGTCACATTGCTTGAATCAATGATATTTAGCTCATGCCTTAACTCGCGAAATCTTGCTTCATCCAAGGGCTTCGTGAAAATATCTGCAAGGTTATCATGAGTGTTGACATACTTGAGCTTGATCTCCCCTTGCCTAATATGATCCCGGATGAAGTGATACCGAATCTCAATGTGCTTTGTCTTGAAGTGTTGCACCGGGTTGAGAGAAATCTTGATGGCACTTTCATTGTCACACCAAAGAGGCACTTTGTCAAAATTGACACTGTATTCCTTTAAAGTTTGCCTCATCCATAGGAGTTGTGCACAACAACTACCGGCCGCCACATATTTCGCTTCGGTGGACGAGAGGGACACACAACTTTGCTTCGTGGAAGACCAACTCACCAAAGAGCAACAATTGGCACCCTCCGGAAGTGGACTTCCTATCCACTTTGTCTCCCGCCCAATCGGAATCCGTAAATCCTTCAAGCTTGAAGTTTGCTCCTCTTGGGTACCATAGGCCAAAGTTTGGGGTATGAGCCAAATATCGAAAGATTCGCTTGACCGCCACATAGTGGCTTTCCTTCGGTGCGGCTTGAAACCATGCACACATTCCCACACTCAACATGATATCCGGTCCAGATGCACAAAGGTAAAGCAAGGATCCAATCATAGAGCGATATACCTTTTGATCCACCACTTTACCATTGGGATCAATGTCAAGTTGGCACTTGGTAGGCATTGGAGTAGACGCCGGCTTGACATCACTTAGCTTGAATCTCTTTAGCATGTCTTGAGTGTAGTTGGCTTGGTTGATGAAAGTACCTTCTCTTCTTTGTTTGATATCAAAACAAAGGAAGAACTTCAACTCTCCCATCGAAGACATCTTGAACTTAGAGGTCATGAGGGCGGCAAATTCCTCATTGAAAGCTTTGTTAGGGGAACCAAAGATAATGTCATCAACATATAGTTGGCACACAAACAACTCCCCTTTGACCTTCTTAGTAAAAAGAGTGGGATCGATTTGCCCAACTTCAAATCCACAATCTTGTAACAACTCGGTAAGGTGGTCATACCACACACGTGGGGCTTGTTTAAGGCCATAGAGTGCCTTATCGAGTTGATACACATGATCTGGGAAGTAAGGATCCTCGAACCCGGGGGGTTGCTTGACATAAACCAACTCATTAATAGGACCATTAAGAAAAGCACTTTTCACATCCATTTGTTGTAGAGAGAATTCCTTATTTGGCCCTTTCTTAAAATATGCTTCCCTTTTTGGCCCTGTAAAATTATTTTTGCCCTTTTTGACACCTAAACTTCATTTTGTTCCCTTAATGACATTTTCATCACTTTTGGCCACTAACACAATCAGGTGCAATCAAAAAAGTCGGATTTACCCCTGCTTTAGTTCACGGGTAGAATGAAGAAGAAACCCCATGACTGAACTTCTCTCACTATTTCCCACCCCGGGTCGATGTTGGTGCTGCTCATGGCGAGGCAGAGGGTGACGGATCGTCGACCTCAGCATCCATGGAACGGCGTGTGCCCATGCGCGTGTTCCAGCACTACTGGCCGGTCGTGGTCTTCTTTGTTGGTGTTAAATACGAGTATACGACAGTAGCAACCCATACATGTATGCTTGATTACTTCTGCGTGAACGTGTCCGTGTTGGACTGGTGTCACTACACCACGGTAGCTAAAAGAAGGCATATGAGTTGTGTACGTGTGCAACGCCGGGCTATGCTAGCTTTGATTGATCAAGACACGGATCGAGTCAGCCGGGCTAGGTAGCTAGCTGTTCTAGCTGGCGAAGGCGTTGGTGCATCTCGGCCACCAACAAGTCTGACTGCTGCGACGCGGGTGGTTGGCGGCCGTGGCGTTGGCATCTGCGGCCGTGACTCTCGGGCTGAATGCGAGCGCCGCGATCCGGCAACCTGCACGAGGCATGCAACTGGTACTTGGCGGAGGGCAGTGCATGTGGCAGGGAGTTGATACCGGAACTGCACGCGGCAGCAGCCGTGCGCCATGCGAAAGAGGAGGCAGAGGTAGTTGCCAGGACCAGACGATCAACAACAGCGACTGCCTCATTCCGGGCGAGTGGTGTCCGGCTGCTCGTGGCCAGCAGCGCACGCTCTCGTCGTCCTCGTTTGCGAGCCGTCCGCGCGGTGTGTAGCTGCCGATGTGCGCGGTCTACTACTTGTTCGGAGGATTTATTATGTGTACTGCAGTTTTAAACGTGTGTTAGTTAGAAGATTTAGGAGTATGTGTCGGAGTACTTTGAACGTGATAAATTGTACTTATCATAGATATGATTATGCTAGTTGAGCAGGTGTTTTCCTCTTTTGTATGCACGGATCAGTTTAGCTAAGGAATAAATTTATTGAAGTGCATATATATGCAAAACATCAATGAACATATTTCATAAAAGCAGTGGTTAGTTTTTTACTTAAATATATCCTGGATAGTGCACTAGGGGCAAAATGGTCTTTTCATCTCACACTTAACATTATTAGTGACTAAAGGTGACGGAAATGTAATTGAGGGAACAAAATAAACTTTGAGTGTCAAAAAGGGAAAAATATTTTATTTTGGGCCAAAAAGGGAAACAGATTTTAAGAAAGGGCCAAATAAGGAATTCTCTCTTTGTTGTAACTTAAAGTTGTGATGGGAAGCATAAGCAATCAACAAACGAATGGATTCAAGGCGAGCAACGGGAGCAAAGGTTTCACCGTAGTCGATACCCTGGACTTGGGAGTAGCCTTGTGCTACCAATCTTGCCTTGTTCTGAATGATGTTCACATGAGCGTCTTGCTTGTTCTTGAAAATCCACTTGGTTTCAATGACGTTATGGTTCCCCGACGGCCGTGGCATGATACGTCTCCAACGTATCTATAATTTTTGATTACTCCATGCTACTTTGTCTACTGTTTTGGACTATATTGGGCTTTATTTTCCACTTTTATATTATTTTTGGGACTAACCTATTAACCTGAGGCCCATCCCAGAATTGTTGTTTTTTGCCTATTTCAGTGTTTCGAAGAAACAGAATATCAAACGGAGTCCAAATGGAATAAAACCTTCGGGAACGTGATTTTCCAACCGAACGTGATCCAGGAGACTTGGACCCTACTCTAAGAAGTTTCCGAGGAGGCCACGAGGGTGGAGGGCGCGCCCCCCTGGGCGCGCCCCCCTACCTCGTGGGCCCCTCGGAGCTCAACCGACGTACTCCTTCCTCCTATATATACCTACGTACCCCCGTCAGATCAGATACGGAGCCAAAAACCTAATTCCACCGCCGCAACCTTCTGTATCCGCGAGATCCCATCTTGGGGCCTGTTCCGGAGCTCCGTCGCAGAGGGCATCTACCATCGAGGGCTTCTACGTCAACACCATAGCCTCTCCGATGAAGTGTGAGTAGTTTACTTCAGACCTTCGGGTCCATAGTTATTAGCCAGATGGCTTCTTCTCTCTTTTTGGATCTCAATACAAAGTTCTCCCCTCTCTTGTGGAGATCTATTCGATGTAATCTTGTTTTTGCGGTGTGTTTGTTGAGACCGATGAATTGTGGGTTTATGATCCAGCTTATTTATGAACAATATTTGATTCTTCTCTGAATTCTTTTATGTATGATTGAGTTATCTTTGCAAGTCTCTTCGAATTATCTTTATGGTTTGGCCAACTAGATTAGTAGTTCTTGCAATGGGAGAAGTGCTTAGCTTTGGGTTCAATCTTGCGGTGTCCTTACTTAGTGACAGAAAGAGTTGCAAGGCACATATTGTATTGTTGCCATCGAGGATAACAAGATGGGGTTTTTATCATATTGCATGAATTTATCCCTCTACATCATGTCATCTTGCTTAAAGCGTTACTCTGTTTTACTTAATACTCTAGATGCATGCTGGATAGCGGTCGATGGGTGGAGTAATAGTAGTAGATGCAGAATTGTTTCAATCTACTTGTCTTGGACGTGATGCTTATATACATGATCATACCTAGATAATCTCATAATTATTCGCTTTTCTATCAATTGCTCAACAGTAATTTGTTCACCCACCGTAGAATACTTATGCTCTTGAGAGAAGCCACTAGTGAAACCTATGGCCCCCGGGTCTATTCTCATCATATCAATCTCCATTACTTTATTTACTTTCTTTGTTTTACTTTTCCTTTTACTTTTTACTTTGCATCTATCTATCAAAAATACCAAAAATATTATCTCTATCAGATCTCACTCTCGTAAGTGACCGTGAAGGGATTGGCAACCCCTAAGCGTTGGTTGCGAGTTGCTATCGTTTTGTGTAGGTATGAGGGACTTGTGTGTGATCTCCTACTAGATTGATACCTTGGTTCTCAAAAACTGAGGGAAATACTTACGCTACTTTACTGCATCATCCTCTCCTCTTCGGGGAAATCCAACGCAGTGCTCAAGAGGTAGCAAGAAGAACTGGCGCCGTTGCCGGGGAGTTCACGCAAAAGTCAACCATACCAAGTACCCATCATAATCCCAATCTCTCGCATTACATTATTTGCCTCTCGTTTTCCTCTCCCCCACTTCACCCTTGCCGTTTTATTCGCCCTCTCTTTCCCAATCTCCTCCTCTCTTTCTCTTTTGCCTTTTTCTTGTTTGCCTTTGCTTGTGTGTTGGATTACTTGTTGCCATGGCACAAGATAATACCAAATTGTGTGATTTCTCGAATACCAATAATAATGATTTCCTTAGTACTCCGATGGCTCCTCTTAATAATGATGAGTCTTGTGAAATCACTACCGCTTTGTTGAATCTTGTTATGAAAGATCAATTCGCCGGCCTTCCTAGTGAAGATGTCGCTACTCATCTAAACAATTTTTGTTGATTTGTGTGATATGCAAAAGAAGAAAGATACGGATAACAATATTGTCAAATTGAAGTTATTTCCGTTTTCACTTAGAGATCGTGCTAAAATTTGGTTTTGGTATTTGCCTAAAGATAGTATTGATTCTTGGAACAAGTGCAAAGATGCTTTTATCTCTAAGTATTTTCCTCCCGCTAAGATTATCACTCTTAGGAACGATATCATGAATTTCAAACAACTTGCTCATGAGCATGTTGCCCAATCTTGGGAAAGAATGAAATTGATGCTTCACAATTGCCCTACTCATGGTTTGAATTTATGGATGATCATACAAAAAATTTATGCCGGATTAAATTTTGCTTCTAGAAATCTGTTAGACTCGGCCGCGCGAGTCACTTTTATGGAAACTACGTTAGGAGATGCTACAAAATTGCTTGATAACATTATGGCTAATTATTCTCAATGGCATACCGAAAGAACTTCTAGTAAAAAAGTGCATGCTATAGAAGAAATCAATGTTTTGAGTGAAAAGATGGATGAAGTTATGAAGATGTTTGCTACTAAAAATACTTCTCTTGATCCCAATGATATGCCTTTATCTACTTTGATTGAGAATAATAATGAATCTACGGATGTGAATTTTGTTGGAAGGAATAGTTTTGGAAATAACGCGTATAGAGGGAATTTTAATCCTAGGCCTTATCCTAGTAATCCTTCTAATAATTATGGAAATTCCTACAACAACTCTTATGGAAATTTTAATAAGATGCCCTCTCAATTTGAGAGTAGTGTTAAAGAGTTTATGAATTCACAAAAGAATTTTAATGCCTTGCTTGAAGAAAAATTGCTTAAAGTTGATGATTTCGCTAGGAACGTTGATAGAATTTCTCTTGAAATTGATTCTTTAAAGCTTAGATCTATTCCTCCTAAGCATGATATCAATGAGTCTCTCAAAGCTATGAGAATTTCCATTTATGAGTGCAAGGAAAGAACCACTAGGATGCGTGCTTCCAAAGATGCCTTTATTAAAGCGTGTTCTTCCGATTCCTATGAAAATCAAGATGAAGATCTAAAAGTTATTGATGTATCCCCTATTAAATCCTTGTTTTGCAATATGAATCTTGATGAATCTGAATATGATCTTCGTTTACCTAGAAGGCGTCCTAAGAATTCTGAGTTTCTAGATCTCGATGATGAAATTGATGAAAGTGGGATTGAAATAAATAAAAACCGTGATGTTGCTAAACCCACTACTTTGGATCTCAAGTAATTTAATTATGAAAATTGCTCTTTGATTGGTTGTATTTCCTTGTTGCAATCCGTGCTAGATTCTCCTCATGCTTATAGTCAAAATAAGGCCTTTACCGAACACATTGTTGATGCCTTGATGCAATCTTATGAAGAAAAACATGAGTTGAAAGTTTCTATCCCTATAAAACTCTATGATGAGAGGGAACCTACTATCAAAATTAAAATTAAAGATTACGAGTTTCATGCCTTGTGTGATTTGGGTGCTAGTTTCTCCACTATTCCCAAAACTTTGTGTGATTTGCTAGATTTCCGTGACTTTGAAGATTGCTCTCTAAATTTGCATCTTGCGAATTCCACTATTAAAAAGCCTATGGGAAGAATTAATGATGTTCTTATTGTTGCCAATAGGAATTATGTGCCTGTAGATTTTATCGTTCTTGATATAGATTGCAATCCTTCATGTCCTATTATTCTTGGTAGACCTTTCCTTAGAACGATTCGTGCGATTATTGATATGAAGGAAGGGAATATTAGATTCCAATTTCCCTTGAGAAAGGGTATGGAACACTTCCCTAGAAAGAAAATAAAACTACCATATGAATCTATCATGAGAGCCATCTATGGATTTCCTACCAAAGATGGCAAAACTTAGATCTATCTTCGCTTTTATGCCTAGCTAGGGGCGTTAAGCGATAGCGCTTGTTGGGAGGCAACCCAATTTTATTTTGTGTTCTTTGTTTTTGTTCCTGTTTAGTGTTAAATTTTGTTTTTATTTTCTGTTTAGTTGTGGTTTTGTGTTTTAATTAGTGTTTGTGCCAAGTAGAACCTATAGGATAAGCTATGATGATAGTTGATTTGATTCTGCTGAAAAACAGAAACTTTGCGCTCATGAGAAAAACTTCAATAAATCACAGGAACGAGCTTTTGCATTGATTCTTTTTGCTTCTGCTCAATAAACAAATTGTATAGTGCGTCCTATTTTTGTTCGAATTTTTAGAGTTCCAGAAGTTTGTGTTAGTTACAGATTTCTACAGACTGTTCTGTTTTTGACAGATTCTGTTTTTCGTGTGTTGTTTGCTTATTTCAATGCATCTATGGCTAATAAATTAGTTTATAAACCATAAGGAAGTTGGAATACAGTAGGTTTAACACCAATATAAATAAAGAATGAGTTAATTACAGTACCTTGAAGTAGTCTTTTGTTTTCTTTCACTAACGGAGCTCACGAGATTTCTATTAAGTTTTGTGTTGTGAAGTTTTCAATTTTGGGTGAATTCTTTTGATGGATTATGGAATAAAGAGTGGCAAGAGCCTAAGCTTGGGGATGCCCATGGCACCCCCAAGATAATCCAAGGACACCAAAAAGTAAAAGCTTGGGGATGCCCCGGAAGGCATCCCCTCTTTCGTCTACTTCCATCAGTAATTTACTTGGAGCTATATTTTTATTCACTACATGTCATGTGTTTTGCTTGGAGCGTCTTTTATTATTTGTGTCTTTGCTTGTTAGTTTGCCACAATCATCCTTGCTGTACACACCTTTTGAGAGAGCCATACATGATATAGAATTTGCTAGAATACTCTTCGTGCTTCACTTATATCTTTTGAGCTTGATAGTTTTGCTCATAGTGCTTCACTTATATCTTTTGAGCTTGATAGTTTTGCTCATAGTGCTTCACTTATATCTTTTGAGCTTGATAGTTTTGCTCATAGTTCTTCACTTATATCTTTTGATCTTGATAGTTTTTCTCATAGTGCTTCACTTATATCTTTTGAACGTAATAATTTTTGCTCTAGTGCTTCACTTAGATCTTTTAGAGCACGGTGGTGGATTTGTTTTAAAGAAACTATTGATCTCTCATGCTTCACTTAGATTATTTTGAGAGTTGTTAATAGCATGGTAATTTACTTAAAGTTAATATACTTGGTATTCAAGATTTGTGAAACTTTCTTTTGAGTGCATTGAATACTAAGATAAGTTTGATGCTTGATAATTGTTTTGAGATATGAAGGTGATAATATTAAAGCAATGCTAGTAGGGGTAATTATGAATTGAAATAATTCTTGCGTTGAAGTTTGTGATTCCCGTAGCATGCACGTATGGTGAACCGCTTGTGATGAAGTCAGAGCACAATTTTATTTATTGATTGTCTTCCTTATGAGTGGCAGTCGGGGACGAGCGATGGTCTTTTCCTACCAATCTATCCTCCTAGGAGTATGCGTTTAATGCTTTGGTTTTTGATGACTTCTAAATTTTTGCAATAAGTGCATGAGTTCTTTTGATTAATGTTGAGTCCATGGATTATACGAATCTCACCCTTCCGCCATTGCTAGCCTCTCTAGTACCGCGCACTTTTCGCCGATATCATACACCCACCATATACCTTCCTCAAAACATCCACCATACCTACCTATCATGGCATTTCCATAGCCATTCCGAGATATATTGCCATGCAACTCTCCACCGTTCCGTTCATATGACACACATTACTTTTGTCATATTGCTTTTTGCATGAACATGTAGTTGACATTGTATTTGTGGCAAAGCCACCATTCATAATTCTTTCATACATGTCACTCTTGATTCATTGCATATCCCGGTACACCACCGGAGGCATTCATATAGAGTCATATCTTGTTCTAAGTATCGAGTTGTAATTGTTGAGTTGTAAGAAAAATAAAAGTGTGATGATCATCATTATTAGAGCATTGTCCCAGTGAGGAAAGGATGATGGAAACTATGATTCCCCCGTAAGTCGGGATGAGACTCCGGACTTTACGAAAAATAAAAGAGGCCAAAGAAGCCCACCAAAATAATATATATAATGAGAGAAAAAGAGAGAAGGGACAATGCTATTATCCTTTTCCCACACTTGTGCTTCAAAATAAGCACCATGATCTTCATGATAGAGAGTCTCATAAGTTGTTATTTTCATATACTAGTGGGAATTTTTCATTATAGAACTTGGCTTGTATATTCCAATGATGGGCTTCCTCAAAAGTGCCCTAGGTCTTCGTGAGCAAGCAAGTTGGATGCACACCCACTTAGTTTCTTTTGTTGAGCTTTCATATACTTATAGCTCTAGTGCATCCGTTGCATGGCAATCCCTACTCACTCACATTGATATCTATTGATGGGCATCTCCATAGCCCGTTGATACGCCTAGTTGATGTGAGACTATCTTCTCTTTTTTTGTCTTCTCCACAACCACCGTTCTATTCCACATATAGTGCTATGTCCATGGCTCACGCTCATGTATTGCGTGAAAGTTAAAAAAAGTTTGAGATTTCTAAAGTATGAAACAATTGCTTGGATCGTCATCGGGGTTGTGCATGATTAAATACTTTGTGTGATGAAGATAGAGCATAGCCAGACTATATGATTTTGTAGGGATAACTTTCTTTAACCATGCTATTTTGAGAAGACATGATTGCTTTGATTAGTATGCTTGAAGTATTATTACTTTTATGTTAATATGAACTTTTGTCTTGAATCTTTCGGATCTGAATATTCATGTCACAATTAAGAAGATTTACATTGAAATTATGCCAAAGTATCACTCCGCATCAAAAATTCTTTTTTATCATTTACCTACTCGAGGACGAGCAGGAATTAAACTTGGGGATGCTTGATACGTCTCCAACGTATCTATAATTTTTTATTACTCCATGCTACTTTGTCTACTGTTTTGGACTATATTGGGCTTTATTTTCCACTTTTATATTATTTTTTGGACTAACCTATTAACCGGAGGCCCAGCCCAGAATTGCTGTTTTTTGCCTATTTCAGTGTTTTGAAGAAACAGAATATCAAACGGAGTCCAAACGGAATAAAACCTTTGGGAACGTGATTTTCCAACCGAACGTGATCCAGGAGACTTGGACCCTACTCCAAGAAGTTTCCGAGGAGGCCACGAGGGTGGAGGGCCCCCCCCCCCTTGGGCATGCCCCCCTACCTTCACTACTAGGGAAAACACTATACACAGAGGTATAGCAGTAGCATTGGTCAAAACTCGGCGCTAGCGCTACTTAGTAGTAGCGCTTGTTGCAAAACCATGCTACAACCATTATTTTAGCAGTAGCGCATCTTCACAGAAAAGCGCTACTACTAAAATTCTCTCACTAGTGACGGTAGGCTAGGAATAGTAGCAGCGCTTCTCCGAGAAGCACGCTACTGCTAAAAACATTGTAGCAGCGCGTTTCTTCTGTAGAGCACTACTGCTATGTAAAAGAAAATAAATAGAAAAGTAAATGAAAATGAAAGAAATAGAAAAAGGAGAAATGAAAAAAAGAAAATGTAAAGAAAACAAAAGAAAAAGAAAAAGAAAACAGAAAGGGTTAGCTGCAGCGCGTTTCTCTGGAACATGCTATAGCTATCTTAGCTATAGCACGTTTCAGCAAAATGCGCTACTGCTAGTTTGACTCAAATCCCGGCGGCCCTGGCTCAAAATTTCGCTAAGTACTTTCCCCCTCTCTCTACTCCCCCCTGTCCCCCAACTGCTCCATCGCCGCCGTTGCCCTGCCGCGCGCCTTCGACCACACCGCCACCGCCAGAGGCTGCCTTCGACCACACCGCCGCCGCCCGCCAACTTCGACCACACCGCCGCCGCCCGAGGCCACCCCCTCGACCTCACAACCGCCGCCCGAGGCCATCGTCGACCTCACTGTCGCCTCCCTCGAGCTCGCCGCCGCCGCTCTCGACCTCACCGCCGCTGCCCGAGCCAGAGCCTGCCCTTGCCGCCGACCGTAAGGTTATGCCTCTCCTGTCCCTACCCTCCTATTTCTCTCAAAGTGATAGCTCTTCTCGCGTATACCATTGTTTAGATGGATGACGATGTATTTGCAAGTAATCAAGGACTTCTATTGCTATTTTCGAGATGATGACGAGAGACCACTTTGTGTTGGATGATGATTATGATGAGACTATTTGTATGTATATGCTATGATTACATTCGTGATCTCGCAGGCATTTGTATGTGTATCATGATGACATTTCTATGTGCTAAAGATTCTTCTATAAAGCCTGTTCAAATACAAAACAAATATGCCAAAAAAAAACAAAAAACCTATTAAATTAGCAGTAGCGAGTGTATAGAAGTTAGCAGCAGCGCCTCTATAGCAGTAGCGCGTTGCTGTAAAGGGCGCTAGAGTTACTAGCAGTAGCGTGCTCCCAGTAACCGCGCTACTGCTACACTTGTGTAGCAGTAGCGCCGGTGACCACGTGCTACTGCTATATGTTAGTTGTAGCGCCTTATTAGTAGCGCCCCACCCCGCGCTACTGATACATCTAAAACCCACACTGATGCTAGCCTTTTCCCTAGTAGTGCTTGTGGGCCCCTCGGAGCTCCACCGACGTACTCCTTCCTCCTATATATACCTACGTACCCCCGTCAGATCAGATACGGAGCCAAAAACCTAATTCCACCGCCACAACCTTCTGTATCCGCGAGATCCCATCTTGGGGCCTGTTCCAGAGCTCCGCCGGAGAGGGCATCTACCACGGAGGGCTTCTACATCAACACCATAGCCTCTCCGATGAAGTGTGAGTAGTTTACTTCAGACCTTCGGGTCCATAGTTATTAGCTAGATGGCTTCTTCTCTCTTTTTGGATCTCAATACAAAGTTCTCCCCCTCTCTTGTGGAGATCTATTCGATGTAATCTTCTTTTTGCGGTGTGTTTGTTGAGACCGATGAATTGTGGGTTTATGATCCAACTTATTTATGAACAATATTTGATTCTTCTCTGAATATTTTTATGTATGATTGAGTTATCTTTGCAAGTCTATTTGAATTATCTTTATGGTTTGGCCAACTAGATTGGTAGTTCTTGCAATGGGAGAAGTGCTTAGCTTTGGGTTCAATCTTGCGGTGTCCTTTCTCAGTGACAGAAAGAGTTGCAAGGCACGTATTGTATTGTTGCCATCGAGGATAACAAGATGGGGTTTTTATCATATTGCATGAATTTATCCCTCTACATCATGTCATCTTGCTTAAAGCGTTACTCTGTTTTACTTAATACTCTAGATGCATGCTGGATAGCGGTCGATGAGTGGAGTAATAGTAGTAGATGCAGAACCGTTTCGATCTACTTGTCTGGGACGTGATGCCTATATACATGATCATACCTAGATAATCTCATAATTATTCGCTTTTATATCAATTGCTCAACAGTAATTTGTTCACCCACCGTAGAATACTTATGCTCTTGAGAGAAGCCACTAGTGAAACCTATGGCCCCCGGGTCTATTCTCACCATATCAATCTCCATTACTTTATTTACTTTCTTTGTTTTACTTTGCCTTTTACTTTTTACTTTGCATCTATCTATCAAAAATACCAAAAATATTATCTCTATCAGATCTCACTCTCGTAAGTGACCGTGAAGGGATTGACAACCCCTAAGCGTTGGTTGCGAGTTGCTATCGTTTTGTGTAGGTACGAGGGACTTGTGTGTGATCTCCTACTGGATTGATACCTTGGTTCTCAAAAACTGAGGGAAATACTTACGCTACTTTACTGCATCATCCTCTCCTCTTCGGGGAAATCCAATGCAGTGCTCAAGAGGTAGCATGGCACCAATCTCCACACCTTGTTGTACTCGTTGAGTTCTTCATGCATGGCATTGAGCCAATCCGAATCTTCGAGCGCCTCATAGACCTTTTGAGGTTCAACACAAGAGACAAACGCGTGATGTTCACAATAGTTTGCTAATTTTCTATGAGTGCTTACCCCCATTCTTAGGCTTCCAACCACATTCTCCATGAGATGGCCTTTGGTGGTGAGCTTGGAAGCAATCTTCACGGCACGGCGCTCTAATTCCTCCTCGGATGTGGAAGGAGGAGGATCAACTTGATTATCTTGAGCGCCGTCTTGAGCTTGTTCAAGATTTTGAGCTTGCTCTTGATCTTGAACTTGCTCGAGGGGGAGAACTTGACCTTGGGCATCATTTGGTGGTTCACCACCATCTTGAGGTTGATCTTGCCCTTGGTCTTGTTCATTAGAATGAGGGCCTTCACTTTGTTCTTCGGAAGCATGTGGGTCTTGCGGAGGTGATGGATCCACTTGAGTGGAGCATTGTACTTCTCCTTCGGCCACAAGGGGTTCCTAAATGGGTAGAATATGACCAATACCCATTCTTCTTATGGCTTGGGGAGGAATTTCATCACATATATCACAAATACCACTTTGCTCCACTTGGGAGCCGTTATTTTCATCAAACTCCACGTTACACGTCTCCTCAATGAGTCCGGTGGACTTGTTGAGGACACGGTAAGCATGAGAGTTTGTAGCATAACCAACAAATATGCCCTCATAAGCTCTAGCCTCAAATTTAGATAAACGAACATCTTTCTTGAGAATGAAACACTTACACCCGAACACCCGGAAGTACTTGAGGTTGGTCTTGTTACCGTTGAGTATTTCATAAGGAGTCTTGTTCAAGCCCTTGCGAAGATAGATTCGATTTGATGCATGACACGCGATGTTGATGGCTTCGGCCCAAAAGTTGTATGGAGACTTGAACTCCGCCATCATGGTCCTTGCCGCATCTATCAACGTCCGGTTCTTCCTCTTCGCAACACCATTTTGTTGAGGGGTGTATGGAGCAGAATATTGATGCTTGATCCCCTCATCACTAAGGAACTTATCCAAGGTGTAGTTCTTGAACTCGGTGC
Source organism: Triticum dicoccoides (assembly GCF_002162155.2). NCBI lineage: Eukaryota > Viridiplantae > Streptophyta > Magnoliopsida > Poales > Poaceae > Triticum > Triticum dicoccoides. Next base: position 130,878,536 of record NC_041391.1, read on the forward strand.
CGTTGTCACTTCTTATTGTCTAGATCTTTGCATCATGTTGTCGTTGAGCTTCATTTGCAAAGTCAATGACGGTTTGTTGAGTTTCACTCTTCCTCTTGAAGAAATATACCCACGTGTATCTTGAATAATCATCCACAATCACCAAGCAATAGTTTCTTCCCCCAAGAGTATCAAAGGATGGAGGTCCAAAGAGGTCCATGTGAAGGAGCTCCAGGGGTCTCTTCGAATAGATGATAGTCGTGGGAGGGTGAGCCTTCTCATGAAGCTTTCCTTCGATACAAGCACTGCAAGCACAATCTTTGGCAAAACTAACATTTGTTAGTCCATGGACATGGTCCCCCTTGAGAAGACTTTTCAAAGATCTCATATTGACATGGGCTAAACGGCGATGCCAAAGCCATCCCACATTAACTTTAGCCATTAGGCATGTCGCGGTCTTAGTGGGTCGCTCCGAAAAGTTAATCACATAGAGATCGTTCTCGACATGCCCAACAAAGGCTACTCTAAGAGTGTTGCTCCACAAGAGGGCCACGGTATCAATATCAAAGAAGGTGGCAAAGCCCATGAGTGCAAGTTGACGAACGGAAAGTAAGTTGTACGCAAGGGACTCAACAAGCATGACTTTCTCGATCGTTAGATCATGAGAAATGACAACCTTGTGAAGACCCAATACCTTAGAATGTGAGGCATCACCCCACTCGACATTGGTGGGCATAGATGGGATCATTTGCACGTCCACCACCAAGTCCTTGCTCCCAGTCATATGATTTGTTGCTCCACTATCGAGCAACCATGATCCCCCACCGGAAGCAAACACCTACAAGAGATCAATGATTGGTTTTAGGTACCCATTTAGTAATGGGTCCTTTGATGTTAGTAACAAGGGTCTTAGGAACCCAAATAGTCCATTCAATGTACTCATAAGAAGAACCAACAAATTTAGCATAAGCATGCCCATCACTAGCATGGCACAACACATAAGAAGGGTTAAAGTCGCCGGCTTTGTTGGAAGAGATGGCTTTGCCCTTTTTGGCATCACCACTCTTCGCATTGTTCTTCTTCTCATTAGGAGTACCCTCTCCCTCCTTCACAAAAGTTTGCTTAAGAGGGGGAGGTTGCTTGGTCTTGTCATTCTTCTTCTTGGTCTTCCTCTTATTCTTGGACTTGGGGGAGAACCCAACTCCCTCCTTGGCCACAACTTCCTTTTGATTGCTCAAAAGGTCATTTAGGTTCTTCTCACCTTGTATGCCTGATACAAGGCCTCTCTCGAGTTGTTCCTTCAACTTGGCATTCTCCTCCACAAGATGCACAACAAGAGCATGATCGAGATCTTTCTTTAACTTGGCATGGTCATCATTTTGTGACTCCTCAAGAGCCAAACGATGCCCATGCTCTTCCTCAAGAGCATTAGAGAGATCCGATATCTCATTGGCATAGTCACGACTATGACCTTCCATCTTAGAGATGGTTTCTTCGTGAGCCTCGATCATGTCATTGGCTTCACCAAGTTGTTCCAAGAGAGCAACAAAGTGCTTCTTAGATTTGCCCTTGAGCTTACTCATAAAGGACTCAAATTCATTTACTTCCTCATTAGACCCCTTACCATCATCAATGCCAACCGTCAAAGAAGGATTAGGAATAATGGTGGTTTTGATGTTGGGGGTTACCTTGTTGGTGGCTTTAGCCATGAGGCACTTGGCGGTGATGTTCTCGTTGGGTGAATCGAAGAGAGACATCCGGGGAGTTGTGGCAATGGCAACGGATGCCATGGCCATTGCTTCACTATCTTCATCATCATCGTTATCCTCACGGTATTCCTCTTGAACCACCAGCCCTCGAGTAGGAGTCTTCTTGGCGAAGTTGTTCTTGTTAGGGAAAGACTTGGCTTTGTCTCTCCGGATGAGCTTGCCACCATTGTCTTCCCGCTTCTCGTAAGGACAATCCGCAACGAAATGGCTCACATTGCCACAGTTGAAACAAGTTCTAACTCGTTGCTTGCTCTTGAATCCACTTGAGTTGTTCTTGTTGAAATTGGGTCTTGAGTTCTTCTTGCTCCAAAATTGCCTTGAAGCGAGAGCCATGTGCTCGTGATAATCATATTTTGTATCTTCGGGGTTTCTCTCATCATCTTCCTCTTCTTCCACAATAACCTTGGCCTTCAAGGCAAGGTTGGGCTTCTTTGCCCTTTGAGACCGGAGCACCGCGTTATTGGTGGTCTTGTCCAAGATGCTCATTGCAACAAACTCATCCAACACTTCACTTGAGGTCATGGAGTGGAAGTCCGGTCTTTGACGAATGACGGAGGACATGGCCTTGTTGTAGGGCATCATGGCCTTGAGGAACTTGCGTTTGATCCAATTGTCATCCGTGTCCTTGCTCCCATGATCTCGGAGCGAGACCGCAAGTTTCGTTACTCTCCGAAAAAGCTCACGAGGTTCTTCATCTTCCTTCATAGCAAACTCATCGGCTTCATCTTGCACCACTTCATAGTTGGAGCGTTGAATGCTCGCACTTCCCCAATAGAGAGACACAACGCAATGCCACGCGTCTTTGGCCGTGGCGTAGGGTCGAAGATGAGGGAGATCTTCGGGGAGAATTTCCTCTTGGATGATGAAGAGAGCATTCTCATTGAATTGATTATCCACGGCTTCTCGAGGGGTGAATTTGCTTGGGTCATGTGGATAGAAACCTTCTTCAATGATTCTCAGAAGATTAGTATTCACATGCTTTAAATGACGCTTGAAGTGGTACACCCAAGAATCAAAATCCTCATTTTTCACAATCTTAGGAGGAGGACCAGCATGATTTAAATGAGTAGAGGGAATCGGCCCACCATAAGTTGGAGGTTCCACATGGGCAAAGATGCCGGTGCCATTTCTACCACTACTAGAAGGACCCTTTTCACTGTTAGCTTCCCCCTTTTTGGAGGTAGCATTCGCCACCTTGTTAGTGGGATCACACACTTTCATCGGCGAGGTAGACAGTTTATGTCCTTCTAGAAATTTAGTAAACATGCTTTCAACCTTGGTCGTCATGGAGTTTTTCAATGTGTCTAGAGCCATATTGAATTCCTCATGAGAGACCGAGGTTCCCCCATCGGCCGTAGACGAGGTAGGATTCACACCGGAGTGCTCCTCCACATCGTCTGTGGTGTCAACCATACTCTTCGGACGGTAAAGTCCTTAATAAAGAGACGAGGCTCTGATACCAATTGAAAGGATTGATATAGTTGACTAGAGGGGGGGTGAATAGGCAACTAACAATATTTAAGCTTTTCTTTACCAATTTAAACTTTTCAACAAAATAGGTAGTCTAGATATGCAACTATGTGAGCAACCTATATGATGCAATAACAACTAGCACAAAGGCAAGCAAGGGATACAACACAAGTAAGCTTGCAAAAGTAAAGGCACGAGATAACCAAGAGTGGAGCCGGTGGAGACGAGGATTTGTTACCGAAGTTCCTTCCTTTCAAAGGGAAGTACGTCTCCGTTAGAGCGGTGTGGAGGCACAATGCTCCCTAAGAAGCCACTAGGGCCAGCGTATTCTCCTCACGCCCTCACACAATGAGAGATGCCGTGATTCCACTATTGGTGCCCTTGAAGGTGGTGACCGAACCTTTACAAACAAGGTTGGGGCAATCTCCACAACTTAATTGGAGGCTCCCAACGACACCATGAAGCTTCACCACAATGGACTATGGCTCCGAGGTGAACTCAACCGTCTAGGGTGCTTAAACACCCAAGAGTAACAAGATCCGCTAGGGATTAGTGGGGGGAATCGAATATCTCTTGGTGGAAGTGTAGATCGGGGCCTTGTCACCCAATCCCGAGAAAATCAACAAGTTTGATTGGCTTGGGAGAGAGATCGGCCAAAAATGGAGCTTCGAGCAACAATGGAGTTTAGGGTTGGAAGAGGTGGGTCTTCTTGGAGAAGAAGACCCCCCCTTTTATAGTGGGGGGACAATTCCAACCGTTACCCACCACTCAGCCCGCGACCCACGGAACTACCGCACCACAGGCGCGGTACTACCGCACGGGCCTGCAGTACTACCGCGGTGGACCGCGGTACTACCGTGGGCGCGGTAGAGCCCATACCTGAATAAAGGAGCACGGACAGGGCGCGGTAGATCCGCAGGTATGGTACTACCGTGGCCCCATGCGGTACTACCGCAAGACAGCCGCAGGCCAGGCCCGGTAGGCACAGATGTAAAAAATTACATCTGTGACTACCTCCAGTGAGAAATTGTCGTGCAAAAATCCGACACGGAACTACCGCGACCAAGGATGCGGTACTACCATGAAGGGTGCGGATGTACAAAATTACATCCGCCCCTACCTCCGCTCCTGCTACTGAACCTGGCCTGGCGCCACGATACTACCGCGCCGCAGCACGGACTACCGCATGGAGCGCGGATGTAAAAAATTACATCCGCGCCTACTACCGCTTGAGCAGCGGTGCCAGACCAGAGCTCGCGGTACTACCTCTCTGAGGAGCGGTAGTACCGTGGGAGCGTACGGTACTACCGTGCCGGAGCCCGGTACTACCGCTGGCTCCTGCGGTAGTACCGCTCAGAAGAGCAGTACTACCGCTAGCCTGAGAAGAGCAACACAGAGGCCTTCATTTCGCAGAGACAAGGTGAGACGGAGGAACACTTCAAGGAGCTCAAGGAAAGGCGGTGCAAAAGGGAATGTGTACGTGAGATTCCACCCAAACCTTTCCAAAGCGGACCCCTCTTAATAGTACAGCTTTCCTATGACTCAACTCCACCGAACCGAACCGTAGAGAAACGCCGTCTTCAATAATCTTCGAGGGGCATCAAATCTTCTTGTGTTTAGTCATGATGTATCTGAAAAGCTCAATACACACGATTAGTCCGCAAAGGCATTGTCATCAATCACCAAAACTACTTAGGGACAAGAATGCCCTTACAAACGTAATCTACAAAATTGCGTCCAAAGTGGTAGCCAACAGACTTAAAGTTGTTTTGCCTGACATAATATCTGAAAACCAGTCTGCTTTTGTGCCGGGGAGATTCATCACTGATAATATCATATGCGCATATGAGTGCCTACATTTCATGAAGAAGTCCAAATCCAAGGCTAATAGCTTTTGTGCCCTCAAGCTGGACATGATGAAGGCATATGATAGACTGGAGTGGACATACCTGAAGGCCATTATGAGCAAATTGGGATTTTCTCAGCAGTGGATTAACACATTAATGGGTATGGATTCTTCAGTATCCTTTTCTGCTCTTTTTAATGGTGAGAAGCTTGAATCTTTCAGAGCAACCAGAGGTATCCGACAAGGAGACCCAATCTTCCCCTACTTATTATTGATTGCAGCAGAGTGTCTTTCGTGCCTCCTGAAATCCAGATCACATTCATCACTTGTAGGTATTAAGGTGGCCCCAACAGCTCCATCCATACACCACCTTTTGTTTGCAGATGACAACTTGCTGCTTTTTAAGGCTAGTGTAGAGGGATCGGTTGCAGTGTCAAACCTATTGGAGCTTTATTGCAATGCTTCAGAACAGCGTATAAATAATGACAAATTATCAATCTTCTTCCGTCCAGATTGCCCGCTTCCTTTGAGGACAGAGATCAAAAACACATTACATGTCCAGAATGAGTCCTTAAATGACCGTTATCTTGGCATGCCAACAGATGTTGGCCAGTCCAAGAACGGTACTTTTAAATATCTACGAGATAGGGTGTGGGAGAAGATCAAAGGGTGGATGGAGAAATTACTTTCTGCAGCAGGGAAAGAGGTCTTGATCAAATCAGTCGCTCAAGCCATACTTGTATATTCTATGTCTTGTTTTCGTTTGCCCCGGGGTTTATGTGAAAGTATAACATTAATTATACGGTAGTTTTAGTGGGGCAGCAAGGAAGGAAAGAGAAAACCTAGTTGGGTGGCTTGGGACACTATGATCCAACCAAAGCATCTGGGAGGCCTAGGCTTCCGTGATATGGAAATTTTTAACCTAGCGCTACTTGCCCGGCAAGCATGGAGAGTCTTAACGGAAGAATCTTCATTAAGTGCTCAAATACTAAAGGCAGTTTATTTCCCACAATGCAATCTTTTGGAAGCAGAGTTGGGATCACGCCCATCACAGATTTGGCGAGCAATTTTAGATGGGAGAGATATCTTAACCCAAGGCCTAGTTCGAAGGATTGGGGATGGGGACACCACATACATATGGAGGAATAATTGGATCCCCCGGGGTAGTTTCAAAAGGAATTTAGTGTCCTTAGTTCCTAATCCGCCAGAAAAGGTGGCAGAACTTCTTGACAATATGTCGGCACAGTGGAAGGAGGGGCTAATCTGCACTATTTTACTCCTTTTGACGCCGAAGAGATCCTTAAAATACCAGTTTGCACTAGGAGGTTGCCGGACTTCTGGGCATGGCATGAAGAAAGCAAAGGGGTATTTACTGTTCGCTCGGCTTACCCGGATGATCCTGAGAACGAGGACGAGCAGGGAGAGCTGGTAGAATGGCAGGGAGGGCTCATCCACAGGGCAGGAGGATAAGATATGGAGTGCTTTGTGGCACATCCAGGTTCCTTCTAAACTTCGCATGTTTCTTTGGCGTCTCGCTAGACATTCTATGCCAAGTAGGGAGGTTTTACATCATCGTCATATGGCTGACACGAACTCATGTCCGCTGTGTGGAGCGAGGGATACATGGAGGCATGCGCTTTTGACCTGTGCGCTGTCTAGGAGTGATTGGGCCTTAGCACCCGAGGATTTGGTCAAGAAGCTCATTGATCACCAGCAGGAGAGTGCCAAATACTGGCTATTTGCCTTGTATGAGAACCTGGACGGCAAGGAATTCATCCGAGTGGTAGTCACGGCTTGGGCAATTTGGGGAGCTAGAAGAAAGGCTACTCACGAGGACATATTCAAGTCTCCGCAAGCAACTGATGCATTCATATGGAGCTTTATTTCAGAGTTGGATTTCATAAACAAGAGAAGCCAAAACCAGAGTGGACAGCGACCGGTCCGATCATCCTCTTGGCAGCCACCGTTACCGGGAAGTGCAAAAATTAATGTTGACGGAGCAGTTTCAAGGAGGGGGAGGCACGTCACAGCAACAACGATTTGTAGGGATCAGAATGGTGTCTTTCTGGGGGCCTCGGCGATGGTATTCAAACACATTACCGACCCCCCTACGCTTCAAGTGTTAGCTCTCAGGGAAGCTTTGGCACTTGCTGATGATCTTTATATTCGGCGTGCCCATATTGCCTCGGATTGCAAGGTGGTAATCGATGATATACAGCGTGACAGCCGAGGTTCTTATGGAGCGGTTTTGAAGGAGGTTTTAGATAGATCGTCCTCTTATATTTCTTGTGATATAGTTCATGAATTTAGGAGCTCAAACTTTGAAGCTCACAACCTAGCGAAACATTCTCTTACTCTTGGATTGGGCCGCCATATTTGGTTAGGCCATCCAGGAGATCTTCCCTTCGTCCCTCTAAACATTGTGACGGTTTAATAAAGTTTCGCGAGGTTGTCTAAAAAAACAAAAAAAAAACATTTGGTCGGATCGCTTTGTCGATGCTCAGTTCTTCGCGAATCGTTCTAGCCACCTGCACATTAAAGAAAAATATGAATTTTGGTGTCTGAATCCGATGGCTGAAAAATTAGATGGGAGGTAACTATTTTCATGTAATATTAACTGGGCATGTGCAAGTGGCCAAACCTTTTCTTTATTTATAACTCTCTATCTATAAAAAGTATAAAGATGGAGAGTTATAATTTTTTTTAAAAAGGAACCCTTCATTGTAGCAGTGCGTTCATTTTTTTCATTTCTCTCTGTGTTCTTTGTTTGGTTTTTTCCTGTTTGGCCAGGTTTTTCCTGTGTTGTTTTTTTATCCGGTTTTCACTGTTTGTGGTCGGGTTGTCTTGGTTATTTTGTCTTGTTTTCTTTTGGTTTTTTGTTATTATTTCTTCACCGATTTTTCTCCTGTTTTTCATTATATTTTGGGTTATACTTTAGTTTATTTTTATCGATTTTTCTTTGGGTTTTTCATCTTCTTTATATGTTGGGTGTTTGCTTTTTCTCTGTTTCTTTGTCTTATTCATCTATCTTTTAGTTTCTTTGTCGTTTTTATTGGGTTTCTTTCCTTTTCTTATTTTATTTTTCATCTTCGGTTTTCTGTGTTACTTTCACATTGTTCATTGGTTTTCTTCTCTTTCTTTCTGTCTTTCTTGGCCCGCTATTTTCCAAATATATGATGTACATTTCATTGGTTTTCTTTATTTTTCTCTGTTTCTTTCTTGGTTTTCACTATTTTTTAAAATATATGATGTACATATTTCCTTAAATACCAGTTTTGAATACTTTTTTGAATACATGGTCAACATTTTTAAAATATATGGTGAACATTTTTTAAATGGTAATAAACCATTTTTTACACATAATTCACATTTTTCGTTTACACCAGGAACATTTTTATATAAATGTTTACCATTCTATATATACATAATTATTGTTTGATGACTACTTTTATTCCGTGTATATTGCACATTTTTGGTATACATCAGCAATCTTTTTTATCTACATGTTTAACATTTTTCAATATCTGATTAACTTTTTCTCACACATTGTATATTTTTCGTATATATTTATCGTGTACATGAGAAGCTTTTTTCTGCAAATATTTAAAAAAATGAATGTTTGATAAACATTTTTTAAATACAGGATCAACGTTTTACATACACATCGTATATTTTCAGTATACATTTTTTGTACACATGATAAACATTATATATATATTTAATATTTTTTAAATGCTTGATCAATATTTTTAGTAAGCATTGTATACATTTTCATAGACATGAGAAATATTTTTTCTATACAGATTTAACATTTTCAAATGCTTGATTAACACTTTTTAAATGTTTTATATGAAAAAACTGTTTATATATATATATATATATATACAGAAAACGAAACAAAAAATGATAAAAAATAGAAGAAAAAACGAGGTTGTGCCTGTGGCCTGTGGCCTCGCGCGCTAGGCCGGCTAAGTTTCACGGGTCATGAGTCTTCCCTATGTCCCACAGGAAGCGAGATATAGTCACACCTGTTTTGCGCTGCATATGTCCATGAATAGGAGCTGCTCCGGCAAAGCAAACAATGATGCTAGATGGATTAAGCCACCACCATGTTTCCTCAAAGTTATTGGTGACAGGGCATTGGCAAAGGCCTCTGACCGGTGAGTTTCTAGCGTTGTTTGTAGAGCAGATGATGATACTTTTATTTTGGCGATCAAGAAAACCACACTTAGATGGGACCTTCAGGGATGCTTCTAGATATGTAATCAACTTCGCATGATTACTAGCAACAAAACTTCTCTCATGGCCTAAAAAACAAATGGAACTACTCACATCATATGTTTCATGATCAGTAGGTATAAATATATGATGAACAATCTAAACTTAACAATCTTTCATCAATAAAACTCTTAAGCATCAACTATAAGGTGTAACCAACACACATAACACTAGTAGAAAAAGGACCTATTGTCCCGGTTCGTGAGGCCCATTTGTCCCGGTTTTTGAACCGGGACTAAAGTGTTGGTACTAATGCCCTAAACCTTTAGTCCCGCACTAGTAGAAAAACACCTAATAGTCCCGGTTCGTAAGGGCCTTTAGTCCCGGTTCATGAACAGGGACTAATGGGCCGTTACTAATACCTCCACCCATTAGTCCCGGTTCAAACAAGAACCGGGACCAATGTGCCTCCACGTGGCCCTGTGCGCCGAGCCCAGTTAGGGGTCCTTTGGTCCCGGTTGGTGGCACCAACCGGGACTAAAAAGCATCCACGCGTCAGCATTCCATTGGTTGGGGTTTTTGTTATTTTTTTTGAAAGGAGGGGCGGATTGGGGTTTTTGGGGGGTTAATTTACGTGTTTCATATATTGTGTTAGCTAGCTAATTAATAGAGAGAAGTGTCCTCTCTTATGTCCATGCTTGGTCGACTCTACATACTATATATACATAAGTGATCGAGAGAACCATTCAGTACAGAAGTTCATGCATACCGAGAGAAGTGATCGATCGACCTGTCTCCTTCTCCGAGAGATTGGCCGAACAACAAGTATCTGACGCTACTGGCTACATACATGCATGTACAATATGTATAAGATCTCTTATAATTACAATCCCCTAGCAATTGAAATCAATTTCCACATGGTATTCTCCGTCTTTATTGATGACGTGGTCAAGAAAGAATCCCGCCAATTCCTCTTGAATTGCTTTCATGCGATCTGGTTCTAGGAGTTCATTCCGCATCTGCCACGTCTAATTTGAAGAAGGGGGTTAATTAATACATATATATGAATGAAACTCAACAGAAATGATGGTGTAATAAAATGAACTTGTGAATATTATTGCTTACGCACTTCATATTGTCTTTGAGAGTAGCCCCGCTTGTTTTTCAAAGTCGCGTTGTGGATGAACTCGCACACGTAGTATCCACAGAAATCATTCCCTTCTTCCTGCCACAAGCACTTCACGAGAAATAGAGGTCAATCAAACTGATAATGAAGCATTATAAATGGCATTGATGAAAGTATAGCTATAGAATCAACGGGAGATGCGCGCAACTAGCTAGCTAGTAGTACTTACTTTCGGGTATGTATATCGCAGCTCCTTCGGCAGTCCCGGAGCTTCTGCGGTGAACTATTTCCAAACCCTGCAAGACAAAGAAAATAATTATTATTACTTGAGATATCAGGAAATGAACAAAAAGTTGCCGATATGGTGCGATAATAATCGATTGAACTTACTTGCTGAGCATTTCAGTCATGTCCGCATAGGATTTAGGATCTTTCTGTCTCGAGTCTAAGACGGTTACTAGTCCACGCTCAAGCTTAATCTCCAGAAGAATATAGTGGTACCTGCGCATGCATGCATAACTCATCAATTACATTACTATAACCTAGCTTGTGTAATAAGGGAAACCGAATATGCACACGATAGTAACACTCACTTGCCATTGTAAGGAAAGAGTATGGTATCTTTGTTTTGATTTTTTATCAATGATTGTAGCACGTTGTCCTCGGCCTCTTTGATGTCCTTTTTAACCAGAAATTCATCTATGATATTTGTGTTAATGAACCCAATATCATAAATTTCTTGTTTTTTTGCACTCGACGATCTTCAATCTGCATAATATATTGAGGATAATTAATTATAAATACATGAAATGAAAGAGCCGAGCTATATATAGAGAATTAATGACAGAAATAGTACTTACAGACAGTAGCAAAAGACCATTAGTTTATCGAGGGCCTTTTGATTGAAGAACGCGAAGAACTCATCAAATGGAACAGTCAACAGATCATTTGCAACGAGATCGTGCTCCTCTTTAATATGCAGATACAAAGCATTCTTACCCTCAGACTCTCTGCAGGTTTCCATGTACCAATTATGGAATCTTCGCATCATTGTTGTCAGAGATTTTTCATCTTTGATGAGAGGCTTCCCGTACTCGTATCTGTGTTCGTCCACCTCCAAGAAATCATGAAGTGCATCGTCAGGCAGGTAATCGTCAAGATTGCCATAACCGGCCACCGTCCCCGGAGCATTAGACACATTGAGCGGGGGGCACGATTGCTGTGCTTGTTCGCCGAGCTGGGCAATTTTTTCCCCTTTGCTCGTTCTTTTGACCTTTTAGCACTGACAGTAGTTCCCGACCGCTGAGCTTGGAGATATGTCTGTTCAGTAATGCGCTCATAGTTGGTTCTCAGTGGAGACTTTGGTGGTTTCCTCAGGGCATCGATAGTGCGCTTTGCTTTCACCAGATCTACCTTCTCCTCCGGAGGTGGATGTCTCTTTGCTTTCACCCCTTCAAAGAACTCCTTCATGTGGGTCCGCACAATCGTATCGTTTTCCTCCTCGGACCTCTCGTACAGTAACTTCTCTAGAGGCTTGAGAGATGATGGACCGTATTTGTATTGCCTCCCGCCTCTGGTTGTGCTGCTAGACGCCGGGGCAGACGGAGCGGCTGCGGCGTCTGTCTTCTTTCGTGCTTGCTTACAAGGCGGAGGAGAAGGAGTACGACGCGCCGGAGCAGCCGGGGCGGCGGCGGGTCTCTTCCTCCCTTGCTGGCGAGGCGGAGAAGGAGGATGCTGCTGGCTGCTCGGGAGCGCCGGTGCAGGCGGAGAAGGAGGCGGAGTGCCGCCATGCGCCGGAGAAGGAGGCAGAGTGCCGCCACGCGTGCCCTGATCGTCACTCGCCGGAGGAGGAGGCAGTGGAGGAGGCGGAGTGCCCTGATTCGCCGGAGCAGGAGGAGGAGGCGGAGGCGTCCAGTTCAGAAGGCTGATGAGCTCCTTCTTCCATAGGCATGGAGTCTTCAGAGCAGAACCCAGCCTAGTCTCCCCTTCACTGGTAGGGTGGTCAAGCACGAGGTCCTCAAATCCCTCCGTTATTTCATCCACCATCACCTTAGCATATCCTTTTGGAATCGGCTGGCAGTGATAAGTTGTGCCGGGTCCACTAGGATAAACTTGGCCAACAGCCGCCTTGACCTTCAAATTCATCCATCGCGCCATAATGTGGCAATTTGGAGACTCCGTGATAACATCCACGGGATATCTGGCAGGAGCCGTCAAGACATGCTCCGGCTAAAGCAGCTCGGTGGAAGCCACACTGCTTCTCCGCTGAGATGGCGGGGTAGCTTCGGGGGAAGCCTCGGCAGGTCGTTTGCTGCGATCTGCTGCTTCTCGTTCCTCTTCTCGATCCTCTAGCCCCATTACCCTTTCCTGCAGCGCCTGTAGTTGGTCCTGCTCCAGTTTCTTCCTCCTCTCGTTGGTTTTGAAACCCCCTGCGTCCGGAAAACCAACCTTCCACGGAATGGAGCCTGGCGTGCCTCATGTCCGTCCAGGGTGCTCAGGATTCCCAAGGGCCATTGTGAGCTCGTCCTTCTCCCTGTTTGGAAGGAACGTCCCTCGCTACGCTGCATCGATATAGTGTCGAAGGTTCTTGACTGGTATTTCCAGTTGCTCATCCGTCCACTGGCAAAACCCTGTTATAGGGTCCAAGGTTCCGCCAGACCCGAAGAACCAAGTCCGGCAACGGTCTGGCCATCTCATTGTCTCTGGTTCGATCCCTTTTTCAAGCAGATCATTCTCAGCCTTGGACCACTTAGGCCGGGCTTGCACGGGCTTAACTAATATATATATACCTGGCCGGGTTCGGTTCGGTCACCAGAGCAGTCAGCACGGTCTCCTCCTTGTACCTCCATTGTGTCACCAGAGCCATCATGAACATACTCCTGTTCTTGTACCGGCATTAATGGGCCGAAGCCATCATGAACATAGCCCTCTTCTTCACCCTGTTCTTCCAGCTGACCAACGGTGTCGAGGAGAAATGACGCAACTTCATCCCTTCCATTTGCGATTATGTCCCTCAATATCGCTTCTGTTTATTCGTCTCGGCAGTGCTCCATAGTTTCTGCAAATAATTACAACATGTC
>NC_041391.1:130892578-130893807 GCF_002162155.2 Triticum dicoccoides
GCCTTGACGACAATGTTCTTTTAACTTGGTAAATTTGGGTGGCCTCGAGAGAGTTAATTTGTCGAGTAGGGGCGCGGCGGGAGGGGGTAGGAGACCAACATTGTTTTCTCTCTAGGATTTGGGTGTCCTCGAGAGTTTTGGTCGAGCGAGAGGGCCGAGGGGGGGTATATATATCGACCGCCCCTCATGTCGAAGTTATCTCGAGGGGGTTATATCGACAACGACGCAACAACGACGAGAAAGGAAAATAATTAAGGAAAAGGAAGAAAAGAGGAAGAAGGAAGAAGGAAGAAGAAGAAGAAAAAAAAGAGGAGAAGAAGAAAGGAATAGAGGAGAAGAAGAAAAAATAGATTTTTTTTTCTATTTTTTCTTCTTCTCCTCTATTCCTTTCTTCTTCTCCTCTTCTTTTCTTCTTTTTTCCTCTTCTTATTTATTTCTCCTCTTCTTCCTCTCCTCTTCTTCATCTTCTTATTTTCCTTTTTCCTCTCATTCTTTTTCTTCTTCTTTCTTCCTTCTTCCTTCTTCCTCTTTTCTTCCTTTTCCTTATTTTACTTTAAATTTCTCCTCTACACTAACCTAAAATGCACTAACCTAAAATCGATATCTACTAACAACTTAAATTTCTCCCCCTTTAGTCCCGGTTGGTGCCACCAATCGGGACCAAAGGCCTCTATGCTGCCCGCCTCGGGGCCAAAGTTTAGTCCCACCTCGCTAGTTGAGAGGGGCGCGTAGTGGTTTATAAGCCCCACTGCCACACCCCTCTCGAGCTCCTCTCCACCGCAGGCTTTCGGGCCTACTTGCTATTGCTTTGCCTGATGGGCCTACTACGGGCCTGAATCCTGGCCCATAGTAGGGTTTCTAGTCGTATTCAGGCCGTGGGGCCCAGTAGGAGGCATTTTTTTTGTTTTTTTGTTTTCTTTACTTATTGTTGCTATATTTATTTATTTTCCATTTTTTTTCTTTTGTTTTCTACATTATTTATTTTCTTTTGTTTTTTACTTTATTTTTTAATTGTTTTTGCTTTTAGTTTTAGGAAAATTATAAACTTTCTGTTAGTGCCATTAGTTTTCAAATTTGAAAACACTTTTTTTTGTTTTTTTGTTTTCTTTCTTGCTTTATTTATTTTATTTTGTTTCTACTTACAACAAAATACTTATTGTTGTTTTTTTCTTTTGTTTTCTGCATTATTTATTTTCTTTTATTTTTTGCTTTATTTTTAATTGTTTTTG
>NC_041391.1:130893937-130904529 GCF_002162155.2 Triticum dicoccoides
CTTTATTTATTTTATTTTGTTTCTACTTACAACAAAATACTTATTGTTGTTTTTTTCTTTTGTTTTCTGCATTATTTATTTTCTTTTGTTTTTTGCTTTATTTTTTAATTGTTTTTGCTTTTAGTTTTAGGAAAATTATAAACTTTCTGTTAGTGCCATTAGTTTTCAAATTTGAAAACACTTTTTTTGTTTTTTTGTTTTCTTTCTTGCTTTATTTATTTTATTTTGTTTCTACTTACAACAAAATACTTATTGTTGCTATTTTTAATTATTACGAGGGCCGAACCATAAGACATTAAAGCATTTCAAATGAACTCTGAAAAAGTTGAAAGTTGGCATGGTATCATAAATTGACCCACATAGCATGTGCATGTACAAAACGGACAATGGTATCATACTCGTCAGTTACAAAGTTGGCATGGTATCATCATAATAGTTGCGGGAGAAAGTCTTCACTTTTTCTTCGCTTGTGTCATTTGCTTATTGCGCCGCAACCATGGATAATCTTCATCGTTTATCAGGATGCTGGGGTCAGCCTTGACTTTGAAGGGAGGAATTTCATGAAACTTTTCATAATCTTTAGACATGTCTGTCTTGTCCTCCACTCCCTCGATGTCCCTTTTTCCTGAAAGAACTATGTGGCGCTTTGGCTCATCGTATGATGTATTCGCTTTCTTATCTTTTCTCTTTCTCGGTCTGGTAGACATGTCCTTCACATAGATAACTTGTGCCACATCATTGGCTAGGACGAACGGTTCGTCAGTGTACCCAAGATTTTTCAGATCCACTGTTGTCATTCCGTACTATGGGTCTACCTGTACCCCGCCTCCTGACAGATTGACCCATTTGCACTTAAACAAAGGGACCTTAAAATCATGTCCGTAGTCAAGTTCCCATATGTCCACTATGTAACCATAATATGTGTCATTTCCCCTCTCGGTTGTTGCATCAAAGCGGACACCACTGTTTTGGTTGGTGCTCTTTTGATCTTGGTCAATCGTGTAAAATGTATTCCCGTTTATCTCGTATCCTTTCCAAATCAATACAGTCAAAGATGGTCCCCTGGACAACAAGTACAGCTCATCACAAACAGTGTTGTCACCTCTGATACGTGCTTCCAACCAACTGCTGAAATTCCTGATGTGTTCACATGTAATCCATTCGTCGCACTGCTCTGGCTGTTTGGAGCGCAAACTGTTCTTGTGTTTCATCGACATACGGGGTCGCCAAGGTAGAGTTATGTAGAACTATGTAGTGTGCTTGAGACCAAGAATATCCGTCCCTGCATATTATTGAGTCCCTTCCTAGCGTGCCTTTTCCAGTTAGTCTCCCCTCATACCGCGATTTAGGGAGACCTATCTTCTTAAGGCCAGGAATGAAGTCAACACAAAACCCAATGACATCCTCTGTTTGATGGCCCATGGAGATGCTTCCTTCTGGCCTAGCGCGGTTACGGACATATTTCTTTAGGACTCCCATGAACCCCTCAAAGGGGTACATATTGTGTAGAAATACGGGGCCCAGAATGACAATCTCGTCAACTAGATGAACTAGGACGTGCGTCATGATATTGAAGAAGGATGGTGGGAACACCAGCTCGAAACTGACAAGACATTGCACCACATCACTCCTTAGCCTTGGTATGATTTCTGGATCGATCACCTTCTGAGAGATTGCATTGAGGAATGCACATAGCTTCACAATGGCTAATCGGACGTTTTCCGGTAGAAGCCCCCTCAATGCAACCGGAAGCAGTTGCGTCATAATCACATGGCAGTCATGAGACTTTAGGTTCTGAAACTTTTTCTCTGCCATATTTATTATTACTTTTATATTAGACGAGAAGCCAGTCGGGACCTTCATACTAAGCAGGCATTCAAAGAAGATTTCCTTCTCTTCTTTGGTAAGAGCATAGCTGGCAGGACCTTCATACTACTTTGGAGGCATGCCGTCTTTTTCGTGCAAACGTTGCATGTCCTCCCGTGCCTCAGCTGTATCTTTTGTCTTCCCATACACGCCCAAGAAGCCTAGCAGATTCACGCAAAGGTTCTTTGTCACGTGCATCACGTCGATCGAAGAGCGGACCTCTAGGTCTTTCCAGTAGGGTAGGTCCCAAAATATAGATTTCTTCTTCCGCATGGGTGCGTGTCCCCCAGCGTCACTCGGAACAGCTAGTGCGCCGGGACCCTTTCCAAAGATTACGTGTAAATCATTGACCATAGCAAGTACGTGATCACCGGTACGCATGGCGGGCTTCTTCCGGTGATCTGCCTCGCCTTTGAAATGTTTGCCTTTCTTTCAACATTGATGGTTGGTCGGAAGAAATCGACGATGGCCCAGGTACACATTCTTCCTGTAGCTTGCCAGGTATATACTATCGGTGTCAAGTAAACAGTGCGTGCATGCATGGTATCCCTTGTTTGTCTATCCTGAAAGGTTACTGAGAGCGAGCCAATCGTTGATGGTCACGAACAGCAACGCCTTTAGGTTAAAAAACTCCTGTTTGTGCTCATCCCACGTACGTACACCGTTTCCATTCCACAGCTGTAAAAGTTCTTCAACTAATGGCCTTAGGTACACATCAATGTTGTTGCCGGGTTTCTTAGGGCCTTGGATGAGAACTGGCATCATAATGAACTTCCGCTTCATGCACATCCAAGGAGGAAGGTTATACATACATAGAGTCATGGGCCAGGTGTTGTGATTGCTGCTCTGCTCCCCGAAAGGATTAATGCCATCCACGCTTAAAGCAAACCATACGTTCCTTGGCTCACTTGCAAACTCATCCCAGTACTTTCTCTCGATTTTTCTCCACTGCGACCCGTCAGCGGGTGCTCTCAACGTCCCGTCTTTCTTATGGTCCTCACTGTGCCATCGCATCAACTTGGCATGCTCTCTGTTTCTGAACAGACGTTTCAACCGTGGTATTATAGGAGCATACCACATCACCTTCGCAGGAACCCTCTTCCTGGGGGGCTCGCCGGGTCATCTCGTCTGATCTTATACCGTAATGCACCGCATACCGGGCATGCGTTCAGATCCTTGTACGCACCGCGGAAGGGGATGCAGTCATTAGGGCATGCATGTATCTTCTGCACCTCCAATCCTAGAGGGCATACGACCTTCTTTGCTGCGTATGTACTGTCGGGCAATTCGTTATCTTTTGGAAGCTTCTTCTTCAATATTTTCAGTAGCTTCTCAAATCCTTTGTCAGGCACAGCATTCTCTGCCTTCCACTACAGCAATTCCAGTATGGTACCGAGCTTTGTGTTGCCATCTTCGCAATTGGGGTACAACCCTTTTTTGTGGTCCTCTAACATGTGATCGAACTTCAGCTTCTCCTTTTGACTTTCGTATTGCGTCCTTGCATCGACAATGACCCTGCGGAGATCATCATCATCGGGCACATCGTCTGGTTCCTCTTGATCTTCAGCAGCTTCGCCCGTTGCAGCATCATCGTGCACATCGTCTGGTTCCTCTTGATCTTCAGTAGCATCACCGTATTCAGGGGGCACATAGTTGTCATCGTACTCTTCTTCTCCGCCGTCTTCCATCATAACCCCTATTTCTCCGTGCCTCGTCCAAACATTATAGTGTGTCATGAAACCCTTGTAAACCAGGTGGGTGTGGAGGATTTTGCGGTCAGAGTAAGACCTCGTATTCCCACATATAGGGCATGGACAACACATAAAACCATTCTGCTTGTTTGCCTCAGCCACTTCGAGAAATTCATGCACACCCTTAATGTACTCGGAGGTGTGTCTTGAACCGTACATCCATTGCCGGTTCATCTGCGTGCATTATATATAATTAAGTGTGTCAAAAATCATTATAGAACATCATGAATAGATAATTAAGTGACCAAATTAATAGAAGTTCATCATCACATTAAAACCAAAGTACATACATAGTTCTCATCTAACAACATAAAGCTCTGCAGAGCATCTAAATTAATAAAACCATACATTGAAACTATGTAAACCATTTCAATGCGAAAACAAATGCGATCATAATCGCAACCAATGTAACAACTGATCCAACGGCATAATGATACCAAGCCTCGGTATGAATGACATATTTTCTAATCTTTCTAATCTTCAAGCGCATTGCATCCATCTTGATCTTGTGATCATCAACGACATCCGCAACATGCAACTCCAATATCATCTTCTCCTCCTCAATTTTTCTAATTTTTTCCTTCAACAAATTGTTTTCTTCTTCAACTAAATTTAACCTCTCGACAATAGGGTCGGTTGGAATTTCCGGTTCAACAACCTCCTAGATAAATAAAATCTATGTCACGTTGGTCGGCATAATTGTCATAAACAATAAATGAACCAATAGTTATGAAAAGATAATATATACCACATCTGAATCATAGACAGGACGAGGGCCGACGGGGGCGGATACCAAAACCATCACACTATATAAGATGCAATAATAAAAGTAAGAAAATTATACAAGTATCTATATAAATATACAAGTAAGATTTTTTTCCTTTCAGAAAGAAGATAAGAACAAGAGGCTCACCACGGTGGTGCCAAAGACGAGATCAGCGCGGGCGATCAACGGCGGTGAAGACGGGGACAGGACGTGACGGACCGCTAAACCTAGACAAATATTGAGGAAAATGGAGCTTGGAGGTCGAGCTTGGAGAGGATAAAGCTTAAGTAGTATGGCTCAGGCATTCCATCGAACACCTCGTGTGCATAGGAGGTGAGCTAGAGGACCACAAAGCTCTCCCCTCGTCGGCCACGAAAAACAGAGCACTGGGAGTGCTCTGCTCGCGGGCGAGGGGTAGATATAGGCAACTAATTGGTCCCGGTTCGTGCCACAAACCAGGACTAAAGGGCATCCTTTGGTCCCGGTTCACTCCACCAACCGGGACCGCTGGTGGTGGGCCAGGAGCGAGGCGCATTGGTCCCGGTTCGTCCCACCAACCGGAACCAATAGGTCCTATCGAACCGGGACCAATGGCCCACGAGGCCCGGCCGGCCCCCGGGGCTCACGAACTGGGTCCAATGCCCCCATTGGTCCTGGTTCTGGATTGAACCGGGACTAATGGGCTGACCCGGCCTGGACCATTGCCCCGTTTTCTACTAGTGCCGGTTCTTGCATAAACCGGGACAGATGGGCCTCCACGTGACCGGTGCGGCGAGCCCAGGCAGGAGACCCTTTGGTCCCGGTTGGTGGCACCAACCGGGACCAATAGGCATCCACGCGTCAGCATTTGAGGTGCTGGGGTTTTTGTTTTTTTTAAAGGGGGGAGGGTTTGGGGGGTTTGGGGGGTTAATTTAGGTGTTCCATATATTGTGTTAGCTAGCTAATTAATAGAGAGAAGTGTCCTCTCTTATCTCCGTGCTTGGTCGACGCTACGTACTATACGTATAGAGAGGACTAGACACACTAGCTAGTAAGTAAATGAAGAAAACAGAAGATCGTCATGAACAGATGCATACAAAGAGAAGTGATATCGACCACCTCTCCCTCTCTGGTCGAACAACAAGTTCTCGTATATCTATCCCACGCTACTGGCTACATATATACAATATAAGTATCTCTCACAATATAATCTCCTAACTAAAATTGAACGCATCAGGGTCCACATGGTATTCTCCGTCTTTAGCGATCACGTGGTCAAGAAAGAATGCCGCCAATTCCTCTTGAATTCCTCGCATACGATCTGGTGGTACGAGTTCATCCCGCATCGGAAATATCTAATTTGAAGAAGGGGGTCAATACATATATATGAATAAATCAAACTGGACACAAATGATGGTAATAAAATAAAATTGTGAATATAATTATTTACGCACTTCATATTGTTTGTCAGAGTAGCCCCGCTCACAGGTCGTGTGGCGGATGGACTCGCAAATGTAGTATCCACAGTAATTATTCCCTTGTTCCTGCCACAACTACTTTACAAGAAATGGAGGTCAATCAAACTGATAATTAGCAAGCATGCTAAATGGTATTGATGAAACTAGCGCTTGAATCACTAGGAGATGCGTGGAACATATATGCTACTATAGTACTTACTTTCGGGTGTCTAAATTGCAGCTTCTTCGGCAGTCCCGGAGTCTTTGAGGTGAATTTATTCCAAACCCTGCCAGACAAAGAAAACAATTACTTGATATCAGGAAATGAACAAAGTTGCCGATATGGTGCGATAATGATCGATTTAACTTACTTCTCTAGAATTGCAGTCATGTCCGCATACTCCAAGGGATCTTTTTGTCTCGAGTCTAAGATGGTTACCAGTCCCTGTTCAAGCTTAATCTCTAGGAGAATATAGTGGAACCTGCGCACGCATGCATAACTCATCAATTACATTACTATAACCTCGACTAATAAGGGAAACCGGATATCCACAAGACAGTAATACTCACTTGAATTCGTAAGGGAAGAGTATTATAGCTTTGTTTTGATTTAATACAAATGATTGTAGCAGCTTGGCCTTGGTATCTTTGGCCTGAAGTTTAACCATATATGCATCTATGAGATTTGTGTTAACGAACCCAATATCCCAGATTTGTCTTTTCTTCAATTCGGCGATCTTCAATGTGCATAATATAGTGAGAATAGTTAAAAATACATGCAATGAAAGAGCTGACCTATATATAGAGACTTAATGACAGAAGTAGTACTACTTAGAGGTAGTAGCAAGTGATCATTAACTTATCGAGAGCCTTTAGATTGAAAAACTTGAAGACCTCCTCAAATGGAACATTCAACAGTTCAATTCCAACGAGGTCATGCTCCTCTCTAACTCTCAGCGTCAAAATATTCCTCCCCTCAGAATCTTTGCAGGTTTTCATATACCAATCATGGAATCTTCGCATCATCATTGTTAGAGATCTTTCATCTTTGACGAGAGGCTTCCCGTACACGTATTTGTGTTATTCCACCTCCAAGAAATCAAAATGTGCATCGTCGGGCAGCTAATCTTCAAGATTGCTATAACCTGGCACCGTCCCGCCCGGATGATTCGCGACGACGCTAGATACCTCGAGCGGGGGCAACCATTGGTTCACTTGTTCGCCAAGCTGGGCAACTTTTTTCCCAGCTCGTCGTTCTGCTAACCTTTGACCACTAACAGTACTTCCCGACCGCTCCTCTTCGATAAATGACTTTGTAAGAATGCGCTCATAGTTGTCTTTCACCGGAGACTTTGGTGGTTTCATCAGGGCAGCCAGAGTACGTTTCGCTTTTACCGGATCTATCTTCTCCTCCGGAGGTGGATTTTTCTTTGCTTTGACCCCTTCAAAGGAGTTGGTCACTTCGGGTTACACGATCTTCGTGTTTTCCTCTTGGCTCCTCTCGTATGGTAACTTCTCTGGAGTCTTCAGAGAAGGATCATATTTGTATTGCCTGCCTCTGGCTGTACTGCTAGACACCGGAGCAGACGGAGCGGTTGCAGCTGTCTTTCCTTTCTTACAAGGCGGAGGAGAAGGATGACGCGCCGGAGCAGCCGGAGCGGCGGCGGTCTCTTCTGCCCTTGTTGACAAGGTGGAGAAGGAGGAGGCTAGCTGCTCGGGCGTGCCGGCGCAGGCGGAGAAGGACGCGGAGTGCCGCCACGCGCTGGAGAAGGAGGCTGAGTGCCCTGATCACTCGCCGGAGGAGGCGGAGTGCCCTGACTCGCCGGAGGAGGAGGAGGAGGAGGAGGCGGAGGCTTCCAGTTCGGAAGGTTGATGAGGTCCTTCCGCCATAGGCATGGAGTCTTCAGAGAAGAACCCAGCCGAAACTCCCCTTCACCCGTAGGGTGGTCAAGCTCAAGGTCCTCAAATCCGTCCGTTATTTGATCCACCATCACCCTAGCATATCCTTCTGGAATCGACCGACCGTGGTAGGTTGTGCCAGGTCCAGTAGGTAAAACAGAGCCAACGGCCGCCTTCACTTTCAATGTCACCCATCGCGCCATAAGGAGGCAATGTTGAGACTCCGTGATAGCATCCACGGGGTAGCTAGCAGGAGCCGTGAAGACAGGCTCCAGCTACTGAATCTGCTCGGTGGAAACCACGTTGCTTCTCTACTGAGATGGCGGGGTAACTTTAGGGGAAGCTTCGTCAGGTCGTTTGCTGCGATCTGCTTCTCGTTCCTCTAGCCCTTGTACCCTTTCGTGCAGCGCCTGCAGTTGGCTATGCTCCACTTTCTTCCTCCTCTCCTGGGTTTTGTAACCCCCTGCGTCCGAAAACCCAGCCTTCCACGGAAGGGAGCCTGGCGTGCCTCATGTCTGTCCAGGGTGCTCAGGATTCCCGAGGGCCATTGTGAGCTCGTCCTTCTCTCTGTCTGGAACGAATGCCCTTGCTGTGCTTTATCGATATACTCCTTAAGCCTCGTGACGGGTATTCGCAGTTGCTCTTCCGTCCAAACGCACTTCCCTGATACAGGGTCCAAGGTTCCGCCAACCCCGAAGAACCAAGTCTGGCAATGGTCTAGCCAGTTCAATGTCTCTGGTTTGACCCCTTTAGCAAGCAGGTCATTCTCAGCCTTTTCCCACAAAGGTCGGGCTTTGAGGTAACCACCTGACCCCGTGCAATGGTGATGCTTCTTCTTCGCAGCATTAATCTTGTTTGTCGCTGACATCTTCTTACTCTTTTCTGATGTCATGTGGGCCACAAATGCGGGCCATTGATCTCTGATCTTCTCATAGTTTCCGATGAATTCTGGTGTCTTCTCTTTGTCGACAAACGTTTTCAGCTCATTCTTCCACCTCCTGAATAGTTCTGCCATCTTCTTAAGAGCATGAGACCTGATCAATTGCTCTTTAACTGGCTTCTCGGGATCCTCCTCTGGCGGTTGGGTGAAATTTGCCTTAAGCATTGTCCAAAGATCTTCTTTCTGCATATCGGAGACATAAGACACCTCAGGGTCTTCCTTCTTAGGCTTTAACCATTGCTGGATACTGATCGGGATCTTGTCCCTAACAAGAACCCCACACTGAGCATGAAATGCATCCCTTGTCCGGATGGGTTCAATCGGCTTGCCATCGCACGCGATTGCTGTGATCTCAAACCTTTCATCCAAGTGCAACTTTTTCTTCGGGCCTCGTTTCTTTACCGAAGTTTAGCTCGATCCGGAGGGCTAGAGAAAATAAGAAAGACGAGAGTTAATTAATATGTGTACATATGAAAATAACGAATGCATCAATTAGATAGTTAGCACAAGCTTAACTAATATATATATACCTAGCCGGACTCGGTTCGGTCACCGAAGCCGTCATCACGGTCTCCTTCTTGTACCTCCATTGGGTCACCGGAGCCATCATAATCATAGCCCTCTTCTTGTGCGATTATGTCCCCCAACATCGCTTCCTGACCATCGGTGTCGTTGAGAAATGACGCAACGACATCACTTCCTTGTGCGATTATGTCCCCCAACATCGCTTCTGTTGCTTCGTCTCGGGGGTGCTCCATAGTTTCTACAAATATTTACAACATGTCAATTATTATTCAAACATGATAGATGGATATATATTAGTGGCAAATGTAGAACTAGCTAGCTAATCACAATAAGGAATCATATTAGTGGTCTCGACGCTGCTTCTCTAGGGTTTGGAGTGGCCTCGACAATGCTTCAAGGGTTTGGGGTGGACTCGACACAATGCTTCAAGGGTTTGGGGTGGCCTTGACGACAACGCTCTTTTAACTTGGTAAATTTGGGTGGGCTCAAGAGAGTTTGTCGGGTAGGGGCGCGGCGGAAGGGGGTAGGAGACCAACATCGTTTTTTTCTAGGGTTTGGGTGTCCTCGAGAGTTCTGGTCGAGCGAGAGGGCCAGGGGGGGTGCTCCCGTGGTATAAGTTATCACGGTCGAGAGGGTGACCCTCTGCCCTAGTTACCGACCCTCGACCCTCTAGCCTAGTTCACGATAAAAAAGAAAAAAAAGAGATTTCTTCTACTCCTCTATTCCTTCTTCTTCTCCTCTTTTTTTTCTTCTTCTTCCTCTTCTTATTTTTTTCCGACGTCCCCCCTCATGTAAATGCGGTGAAAACACTTTATGAAAATGCGGTGGTGGCCGAGCCGGGCGGTTTTCTTTTCCTTCTTCATTTTTTCCTTCGTTTTTTCTTATATGTTTGTTTTCGTTTTCACTCTACATTTTCATACATATGAAAAAATAGAGTTTCTATACAAAAGTGCACAATTTTTATGAACAAATTACAACATCTAAATTAACTACACATATAAATAGTCTATATATACGAACATATTTTTATGAATAAATATAATTACACATCTGAAATTTTCCTAATCTTAATACTAAACTAAACTAAAATAATATATATATATATATATATATATATATGAACATACATAAATTGACAAAAAAATTACATAAATTGACAAAAAATATACATTTATGAAAAATAATTACTATGAACATGTACACACATATATACACATACAAACACATATACACAAAAAAATACAAAAAAATGCTATGAAAAATACAGGGCAGGGGCGGCGGCGCGGTGGCCGCGTACGACAGGGGCGGCGCGGCGGCCGCGCAGGGCAGGGGCGGCGGCGCAGCGGCCGCGCAGGACAGGGGCGCAGGGGTGCAGGACGGGAGGGGCGCGGGAGCAGGCTGTGCTCACA
>NC_041391.1:130904874-130917958 GCF_002162155.2 Triticum dicoccoides
CAGGGGAGAAGTGGGGGATTTGGTCGAAACTGCTAAGTGCTGCTTATATAGCAAAGCCTTTAGTCCCAGTTCGTGGCACAAACCGGGACTAATGCACTCCTTTAGTCCCGGTTGGTGCCACCAATCGGGACCAAAGGCCTCTTTTCAGCAGCCCAAAGGGCGGGAAGCAGAGGGCTTTGGTCCCAGTTGGTGGCACCAACCGGGACTAAAGGGTGGGCATTGGTACCGGTTGGTGCCACGAACTAGGAACAATGCACCCCCTTTAGTCCCGGTTGGTGCCACCAACCGGGACCAAAGGCCCCTGTGCTGCCCGCGTCGCGGCCAAAGTTTAGTCCCACCTCGCTAGTTGAGAGGGGCTGATAACCCACAAGTGTAGAGGATCGCAACAGTTTTCGATAAGTAAGAGTGTTGGACCCAACGAGGAGCTAAAGGTAGAATAAATATCCCCTCAAGTTCTATCAACCACCGATACAACTCTACGCACACTTGACGTTCGCTTTACCTAGAACAAGTATGAAACTAGAAGTACTTTGTACGTGTGAAAGGATAGGTTTGCAAGATAGTAAAGAACACGTAAATATAAACATGGGGCTGTTTAGATAAAGAAGTAATAAAGTAAATATAGCGAGTGTGGAAAAGTGGTGGTAGGATTTGTGGAATTGTCCCTAGGCAATTGACTATGTTACTAGACCGGTAATCACTATTGCAATTCTATTTGAGGGAGAGGCATAAGCTAAACATACTTTCTCTTCTTGGATCATATGCACTTATGATTGGAACTCTAGCAAGCATCCGCAACTACTAAAGATTCATTAAGGTAAACCTCAACCATAGCATTAAAGTATCAAGTCCTCTTTATCCCATACGCAACAACCTACTTACTCGGGTTTGTGTTTCAGTCACTCACGCAACCCACTATAAGCAAATCATGAACGCATTGCAACACCCTACAGCGGTAATCCCTCACGCTTGTGCGACACAGAGGGCACCATAGGGCAGCACTAGTAATAAAACATGCAACTCAAACCAATCATAGCAATTCATCAATCACCGATAGGACAATAGAAATCTACTCAGACACCATAGGATGGCAACACATCATTGGAAAATAATATGAAGCATAAAGCACCATGTTCAAGTAGAGGGTAGAGCGGGTTGCGGGAGAGTGGACCACTGAATATAGAAGGGGGAAGGTGATGGAGATGTTGGTGAAGATGATGGCGGTGTTGGTGAAGATCGCGATGATGATGATGGCCCCCGGCAGCGCTCCGGCGCCACGGAAGCAAGGGGGAGAGAGCCCCCCTTCTTCTTCTTCTTCCTTGACCTCCTCCCTAGATGGGAGAAGGGTTTCCCCTTTGGTCCTTGGCTCCCATGGCTTGGGAGGGGCGAGAGCCCCTCCTAGATTGGATCTATCTCTCTGTTTCTGCGTTCTCTGATTCTACCCCTTCACTGTTTCCTTTATATCTAGAGATCCGTAACTCCGATTGGGGTGAATCTTTCACCCAAATTTTTCTCATAAAATTAGCTTTCTTGCGGCAAAAGAAGAGCGTCAACTGCCTTACGGGTGGCCCCGAGAGTCCAAGGTGCGCCCAGGGGAGGCGCGCCCTCCTGTCTCGTGGCCACCTCGGACACTGTTTCGCATTGATTCTTCCTCCTGAAAATCCCAAATATTCCAAAATAATTCTCCGTCCGTTTTTATCCCATTTGGATTCCGTTTGATATTGCTTTTCTGCGAAACATAAAACATGCAACAGACAGGAACTGGCACTGGGCACTGGATCAATATGTTAGTCCCAAAAATATTATAAAAAGTTGCCAAAAGTATATGAAAGTTGAAGAATATTGGCATGGAACAATCAAAAATTATAGATACGACGGAGACGTATCAGGGGCACGCAGTAGTTTATAAGCCCCACTATCGCACCCCTCTCGAGCTCCTCTCCACTACAGTCTTACGGGCCTACTTGCTACTGCTATGCCTGTTGGGCCTTCTGGGCCTACTGCGGACCTGAATCCTGGCCCATGGATGGGTTTCTAGTCGTATTCAGGCCGTGGTGGCCTAGTTGGTGGCAATTTTTTTATTTTTTTCCAATTTTTTATTTTCTTTTTGCTATTATTTATTTTGTTTTGTTTCTACTTACAACAAAATACTTATTTATTTTATTTTATTTTGTTTGTAATTACTTATTAATTTTATTTTATGATAATTCTTTTTGTTATTAAAGTTTCTAACAAAAAAAGTTCTTTATGAAAATTCTTTTTGCTTTTAATGATTTTGAACAAAAAATACTTTGATAATTTTAGTTGCATCAATTTTATATAATTTTAGTTTCAATAATACTAGAGGTTGCTTATAATGTTTTGAACAAAAAATACTTTGATAATTTTAGTTTCATAAATTTTATTTATGTTATTAAACTTTATTTTCTTTATTTTATTTTGTTTCTACTTATCTATTTTATTAAAGTTTATATTATTTTGTTTAAAATTACTTATTTAATTTATTTTATTTTGTTTCTGACTTCATTTGTTATTTTTTTATGCATTTACTGATTATTTTGAGCTATAAGACCATGAAATTGAAAAGCATTTGAAATGAACTCTGAAAAGGTTCCAAGTTGGCATGGTATCATCATTTCACCCACATAGCATGTGCAAGAAAGTACAAAGGCTTACGGCAAAAACTGGATGCACTTCGTGTACAAAACAGACAATCTCCTTCGAAGTATCAGGGTTTCATATGGAAACTCGTCTCTTACAAAGGGATTTCATTTTTTTGAAATTATTTGAACTCCATAGTTTTTTTGTGTTCAAAATGCACCATTCAAAGCCACATCATCAATTTACAACCCTTTCCGACTTCATTTGTTATTTTTCATGCATTTACTGATTATTTTGAGCTATAAGACCATGAAATTGAAAATCATTTGAAATGAACTCTGAAAAGGTTCCAAGTTGGCATGGTATCATAATTTCACCCACATGGCATGTGCAAGAAAGTACAGAGGCTTACGGCAAAAACTGGATGCACTTCGTGTACAAAACAGACAATCTCCTTCGAAGTATGAGGGTTTCATACGGAAACTCGTCTGTTATAAAGGGAATTCATTTTTTTGAACTTATTTGAACTCCATAGTTTTTCTGTGTTCAAAATGCACCATTCAAAGCCACATCATCAATTTACAACCCTTTCCGACTTCATTTGTTATTTTTCATGCATTTACTGATTATTTTGAGCTATAAGACCATGAAATTTAAAATCATTTCAAATGAACTCTGAAAAGGTTCCAAGTTGGCATGGTATCATCATTTCACCCACATCTCATGTGCAATAAAGTACAGAGTCCTACGGCAAAAACTGGATGCACTTCGTGTACAAAACAGATAATCTCCTTCGAAGTATCAGGGTTTCATACGGAAACTCGTCTCTTACAAAGGGATTTCACCCACATAGCATGTGCAACATATAGCTCTCCGGAGCATCTAACTAAACTATACATTGAAATTATGAAAAACATTTATATGCAAAAACAAATGCGATCTTAATCGCAACCAAGGTAACAACCGATCCAACTGCATAATGATACCAAGTCTCGGTATGAATGGCATATTTTCTAATCTTTCTAATCTTCAACCGCATTGCATCCATCTTGATCTTGTGATCATCGATGACATCCGCAACATGCAACTCCAATATCATCTTCTCCTCCTCAATTTTTCTTATTTTTTCCTTCAAGTAATTATTTTCTTCTTCAACTAAATTTAACCTCTCGACAATAGGGTCGGTTGGAATTTCCGATTCAACCACCTAGATAAATAAAATCTATGTCACGTTGGTCGGCATAATTGTCATAAACAATAAAATGAACCAAATAGTTATCAAAAGATAACATATACCACATCCGAATCATAGAGAGGACGAGGGCCGACGGGGGCGGATACCAAAACCATCACATTGTATAATAACAAGAAATAATAAAAGTAAGAAAATTAGACAAGTATCTATCTGAAGTAAGAATATTTTTCTTTCAGAAAGAAGATAAGAACAAGAGGCTCACCACGGTGGTGCCGGCGACGAGATCGGAGCGGGCGATCGACGGCGGTGAAGATGGGGACAAGACGTGACAGACCGCTAAACCTAGACAAATCTCGGGGAAAATGGAGCTCGGAGGTCGAGTTTTGAGAGAAGAACGATTAACTAGCATGGCTTGGACATTTCATCGAACACCTCATGTGCATAGGAGGTGAGCTAGAGCACCCAAATGCCCTCCCCTCGCCGGCCAGAAAAAACAGAGTGATCTGCCACGACGATGGGTATATATAGGCAACCTATTTGTCTTGGTTCGTGGCATGAACCAAGACTAAATCCCTCCCTTCTATACCGGTTCGTGGCACGAACCGGTACTAATGGTTGTGGGCCAAGAGCGCGGCCCATTGGTCCCGGTTCGTGCCTAGAACCGGGACAAATGGGTCCACACGAACCGGGACCAATGCACACAAGGCCCCGGCCGGCCCCCTGGGCTCATGAACCGGGTCTAATGCCCCCCATTGGTCCCGGTTCATGAAGAACCGGGACTAATGGGTTGGCCAGGCCCGAACCAAAGCCCTGTTTTCTACTAGTGTAAGTAGTGATATGGTAATAGCATAGATGCATATATCAACGCAAGGAACATAAAAGTGAAAGTGCTTCGTAATTCAGACGAACCATTCAAAATGTATCTTCAATGAATTTTCATTACTAGAAAAGTGCAAAAAAAAACAGTGGGTGCATGTACACAATAACATGTGGAATACACACACTAACACGGGAAGTACATACATTATAGCATGGGAAGTAAACTTGCAAGTCAGAAGAAAATGCACGGAAACCTTTTAACATCATATCTAGTTTCAAAGATATTGACGAGGAACACATCGGTGAATATGGTTTGTAATTTGGATAAATTTTGTTAAGATATTTCAGTTTGTTATTAGAAAAATATAACGGTAGAGTACACCTCAGGCCGCAAAAATTATAAGCTCTCAGATTCCTTCTCTGCATATGCCCCATCCTAATCGCGCCGCGTGGAGAGCGAATAAGGAGTTTTCTTCCACTAACTTTGTGAACACTAACATTTTTCTAGTGATTGTGTAAGTGAATAGTGAGTTTTGTAAATTTATTTTGCATTCTTTTTAACCTTGCAAGATGTTAGCAAATATTTTTGCTATCCTAGAATACCTGATTTTTAGTGATGGATGAAGTCTCCAAGATACAACTTCGAACATTGTTTTTTTTATAGGAATATGCTAGTGAAAACTATTATTTTGCACATAAATACGAACTATTTTCATGATAAATCAATCTAATGATACTACTACTACTACTAGTACTATTTTTTTGACTCATCCCAATATTTTTATTTTTTTTTGACAAATGGTGGATTTATTGTCTCAAAATGGAGCATCAACAGGATACAAACACAGAGCACACAACCAACACCAATACACATAACAAAACATGCCGGCAAATAGCAAAGTCATATAAGACCAAAGCTATGCATGGACGAGGAAAAAGGAAAAACTCAAAGCGATAAGATCCGCGATTGGCAAACTACTACACTGACAATATCCGCACCACCATCTCATGACACCATGTTAGAGTACGTAATGGGCCTAATGTTTGGTATAACAATTTGGTATCAGCGAGCTTCGGTTCGATCATGTCTTCACCGCCGCCAAGCCCGTCTCTTCTGCTGCCGGTCACCTCGTCGCCTCCGGCGACCACTACGACCGTCGCCTCGCTCCTGCCCCTATCGGGATCCTCCGTCGCGCCCGCCCTCGCCGTCCTCACCCTGGAGGAGGTGTTTGGGTGCTGCGGGACCTAACCCAGGCGGTCCAGGAGATCCACCTTTTATTGGCTGGGTCCTACGGGCCGCCCCCAGCTGCGCCGCCCACGGCTGCGCCACCCCCGCGCCGCCGCACTAGGTGGCCTTCACCGCGCTCGCCGGACCGCTGCAGCTGCCATCCATGGCCACCATCGTCCAGCCCTGGTTGCAATGGCAGTCGCCGCTCCTCGCGGCCTCCGCCGCGCCCGGCACTCTGCCGCAGCAGCCGCTGCAGCTACAGCAGCCACCACTGGTCAGCTCCGCCACCCAATATGGGATGCCCTACGACGGGACTGCGACGACCTTGTTCCCATCAGCACCGCCGCCATCCCAGGGCGTCCACATCCAGCAGATCAAGTCCCCGCCGCCGCCATCACCTCTTCCGTCTGGGATCGCTACCCGCCACGTGTCGGCGGCGGTGAGACTGCAGGCTAGCGCGTCGGCGTGTGCGGGAGATGCATGGTCTGCAGCTGCCGCTCCTCCAAGTTGCGCTTCGCTGCGCAAAGGACCTCGATCTCGTCCACTGCGTCGGGGATCTTGGGCATGCGGTTTCCCCCATGGGCGGTGGCCATGCTGTTTTCCCCGTGGGCAGCGACCTCAAAGTGTGCGACATTGGCGGTTGGGGGGGCGCACCCCTCCTCGACATTCTCCATCGCAAGCCCTCCACTCTTCCCCGTGCAGTGCAGACCAACAGCCATACACATGCACTCCTTTTGTCCAGGTTGTGTCCATGGGATCCAGGTGGTTGTACATATGCACGTCCAAAATAAAGCATCCCCGTCTATTTCAGGTCAAGAGTAATAACACAAGCCGAGATGTAAAATGCTTGTTTTTAGGTGTTAGATTTGTGTTGCGTCGAGTAATGTTTATAAGTTGGTTAGGTTGCAGCTTGAGGACAAGCTGCATGTCCAGGTGGGGTGTAGTGTTAGAGTACGTAATGGGCCTAATGGGCCCGTTAGTCTTAGGGTTAATTAGAGATATGAGTCGCTTGCTTAGGGGTAAAGTAAGCCTTGCTTGGGAGTCAAGTAAACCTCTCTATATAAAGAGAGGAGATGTATCAATCTAATCAAGCAAGAATTAAGAAGGAAATCCCTTTCCTCTTGCCCGGCCGTGGGCAAAAGGCCCCCGGCCGGCCCTCTTGCGCCCTCCTTCTAGCAGCAAGCAAGGCTTACTTGAACCCTAAGCAACCCTTATCTCTAATTAACCCTAAGACTAACGGGACCATTAAGCCCATTACGTACTCTAACACTACACCCCGCCTGGACATGCAGCTTGTCCTCGAGTTACAGCCTAACCAACTTATAACCATGACTCGATACAACACAAACCTAACACCTAAAAATAAGCCTTTTACATCTCGGCTTGTTTTATTATTCTCAACCTGAAATGGACTGGGACGCTTTATTTTGGACCCCTTAACCAAAAGTGCACACCATCTGCACGTCGGACATGCACGTGTACAACCACCTGGATCCCATGGACACCACCTGGACAAAAGGAGTGCATGTGTATGACCAACTAGAAGTGGTCGCAAGGGTGACCAGCAGAGGCGCCCTCACGGCGGCTGGTGGCGGAATGCAATGGTGCTAAGCGGTGCGCTGCTGTCGGTGACACCATGCCTTCTCCCTGCCGGACGGTTGTTGGTCTGCACCGCACAAGGAAGAGTGGAGGGCTTGCGATGGAGAATGACGAGGAGGAGTGCGCCCCCAACCGCCGATGTCGCAGACTTTGAGGTCGCCGCCCGCGGGGAAAACAGTAGGCCCGCCGCCCTTGGAGGAAACCGCATGCCCAAGATCCCCAACCCAGCGGATGAGATCGAGGTCCTCTACGCAGCGAAGGGCAACATGGAGGAGCCGAACCTGTAGACCACGCATCTCCCGCACACGCTGACACGCAAGGAGGCCACGCGCGCAGCCTGCAGCCTCACCGCCACGGACACGTGGCAGGTAGCGATCCAAGAAGGAAGCGATGACGGTGACGGTGGGGAATGGACTTGGTGGAGCGGGACTCCAGCCGGCACGGTCGATACGGGACCGGAGCTGACCGGCGGTGGCTGCTGCGGTGGCGCACCGGGCAGCGGCAGCGGCTGCTGCGGCAGAGCACCAGGCGCGGCGGAGGCTGCCAGGAGTGGCAGCTGCCACGGCAGCCAGGGGTGGGCGATGGTGGCGATGGATGGCAGCTGCAGTGGCC
The DNA here is from genome assembly GCF_002162155.2 of Triticum dicoccoides. Lineage (NCBI taxonomy): Eukaryota > Viridiplantae > Streptophyta > Magnoliopsida > Poales > Poaceae > Triticum > Triticum dicoccoides. The sequence goes on from NC_041391.1 coordinate 130,912,929, forward strand.
CGACAAGCGCGGCAAAGGCCGCCTAGTGCGGCGGCAGCCACGGCGGTGCGGGGGCGGCGATGGGCGCTGGAGGCGTGGCGGGAGCCGGCGTCGGCCACTGTGGGGCGGCGGCAGCAGCTGCAGCATCCCAGCGATCGCCGCGGAGGCCCCTGGATGCGGCGAGTACCATGGTAGGGCCGGCGGCCCGATGGCGACGGTCGGCGGCAGGGGCGGCGGCGGCCCGTAGGGGCTGGCCAGGTACAGCCGGATCCCCAGGACGGCTGTGACGAGGTCGTTGAGGACCCCGGTGATCTCCTCCGGGGTGTAGGCAGCGGCCGGTGGTGCGGTGGCGGCGCCGGAGGATGCGACCAGCGGCGCGGACGGGGAGGGCAGCGGCACGGTGGTGACGGTTGGCAGCGGAAGCGACGTGGTGGGCGGCGGCGAAGACATGATCGGAGCTGAGCTCTCTGATACCAAAATTTTATGGTGCTGCTAGAAGGAGGGCGCGAGAGAGCCGGCCGGGGGCCTTTTTGCCCACGGCCGGGCAAGAGGGAAGGGATTTCCTTCTTAATTCTTGCTTCATTGGATTGATACATCTCCTCTTTTTATATAGAGAGGTTTACTTGACTCCCAAGCAAGGCTTACTTTACCCCTAACCAAGCGACTCTTATCTCTAATTAACCCTAAGACTAACGGGTCCATTAGGCCCATTACGTACTCTAACACTACACCCCACCTGGGCATGGTATTCTAGCAGCACCATCTCATGACACCACCAAGATCCGCGATTGGCAGCGAGTTTCTTCAATAGCAACGCCTTCAAGAAGGATCAACGCTCGAGCACCACGCCACCACCATCACCGGTTCCAACCATCTAAGGTAAGAACCTAGGTTTTCACCCTAAAAAATCAGTCTGAGCATATCTGAGCAATGCCCTCAACAAGATAACGACATAAAAGTGTCGACATTGCCATGTATATAACAACCACGGGTTAGACCTAGGCATTCACCCCGGAACTCAAGACCAACATCACTTGTCCATTGATAGTCGTATTTAGAAAAGTTCAAGTGCAAATATAAGTTTAGCACACTATAGTTGGTGTGCATGATCTTGGAAGCATTTTTTTCATCCACATTGATATTAAAATGTACTTTGATAATCATAACTATTATAATATTGTAGATGAATAGAGTTTATCACGATGTAGTTTTTGTGCATGGCCATCACCAAAACAAAAAAGATACGGCGACATGAGAGTCACACACAGAAAGAGAGCAAGAGAGGTCAAACTTCAAATTTTATTTGTTTATGAGGTTTCCACAGTAATCATGGTTCCTGTCCTAATTTAAGAGCTGAACACATAAAAATATCACATATACACAACTGGAAGTGAAATTTATAAGCACGTATATGAATTTCACTCGATTCTGATCTTCTGGTGATCATCTGAAAAACTGGTATATGTGAATACACAGTGCAATAGTCAAACAATATTATTATGTACGGTCACAGACATGTGAAAAAGAAGGTATATATGTGTATGTTATCACAAAAATTTGTGAAAATAACATCTAAAACTAACATTAGTTTCATGTAGAATTAACCGTATCCACCATTTTGTTTTCCAAATTTATGTGGTATCGTTGCACACTTAAAAAAAAGGCTCATCCAGCGGTCAATTCTACCATATATCCACCATTTATAAACGTTAAAAGATACGGAGTACATCAGGGCTTCCTTGTGTTAGTAATTCCTTTCAACGAGCTTGAATTGACTACTTCCAGCAGAGAAGAAATCTGCTGCATGCGAACCAGGCACTGCCATTAACAGATCTCAGAAACACACGTGACCCAATCAGCTGTCTCCAAGGAGATCCTGGTCACAGCCACTCCTAGCCACAAGTACACAACAACACTATTTCCTGGCTCTCGATGCGCCAAGTGTTCAGAGAGAGCAACATATCTCTCCGGTACCAATGGCGTCAAAGCTCAAGATTTCTCTTTCTATCCATGTTGATCTTGTCAGCTTATACACCATATCGATCCCCTATGCCAGCTCGCTACCTTAAGTAGCCACCTCCCCCTCTCCTATCAAGCCATCCTCACACTCCCGCCTTTCTTTGAGAACCCCTACAGCAGACACTTTTCTTAGCTCTACAATGGCGGCAACCACCACATCCCTCTCCTCCTCGACCTTTGCCGGCAAGGCGGTGAAGAATGTACCATCGTCAGCTCTCTTCGACGAGGCCCGCATGACCATGCGCAAAACTGCAGCGAAGGCTAAGCAGGTTTCCTCTGGCAGCCCATGGTATGGTGGTGACCGGGTGCTCTACCTCGGCCCACTCTCTGGTGAGCCCCCGAACTACCTGACCGGTGAGTTCCCCGGTGACTACGGATGGGACACCGCTAGGCTTTCAGCTGACCCGAGACCTTCGCCAAGAACCGGGAGCTCGAAGTGATCCACTGTCGTTGGGCCATGCTCGAAGCACTTGGTTGTGTCTTCCCGGAGTTGCTGGCCCGCAATGGTGTGAAGTTCGTTGAGGCCATTTGGTTTAAGGCCGGCTCCCAGATCTTTAGGGAGGGTGGTCTTGACTATCTTGGTAACCCCAGCCTCGTCCACGCGCAAAGCATCCTAGCTATTTGGGCATGCCAGGTTGTGCTCATGGGTGCCGTTGAGGGGTACCGCATGGCCGGCGGCCCGCTTGGCGAGATCGTCGATCCACTATACCCGAGCGGCAGCTTCGACCCTCTTGGCCTAGCTGACGACCCTGAGGCATTTTCCGAGCTCAAGGTGGAGGAGATCAAGAATGGTCGTCTTGCCATGTTCTCAATGTTTGGCTTCTTTGTCCAAGCTATAGTCACGGGCAAGGGCCCTCTTGAGAACCTTGCTGACCACATCGCCGACCCTGTCAACAACAATGCATGGGCAGTCGCCACCAACTTTGTCCCCGGCAAGTAAGGTGTCTTGGGACTATACTCGCCTAAGGCCTGTTGTCTTGTGGTCTGAGTTGTACTATCATGATGTAAATTATGAAAAATTTATGCAAAAGCATTGTTAGATTTGTCCACCTTCCATGTCGCAGCTTGCACCGATTTAACTGTTTTTTAGGATCACAATCACAATAACAGGAGCAAATAAACACTTTCCGGTGGGCTTAATTAACTATTACCGTATTGTGCCTAGACGAGTGGCAACTTATATAATCACGTGTGCAGGTGAATTTGTGGGGCCCGAGTGCAGCGAAGCTTTATGTTTCGTGTATATTCTGCCGGCCTTCCATCAGGCCAACCATGAGAAATGATCTAAATCCATCCCACTCAATTGCAAGGCCATGATTTTGTTTAATTTCTTATTTTCCAACCAAACAGAGTGTGTCCAATTATACTGCAGCAGTGATTTTTCAGATATCTCTACATTTTTACTTTCTGATTTGGACAATTTAGAGACATATATAGACATTGATCTAGTAATCAAGAATGACAAACCCTCTCGCCACATATTCGTGTTCGGCTTCTAAGTGCACAGGGGTCATCATTCTCACGGGCTATAACATCGTTAGATTTGTCCATTGCATAAGTGCCTCCGTGCTACTACCTAAAATTTATCAAACCTAACATAAAGCGACCATTGTTAGTAACTCTTAAGATGAATGCAAGTAGGTCTAGAATATGAATCCAAATTAATCCCGGTCTCCTGACAGCTAGAACAACATTGTGTCCTACACGATCATCCCCTGTATCCCATCTCGCAATCACCACCCTCTCGGCTGATGCCTCGCTGCCCCTAAACTAAGGCTATTCTGTCCGCAAATGTCAATCAACTAAGAACTACCAAACTTCTAGACATTTTTATACTGGTCCAGTGCTTGAACCAATCTTTTCTATTCTTACCCAATTTCACCACACAACTAATATTTATCATTTTCACCTGATACATGACCTAAATAATAGCCCAACATTGTACCATCAACAAGATTGTATCTACCCCAACTAATTGCCCTCCCCCAACCCAACCACTCCAGATGAAGCCTTCACCCTCCCCTCTCCCCATATATTTCAAGCAACCACTCCTTTCTTTCACAAAAAGAACTCCCGAAAGCGACCACATCCCAAAGCCATGTGGTTCGGTTCACGACCGGGCGTTGATCATGTGGTTCGGTTCACGACCAGATAACTGAAGTGGGAACAAAATATCACTATGGGGAAATCGTCAATTTAGTCAGGGATGGGGGTGCGAAAAGGCAGTCGCCGATGCTAATATTGCAGTGGATGACAAAGAATTGGAGGCGGAGATGGGTGGGCATCCACCTTAAGATCATGTGCGTCCGTATTTTGGGTAAATTTATTATACAAAAATTAGAGAATTAATATTTTTGTTAACACATATAAGACTAGATAGACATTAAGAAAATATACTTTTACATATCCTACCTATTAAAATGTTCTAAATAAATACTTTTTCACAAATTTAGAAAGGATAAGGTGGCATCAGAATCAATGATGTTGCAAATGTAGAAAGCTTTTTCGTTTTTGAGTGATTATGACCCTTTTTGCCCGGGGGGATTCAGTTTACCATATTTCTGTGCTAATTTAAGAGCTAAACACATAAAAATCAAACATACATAATTTAAGTTAAAATTATAAGCACGCAGATGAAATTGACTCAACACTGATGTTTTGAAGTACTATGTGAATTTATACCGCAATGTTGTGAAACAATAATATTATTTGTAATCACACGCATGCAATGTATTTGGAGTCATCTAGGATCAGATAAAAACAATGATATAAATGTATACGTTATCCCATAAATTTTGGGAAACTAACATCTTAAACACACACTAGTTTAATGTCAAAGTAATACTCTCCATCATTTTATTTTCCTAATTTATGTTGTAATGTTAGGCACTTTGATTTTTTTTTGCTCAAGATTACTAAGAACGGATGGATATTTTTCATTTAGGGTTAATTAGTAGTATTTTTATTTACCAAACGTAACATGTTTATTTCAGTAGCAGTATAATGAGCAAAAATAGCCAATGGAACCTGAA
>NC_041391.1:130918156-130923948 GCF_002162155.2 Triticum dicoccoides
GTCGTCTCCTCCGAGCTCTCCTCCTCCTTCTTCCTCCTCTCCGCCGCTACCAGAGGGGCGCTCGGTGCCGTGGTTCTAAGCCTAACAGCAGAAAAGGGGGTAGGTATGGAGAGGCAAGATCTTAGCTATGGTGAAGATGTACACACGAGATTTACGAGTTCAGGCCCTTCTCTAAGGAAGTAATAGCCCTACGTCTTAGCGCCCGGAGGCGGTCGATTGGATTATGTGTGTTATATTACAGACAGTGCAAACCCTTGTGCCAGAGGAGGGGGTGGCTTATATAGAGTGCGCCAGGACCCCAGCCTGCCTCCATTACAAGGAAACTAATGTACATAAAGTAAGGGGCGTTACTGGTAACGCCAGCATTAAGTACTCTTAATGCCCATGAAGACTAAGGAGTGAATATCTGGCCGTTGCGCGTCCTACGGACTCCTGGTATTTGATGTAGTCGAGTGGTTCCCATATGGTCGAGTGAAGGTAGAGAATTCTGGTCGAGTGATTGCATCGTCGAGTGGATTCTTGGTCTTCTCATCTTCTGGGGTATTGACCTTGGGTAGGGTGTGTAGGTCAGGCCTATGACCCTACCCCAGGTCTGTATCCTCATCAGTAGCCCCCGAATGGATTAAGGTGTGAGTAAAAGGTAGGTTGAAATTGATCATGTTCCGAGCTTCGGGACTTCGAGAGTGCTTTCTGTAAGTCTGAACGCTTGCGTTGATATTTGACATCGACTCAGTTGCCTTGATCCATTCAGCTGACAGTCGAATGAATTGTTGATCTCGTGTGCCGAGTGTTATGTTGGAGCGCGGGATCTTTGGGCGCGATTGTCTGTAGCATATCCCGGATTTCGCGGGACACGAAATTTCGGGGGAGCGCGCCAAACGGGGGAGGCCGAAGCGAGAGGAGCGGATAAGCAGTGATTCCTCGATTCCCGCGCCGCCTTTTTCACCACGTACGATGCGCGCGACTGTTGCGGGATTTGAGGGATCGCCCGGCCCCACTCGTCAGTCACTCGGAAATGACCTCTTGTAAGGCGACCGGACCGAGGCGTCTGCACTGTGCGCATTTTCTCTTCTTCCTCCTTTCTCTGCTTCTCCGCCGCACCTTACTCTTCCGCTCCGACGCCGTTGCCCCGTCGCTATGGTGAAGGACAAGACGGTGGTGCTAGAGCACGCAAAGAAGACGAAGGATGCGGCAAAGGGCAAGAAGCAGCAGCGCGGGTCGTCGTCGCGCGCGGGGCTGCCGCTGGGCTGGATCCAGGGAGATTGGATCCGGTCTTCAATTCAGCAGGCGGACCTGGACGAGCTGATGGAGTCGGGGTTGATCGCCAAGGGAGCGGCGAGGCTGTCGGAGGGGGAGATGAGTCCTCAACCTCGACCGGGTGAGTGCATTCTGCTCGCCACCCACGTCGACCGTGGCTTTTTGCTTCCCCCGCATCCTTTCTTTCGGGGATTTCTGAACTTCTTCGGCGCTCAACTCCACCATTTCTCCCCCAACACCATTACACATTTAGCTTCTTTCATGTCGATGTGCGAGAACTTCTTGGGGTGTTGACCGCACTGGGGTCTTTTCAAACACATCTTCACTATTCGTTCCCAGTCGGTAAAAAAGGCCAAGTCGAGTGACTCAAAAACCCATGTCATCCAGATGTGTGGGGGTTTAGGCATCCAACAGAGAAAAGGGAGTGCCTTTCCTGCCATGACCGTTCCCGACTCAGTTAGAGGCTGGCAGTTGACCTGGTTCTATTGCCAAGATGTCGCGACCCCTGGTCAGTCGACCGGTCTCCCCCACTTCTTGTTTGACCGAGTCCAGACTCCTGCTCCACTGAAAGTGACTGCTGGTGAGATCATGGAGACGAGGATGTTGGTGGACAGGGTGGTTCAGCTTATCAACGATGGCGTCACGGGCCTGGATCTGTTGGAGGTGTTCCTTAGCCGACGCATCCAGCCCCTCCAGGCCCGCGATCACCCGATGTGGCTGTATTCCGGGCCGGACGACACCGCTCGGACCCATCCGGAAGAAGTGCCGCCTGCAACAGTAGCCTCGTGGCTGAGGAGCATCACGGGCAATCAGGACAACCCCAGAGGTCTAGGCGGGTCGTTCCCTTCAGCAGCGCAAATCCACCCGACAAGGTTCTCTTTTCGTTCCGACTGTTTCTCATTCATGCTCCAAATGCACTTGACATTGACCGACTCTCGTTCGACCAATTTTCTCTGTAGGTGTTCACTAAGATGCATTCGATGGCCAACGGTGAATAGGCCTTGGAACGGGCCTAGGAGGGGGAGGACAGCGCAGAGGATAGTGTCGAGTGGGATTCTCAAGGAAGTGAAGAGGAGGAGGGGACCGAGGAATCAGACAAGGAGGAGGAAGTCAACTCGCAGCCATGCTCCAAAAGTCGATCCAAACAGCAGCATGATCCGGTTGGCGGGCGTGGGAAAGGCGCAGGTCTGAGTGTCGGTACTCAGAAGCGCACTCGGATGTCGACTCCGGAGCTGACGGAGAAGGTGGACAAGCAGCCTAAAGTTGCTCCCCCCAAGACCAGGAAGACCTTGCCGCGAATCAAGATGGACGTCCCCGTTGCCTCAGGGTGAGTATCTTGTTTAAGTTTTTGTAAGTCGACTGAAAGTTTTCTTGATCTGACCGACCAACTCTTGTGTCCTTTCAGCCCTACCTCTTCTACCACCGACATGGATGTTGACAAGGCGCCAGGAGACGAAGAAGCCACCTCACAAGCTAGTAAGTTCATTAACTCAGTTATGCTTAACCGAGTGGGCTGTCGATTGACTGAAAATTTGATAGTTCTCTTCTTATGTAGCTCCGCAAGACCTCGTTGTGCTTCCTGACGACGAAGAAGAAGAAGCGCCTCTATAGGAGAGGAGGAAAAAGAGTGGAGGTTCGAGCAGAAGGAGGCTTGAAGTCCAAATCCCTCAGTCGACACCGGTGCAGTCGACACCGGCGCCTGAGGTGATGGTTCGGGCTAACGTCACGTTTGCTAACCCGTTGACGACTGATCGTCCGCCGGGGTCGACTGCACAGACGTCCGCTGCACCGGTGCAACTCCACTCATCTGATCCAGCAACTGCTTCAACCCCTCTGGAGCCATCCCTCTTTGCTGCATATCAAACTCCGGACGACTCGCCGAGTGCCGCTAGGGAAGCTCTTCGCCAGGCGAATCTTGTCATGGAGCATGTGAAAGTGATGCATGAAGCTAGTCAGATAGCCTACAATGCCAGCACTGCCCTTCAGACCAATGTCCAGGTCAGTAGAATTCCGACCGAATCTTTGAGCGTTACTTTGTATCTAATCACCCAGTGGGTGTTCCTTCGATTAGAACTCAGGATATCTTCAATTTTGCACTTTCCGAATCAGTGGGGGCACGTTGAGTGCACCCACTGGGTATAGTCCCGAGACCACGGTCGGCTGCTGGCAGTGGACTGGGGTCTGATAATATATCTCTCTGTCCTTTCTTTTTTTGAACTCATGTTGAGTATTGATCTGATCCAGTGGGGGCACGCTAAGTGCACCCACTGGGTGTAGTCCTAGAGACTACTGTTGAATATTTCATTCGGCGGTAGTCTTAGAGTAAATCTTTTCCTTCACATTCTCTTATTTTTGTCAACTGAAATGCTTGTCTTTCCGACTGCAGAGGTCTCGTGATCTTGGAGCTCGGCTCACCAAGTTGAGGAAGAAGCATATCAGCGTTGAACTTGACCTCGAATTGGCAAAGAAGAATCTGAAGACTGCCCAACAAGAAACGGCCATCATGGGAGGTAACCATTCGACTGTTTCGTCTGCCTGGTGGACTTTCCGCTGCCTTTCTTTCAGTCTCTTTGAACCCAGTGACTTCACATAAGCAGATGTGCGTAGTGAAAATCACCAACTCCAGTCTCGTCTAAAGAGTGTTGTTTCTTTAGAGAGGATGAAGGAAGCTTTGGAGCAGAAGGATCTGGATCTGGCGGCTGCTCAGAAGGAGGCACGCGAGAAGACGAAGCTCGCGGACCAGAAGCTGGCTTCAGTCGGCAAGTTGGAGGATGAGAACGCGAAATTGAAGACGGCTGTCTCGGACACCAATCATGAAGTCGAACAACTGAGGAAGGACAAGGAGAATCTGACCGCTGAAGTTGATGGTCTAAAGACCAGGACGGGCAAGCTAGAGTCTCATTTGGAACAACTTGTGGAGAAACTCATCTCGAAGCTTGAAAGTATGACTATTCCGTTAGATAACTGTTGTCAACTGAAATTTATGATACTGTCGACTCATTGTTTGTTGTGATGGACCAGAACTCTGTCAGGACTTTGAAGCCGAGACTGGACGGGTCGAGACAGGTCTCGACCCCATCAACTATCCCATGAAAGACGAGGTCGTGATGAACTTGCTTCGATTGGAATCACGCTTGGATGGTGCAGTCGACTATCTGGCTCGGCTGAAGGCGGTGATGGCTCGAGTGGGCACCGAACTCTGGCCTCAGGCGGAAATGTCTCAAGACCTCGAGTCTTTAATGACTCAGCTAAATCATATTCCAGGTTGAGTGCAAGAGTGGAAGAAATATGCTGCCCGCTATGGTGCTGGGGTCGCCTTGTCTTTGGTCCGAGTGCACTGCAAGGAAGCTAAGGAAGACAAGCTGGCAGCTCTTAAAGTGGCAAACACTAAGAAGCATTCCTTCCAGGACTTCATGGACACTTTCCTTGAGGCATCCGCTCGCATCGCCGACAGCATCGATCTGGACAGCTTCTGCGACCTGGCCAGTCCTTCTCCTGCCGAGTGATTAAAAAACACTATGCCACCACTTTTATTTGCCTCGAAATGCCGAGTGGATTTGTAACCGTTAAAACTCCTTCGGGCCTAATGCCTGAGCACTTTATTCTGCTGTTAAGAACCTCCGAATTTATCATCTCACATATTGTGTCTGCCTTCGACCGGAATCCGCTTTTCTCTCGAACTGTTGTTTGTTTGCTTAATGCAGCTTCTAGAAGAGGAGGGCCAGTCGCCTGATCAATGATTTTGCGTTCCAGTCGACCGGATGGGTGATCCTTGAGCAGCATTGAACAGCTTATCAGCAAGGCACTCAGCAACGGTCTTGACGTTCCGGTCGACTGATTGGGTAATCCTCGAGTAGCATTGATCAGCTCATCCGCAAGGCACTCAGCAATGGTCTTGACATTCTAGTCGACCGATCGGGTGATCTTTGAGTAGCATTGATCAGCTCATCAGCTAGGCACTCAGCAATGGTCTTGACGTTCCAGTCGACCGATCGGGTGATCCTTGAGTAGCATTGATCAGCTCATCAGCAAGGCACTCAGCAATGGTCTTGACGTTCCAGTCGACCGACCGGGTGATCCTTGAGTAGCATTGATCAGCTCATCAGCAAGGCACTACGCAATGACCTTGATGTTCCTGTCAACCACCTGGTAAGGTTTTTCAAACTTAGGCGAGTACGGGACTACAGCTAAGCCCCCGAGTGAGAGGATTGCTCTCCACTCGGCAGAATTTTTTCGAACTTAGGCGAGTACGGACTGCAGCTAAGCCCCCGAGTGGGAGGTTTGCTCACCACCCGGTAGGATATTTACAAACTTAGGCGAGTGCAAGACTGCAGCTAAGCCTCCGAGTGGGAGGTTTGCTCACCACTCGGTAGGATTTTTTCAAACTTAGGCGAGCGCTGAGCTGCAGCTAAGCCCCTGAGTGGGAGGTTTGCTCATCACTCGGTAGGATTTTTTCAAACTTAGGCGAGTGCGAGACTGCAGCTAAGCCTCTGAGTGGGAGGTTTTCTCACCACTCGGCAGGATTTTTTTTCAAA
>NC_041391.1:130924382-130946980 GCF_002162155.2 Triticum dicoccoides
CCCCGAGTGGGAGGCGGACTCACCACTCGGTAGGATTTTACAAACTTAGGCGAGCACTAGGCTGCAGCTAAGCCCCCAAGTGGGAGGCGGACTCACCACTCGGTAGGATTTTACAAACTTAGGCGAGCACTAGGCTGCAGCTAAGACCCCGAGTGGGAGGCGGACTCACCACTCGGTAGGATTTTATAAACTTAGGCGAGCACTAGGCTGCAGCTAAGCCCCCCGAGTGGGAGGCGGACTCACCACTCGGTAGGATTTTATAACTTTATCTTAGGCGAAACAGGTTCGCTGCTAAGGCAATGCATACAAAAGAAATAAACAACAATCATTCGGAAGACTGTAAAATGATGTCTTTTGATAAACAAACTAAGGGGTATTTCTTATTACATCTCATTAGTCTAAATACTTAAGAGTAAAAAGCACGAAGCAGTTCTGCGTTCGAGGCGTGTGGTTCATCTTTGTTGTGCTCGACGTTGAAGAGACGATATGCTCCGTTGTGGATCACCTTGGTGATGACGAAAGGGCCTTCCCAAGCGGGGGCGAGCTTGTGTGGCTTCTGCTGATCCACTCGGAGGACCAAGTCCCCTTCCTGGAATGCCTGACCCCTTACGTTCCTGGCATGGAATCGACGCAGGTCTTGCTGATAAATGGTCGACCGGATCAAGGCCATCTCTCTTTCTTCCTCCAGGAGGTCGACTGCATCTTGTCGAGCTTGCTCTGCTTCCTCCTCTGAGAAGAGTTCGACTCGGGGAGCGTTGTGGAGCAAATCGCTCGGCAAAACGGCTTCGGCTCCGTAGAATAAGAAGAATGGAGTCCGTCCGGTCGACCGATTGGGAGTTGTCCTCAGCCCCCACAGCACTGACGGGAGCTCATCAACCCAAGCTCCAGCCGCGTGCTTGAGGTCACGCATTAACCGAGGCTTCAATTCTTTGAAAATCAATCCATTCGCCCGCTCAGCATGTCCATTCGACTGAGGGTGGGCAACCGAAGCATAATCGACCCTCGTGCCTTGGGAAGCGCAAAAGGTTCTAAACTCGTCGGAGTCAAAGTTTGATCCGTTATCCGTGATGATGATGTGTGGTACACCATATCTGAATATCAACTCTCTAATGAAACTCACAGCAGTGCTTCCTTCAAGGTTTTTGATGGGCTTGGCTTCGATCCACTTAGTAAACTTGTCGACTGCTACCAGCACATGTGTAAATCCGTTCCTGCCGGTCCTCAGAGGTCCAACCATGTCCAATCCCCAAACGGCGAAAGGCCAGACGAGTGGAATAGTCTTTAGAGCTGATGCGGGTTTGTGTGACATATTGGAGTAAAACTGACACCCTTCACACTTATCCACTCTCTCCTTTGCCATCTCGTTGGCATACGGCCAATAAAATCCGACTCGGTATGCTTTGGCCACGATGGTCCGAGAGGACGCATGGTGACCACAGGTCCTCGAGTGAATATCATTGAGAACCATTCAGCCTTCTTCTAGCGTGATGCACATCTGGCAAACCCCAGTCGCACTTTCTCTGAACAACTGTCCTTTTATCACAGTAAAGGCTTTAGACCGTCGGACAATCTGTCGAGCCTCTTCCTCATCCTCTGGGAGTTCCTTCCTAAGAATGTAAGCAATGTATGGCACTGTTCAGTCGGGAGTGATGACCAAAACCTCCATGACTAAGTCGACCACGGCTAGGATTTCAACTTCGGTCGGATCTGTGGCGCTCTTGGGCTGCGGTGACTCCTCGGTGAAAGGATCTTCCTGAACTGAAGGTGAATGAATATGTTCCAGAAACACGTTTCGGGGAATGGCCTCTCTCTTTGAACCTATCTTGGCTAACTCATCTGCAGCTTGATTTTTCAGTCGGGGAATGTGGTGGAGCTCCAACCCTTCAAACCTCTTCTCCAACTTTCTCACCGCGTTGCAGTAACCAGTCATGGCTGGGCTCCTGACATCCCATTCCTTCATCACTTGGTTGACCACCAAATCTGAGTCGCCGTAGACCATTAGGCGACGGACGCCGAGTGATATGGCCATAGCCAACCCGTATAGGAGTGCTTCGTATTCGGCTTCGTTATTGGAGGAATCCAAATGAATCTGGAGAACATAATTGAGCCTGTCTCCGCGGGGGGATACCAAAACTACTCCAGCGCCTGAACCATTCAGCATCTTGGAGCCATCAAAAAACATAGCCCAATGCTCCGAGTGAACTTGAGTCGGCATTTGCTGCTCAATCCACTCGGCAAGGAAATCTGCAATTGCTTGGGACTTAATGGACTTCTTTGCCTCGAACTTGATATTTAATGGAAGGAGTTCAATCGCCCATTTTGCTACTCGACCAGTGGCGTCTCTGTTATTCAGAATTTCGGAAAGTGGCGCGTCGCTGACGACTGTAATGGAGTGGTCAGAGAAATAGTGCGCGACTTTCTTCATGGTCATGTATATTCCATAGACAAGCTTCTGATAATGTGGGTATCTTTGCTTGGACGGAGTCAAAACTTCAGAGAGATAATAGACCAGGCGTTGAACCTTGTAAGCTTTTCCTTCTCCTTCTCGCTCGACCGTGAGTACTGTGCTGACAACTTGTCCAGTGGCTGCAATATAAAGCAATAAAGGCTCTTTGCTGATTGGTGCAGCGAGCACCGGCTGGGTGGAAAGTAGGGTTTTGAGATCTGCAAATGCTGCGTCAGCTTCATCAGTCCACTCGAACTTATCAGACTTCTTCATCAGTCGGTAAAGAGGCAAGGCCTTTTCACCGAGACGAGAAATGAATCGACTCAGGGCGGCCAGACAACCAGTCAGGTTCTGAACGTCATGCACTCGCACGGGGCGTTTCATTCAGAGGATGGTATCAATTTTTTCTGGATTGGCGTCGATCCCTCGTTCGGAAACGAGAAAACCGAGTAACTTTCCTCCTGGAACTCCGAACGTGCATTTTGATGGATTAAGCTTGATATCGTACCTCCTCAGGTTGGCAAAGGTTTCTGCAAGGTCAGTCAATAGGTCGGAACCTTTGCGAGACTTGACCACAATGTCATCCATGTATGCTTCCACATTCCGACTGATTTGAGTGAGCAGGCACTTCTGAATCATTCTCATGAATGTGGCTCCGGCATTTTTCAAACCGAAAGGCATGGTAACATAGCAAAAGCACCCGAATGGGGTGATGAAGGCTGTTTTTATTTCATCAGGACCATACAGTTGGATCTGATGGTATCCGGAATACGCATCTAGGAAAGACAAGCGCTCGCACCCCGCAGTCGAGTCGACAATCTGATCGGTGCAAGGGAGAGGGAAGTGATCTTTCGGGCAGGCCCGATTGATATGCTTGAAATCGATGCACATACGAAGTGAATCATCCTTCTTAGGAACCATGACTACATTGGCTATCCACTCGGAGTGGTAGATTTCATGGATGAACTCTGCTACCAACAGTCGAGCCACTTCTTCGCCAATTGCTTTCCTCTTCTGCACGGCGGACCGCGGAAGGTGCTCTTTGACGGGTTTTACTTTGGGGTCGACACGCAAACGGTGCTCAGCCAGTCCCCTGGGTACACCTGGCATGTCAGAGGGTTTCCATGCGAAGATGTCCTAGTTCTCACGGAGGAACTGGATGAGCGCTTCTTCCTATTTGTTGTCGAGCATCGTTGAAATATGAGTTGGCGCAGCGTTGGGATCGGTCAGGTGAATATGAATAGGCTTCGTTTCACCAGTCGACTGAAATGCAGAGTCTGTAGCGGGCTTCTTGGCTCGGAGCAAATCACTCGGATCTGCACTCTTCTGATACTCTTGCAATTCGACTGCTGCCATCTGAGCATCGGTGATTTTGGAACCTTTTTGAAAGCATTCCTCCGCCTTCTGCCGATTGCCAGTTACTATGATCACACCTTTGGGGCCAGGCATCTTCAGCTTGAGGTACACATAACACGGTCGAGCCATAAAACGTGCATAGGCTGGCCTACCCAAAATGGCATGATAGGCGCTTTGGAAATCCATGACTTCAAATGTCAACTTCTCCTTACAGTAATGCTTGGAATCACCGAAAACCACGTCGAGGGCAATCTGGCCGAGTGATTCGGCTTTCTTCCCAGGGATAACACCGTGGAAACTCATGTTTCTCTCACTAAGTTTGGACATCGTAATGCCCATCCCCTTCAAGGTTTCAGCGTAAAGGATGTTCAGGCCACTGCTACCATCTATCAGTACTTTGGTCAATCGAGTGCCCCCAACCATAGGGTCGACCACCAGTGCTTGCCTCCCAAGGGTGGCCACATGAGCGGGATGGTCCGACTGGTCGAATGTGATGGCCATCTGAGACCATCTCAGATAGGTGGTCCTCTCCGCAGGGGCGACCATGTTCACTTCTCTGTTGATGACCTTCAATCGACTCTTGCTTACAACATCAGCAAAAATCATCAGAGTGGAATTGACTTTGGGATAACCATCGTCTTCCTCTTCATCTTCCTCCTTGTCCGACTCATTTTCCTTCTCATTGGGCGGTTTCTCTCAGAACTGCTGGATTAGGAGTCGACACTGCCGAGTGGTATGCTTCGGGTAAATCAGATTACCTTCCTCATCTTTCTTCATGTGGATGTGGCATGGCAAATCCAGCACATCATTTCCTTCCTTATCCCTCACCTTCTTAGGGGGCCAGGGCCCCTTAGGTTTTCCCTTAAACTTTCCTTGATTCACTGTTGCGATCTCTCCAGGAGCTGCTGGCTCGGCTTTACGCTTCTTCTTCCGACTGGAGTTACCTCCACCGGCGTCTTGTCCGACCGGTTTGCTTTTCCCGCTACGGAGTCGATCCTCTTCTTCTCTATTAGCATACCGGGTGGCTATCTCCATCATCCGAGCCAGAGTCATATCTCCAGTCCGAGCGAATTTCGAGACCAACTCCCTGTACTTGACGCCTTCCTTGAAGGCACATACAGCTTGATGCTCTGAAACATTCTCAACGGTGTGATGCAAAGTGGACCATCTCTGGATGAGCTCCCTCAAAGTCTCATTCGGCTTCTGCACGCAATGCTGCAGCTCGGGCAAACCTGCTGGTCGCTTGCACGTGCCCTCGAAAGTTCTCACGAACACTCGGGATAGCTCTTCCCAACTGTGAATACTGCCTGGAGACAACTGAGTTAGCCATGCTCGGGCCGACCCTTACAACATAAGAGGGAGATGCTTCATCGCTATCTCATTGTTGCCGCCCCCAATCTGCACAGCCACTCGGTAATCTTCAAGCAAAGTTTCCGGCTTGGATTCACCGGTGAACTTACTGACCCCGGACGCCAACCTGAAGTTGGGTGGAATCACTGCTACTCTGATGGCTCTGCTAAAACACTCGGGACCAGAAACATGCACTCGACTGCCACTTGGATGGTCCCTGCCTGGGTCTTCTCTGTGCGCCCTGTTTCGGTAGACCAAGCCTTGAACGAGTATAGATCTCGCGTCAAAGCCTAGTTCCCTTGGCTCGACTGAAGCTATGCGCTCACCACTATGACGGCGCCTGTCATCGTTCCGCCGAGGCACATACGACGCACTCCTCGGGGGAGGCGTGGGTCCTCGACGGCGATTGTCATGGTTGAGTGGATGATCATATTGCCTACGCCCTTCACGCCGCGGAGGTGATCTGGGGCTCTGAGCCGACTGAACCGTGTCCGCTGCAACGGATCTGCTGTGAATCCTGTTTCGCGACTGAGATACTGTTGTATTCTGCTCTCCTCCCGCCCTAGGCACGGCCCAGATTTGCATCAACCCTCTGCCAGCCTCTGACTGGGAGGGTTGGATCGACTCTGCTATGCGGGCTGCGGCTGTGAGATTCTGAATCGGAGTGCGGTATACCTTAGGTGGAGGTGGAAAGAGTTGTCGTCGACTGGACTCATGGATCCTCTCCTGAGCGCGCTCGTCGAGAGCCCGCTGGAGGTTATCCAGTTGAGTGCGCTCAGCCAGATTAGCTAAGCACACCTCCTCCAAGGCCCGAGCCTCGGGGGTTTCTCCTATGATGGGCGTGTGGAGTGCATCCATGTTGCGGCAACGAAGTTCTTCCCTCTGCTGAGAAGAGAGGGGATCGGGTCGGTATTCCTCGTGGGCGTGCGACGGATCGCCGCCTCCGTCTCCACTGCCCTCGCGGTAGAAACCAGGTGGGCTGTGAGGCCCATCGACCATTAAGACTTCGGCCGCAGGATCGCTGCTATCGCATTCGGATGCGGTCTCCGCGGAGCCAGTCAACAGATCGAACAGGCCGTGGAGAGTTTCATCGGGCTCGATTGCCGCAACTTGATGGGTGGTCGATTGTTGAGCCACCGCGTGTTTCACCCACCGCTGAAGCCGCGATCGACCGGATCGCTTGCGGCGGCGGACAGCAGGGGGGATGCCATTGGAGCCGATTGGGATTGAGTCGACGGCTGCCGAAGAAGAACGCCACAAACGCACGCGCGGAAGTGTGTCGCTCCTCGGATGGGGAGCGCCTCAGTGTCCAGGGGAGCTTCTTGGAGCCACGCGGAGTCGTCGGTGACGAAAACAAGCGCGCCGAGACGGATCTCGCGGCCCTCAACCAATCCGCCGCCTGAAACCATGATGATGGTGACCGGAAAAACTTGCAACTTCACCAATAAGTCGCTAAGACACATGCCCCAAGGTGGGCGCCAACTGTCGTGGTTCTAAGCCTGACAGTAGAAAGGGGCTAGGTATGGAGAGGCAAGATCTTAGCTATGGTGAAGATGTACACACGAGATTTACGAGTTCAGGCATGTGACACCCTCAATTCAATCGTACACTAATCATACACGCAAATGTGTACGATCAAGATCAAGGACTCACAGGAAGATATCACAACACAACTCTAGACACAAATTAAAATAATACAAGCTTTATATTACAAACCAGGGGCCTCGAGGGCTCGAATACATAAGCTTGAAAACACAAGAGTCAGCGGAAGCAACAATATCTGAGTACAGACATAAGTTAGACAAGTTTGCCTTAAGAAGGCTAGCACAAAAGCATCTACGATCGAAAAGGCAAGGCCTCCTGCCTGGGAGCCTCCTAACTACTCCTGGTCGTCGGCATCCGTCGCGTGGTAGCAGGCACCCTCGGGGTAGTAGCAGTCGTCAAAGGTGTCATCTAGCTCCTGGACTTTGTCATCTGGTTGCGTCGTCCAAGAAGAATGGAAAAGGGGGAAAGAGGGAGCAAAGCAACCGTGAGTACTCATCCAAAGTACTCGCAAGCAAGGATCTAGACTACATATGCAACATTATCAAAGAAGGTTGTATATGTGGACTGGGCTGCAGAAATGTCAGAACAAAGAGAAGGCCTAGTCCTATCGAAGACTAGCATCTTCTGAAAACCACCATCTTGCAACAAACAAGAGGGAGTAGAGTAGCATAAAGTAAAGTAGTAGAAGTGTTATCAACCTCGGCCAGAGATCCTTTCTCGACTCCCTGCGAGAAAGCAATCCCAGAGCCATACTATCCAATTGTCATCACAATCCAATTCTCATCACCAGCCAATTCTCATCACAAGTATCCAGTTCTAGCTGTATCGATCGGGATACAACTCCGAGTGTCCGTTACTGCAGGGCAGGCTATCGATAGATGTTTTCTTCCCTGCAGGGGTGCACCAACTTACCCACCACGCTCGATTAACTCCGGCCGGACACACTTTCCTGGGTCATGCCCGACCTCGGCCAAACAATACGTCGCAACCCGACCTAGACTTAACAGAGAGGAGTACGCCGGACTAAACCTATGCCCCCAGGGGTCATGGGCCATCGCCCCGGGAACTCCTGCACGTTGCGAACGCGGCCGATGAGCAGACCTAGCTACCTCCTTAAAAAGGCAGGTGCTTACTAGTCCAACCCGGCGCGCGCCGCTCAGTCGTTGACATCTATTAAGCTTCGGCTAATGTATACAACGCAGGACGCCCATACTATGCCCACATGATGGTTAGTGCTATCAGGCCAGAGGCTCCTCGGATCAAATATCCAAATCGTAGTGGATTAGGAACGCGCGGTAACAAGCAGAGACTCACGAAAGATGTGGCCCCGTTGCCCCGTCTCGAGAACTTGCGGCAAGGGCTAAGAATGCCCGGCCAGGCCTCGTAATTATCTCACGGGCACCTTCCAGGTCAACCCGACTCCACATCACTCGCAATTATGCTCGCGCGGGTACCCCTCAGGGTCGACCCATCTTTCATAACATGGTTCAGTGTAAAGGCATAGTAACGATAGTAACCATGTGTCCAAACATCAAGGGGAAAACCCGAGGAATCACCCCCGGTGAATTCCACTCGATGTAATCATCAAGGTGAACGTAAGAGGAATCACCCCCGAGGTTCACACTGGAGGGGTTGCACGATAGAGTCGTATCGGAAGTGGTTAAGGCAGAATCACCCTCGATGACCATGACTGAATAGCTACACTACATGGTTAACATCAGAAGTGTTGTAGTGGTCTCACCCTCGGCACTCGATAGTAACCCAGTAGTGTCGAGCAACTAAGGGGAAAGTGATGTGCGGTGCCGGGGCCTGGTCTTCAATCCCGTTGATCGGGTCTTCAATGATGAAGCAGAGGCAACAAGGACAAGGTGGGGGTCACTGATGGATCACTAACCAACCTATACTAAGAAGTTTAGGATAAGCAGGTAAGGTACAACAACAGATACAAAAGCAGGCTATGCATCAGAATAGAAGCAAACAATAACAGTAGCAAAATCTAATGCAAGCATGAGAGATGGAATGGGCGATATCAGGATGATCAAAGGGGGGGCTTGCCTGGTTGCTCTGGCAAGGAGGGGTCGTCGTCGACGTAGTCGATCACATGGGAAGCATCGGTCTCGGGGTCTACCAGATAGAAGAGGGGGAAGAAACAGTAAATATAAAGCAAATATAGCAACACAAAGCATAACGTGGCAATAAGCGGTGTCGGGTGTGACCTAACATATGGCTACACGATAAAGGTGAATGGGGAATCCAACCGGGAAGGTATTCCCGGTTCCGAACCTATGTCAGACAAATGACCGGAGGGGGAATGTTCCATGTTCAAATAGTTAGAGGCATCTGATAGGTAAACGGACCACGTATCCCGATTTTTTGGATTTTTCTGAGCAACTTTCATATAGAAAACATTTTCATTGGAGTTACAGTTTAATTTATATGATTTTTCAAACATTAAACCATATTCTGGAATTACTAATATTAACAGAAAAGGAATATGATGTCAGCATGATGCAATGCTGACATCAGTAGGTCAACAGGTCGGCTGAACTAGTCAAACCAGACAGGTGGCGCCCACATGTCAGCCATTGTAAGCTTAACAGTGGATTAAACTAATCTAACAGGCTAATTAGAGCGGTGGGCCCCTGGTGTCAGTGAATAACTGGTTACTAATTAATCTACAGATTTTAATAAGCAGATTTATTTATTTATTTTAAATGTTTAAGCTAGCGGTGCCCGCATGTCAGAGGCACTGGGCTGCCTGGTCAGCAGTTGACTGGGTCAACCCAGTCAACTGGGACCCATGGGGCCCACTGGCAGTGGCTCTGGTGTGGCCCCAGGCCAGCCACGTCGACGGTTGGTGCCGGAGAGAGCTCTAGCAACCAAAACCGCGGTGGCGCATCGCTGGAGTCATCGGAAACGCGCTAGAGGGCACCATTTGGCACGCGGTTAGGTTCTTTCGAACGGGCTCTCGCCCGTGCATCGATCTGTAACGGCGGTTTGGCCGAAAACGGCCGGAGACAGCGATGGCTAGCGGCGGAGCGGACGCCGGATTTCGGCCGTTGGTGTCTATGATGATGCAGGGCAAGTTAGGCGATGCGGGGAGCGGCGTTTTGCTCCTACGAGCTCTAGGAGCCCGACTATGAGCTCGGGTGCGAGCTCGGGCCATGCTTGCCACGACGGTGAGGTGATCTACGGTGGCGAGCTCATGGCAACAGCGACGAGCTAGCTAGGGAGAACCACGCGGTGCGAGGAGAAGGGTGGAGGGAGGGAGGAGCTCACCGAACGGCTATGAAAAGCCTGCGACAGCTTAGGCGCGTAGAGGTGGCTGGAGTAGAGGGAGACGGCGGCGACCGAACGGGGAAGGCGGCATCGATCCGGTCGGTGAGGTGGCGCCGAGCTCGAGCTCGTGGTCGGAGAGGGAGTACCGGTCGTCGGCGGAGCTTCTGGTCACCAAGAGGAGGCGCGGAGACGCCGGTGGCCGCGTGACCGGAGTGGCGCGGAGGCGGCTGCGTTCGGTGAGGTGGACAATAGAGGGGAGAGCGAGCGACGAGGGAGAGGGGAGTGGCAAGTAGGCAAGTGGGAGGCGAGGGGGCCGAGGCGTCGGGGAGGCGCAAGCCTTATCCCCTTGCCCGGGCGTCGCCGGCGAGGCGGGTCCGGCGGGGACGGCGCCTGTAGCGACTCGGGTCGGGGGAACAGTGGGAGGTGGGAGACGACATGGGAGGGGGAGTGGGCCACATGGCTTGTTGGGCTGCTAGGTGGGCTGAGGTCCATGGGGAGGCCATGGGCTAAGGCCCTTCTTCCTTTTTTTAAACAATTTTCTTTTCTTTTAAAACTTCTGTTTTAGCTATTGTAGGCCACTTAGACATTTTTCAAAAATGTTGGTTCACCACCAATATTACCAGAAGAACATGTTCCACATGATGAACATTTTAGTTTTCATGTATGAGCATTTTTGAAATTCACTCATAATTTGAAATTGAATTCAACAAGAATTTAAAAGAGAGAGGAGACAATGATGATCAAACACCTGTTTAGCAAAATGATTAACTTAACCCCAGGGGTTACTGTAGCATCATTACACTAGGGTGTTACAACTCTCCTCCTCTAAAAGAAATTCTCGTCCCGAGAATTAAGAGGTAGAAGGGAACAGGTCGGGGTATTCATCCTGGAGGTTATCTTCACGTTCCCAAGTGGCTTCCTCTTTAGTATGATTCGACCATTGCACCTTGAGGAACTTGGTAACCTTCTGGCGGGTTCGACGTTCAGCTTCTTCAAGAATGCGGATCGGATGCTCTTTGTATGTGAGATCATCTTGAATTTCAATTAATTCCAGATCCACTTCATGTTTTGGATCCTTGAAGCATCGACGAAGCATCGACGAAGTTGTTGGGCAACATAGCAGAAATTCAAAATTTTCCTACGAGTCACCAAGATCTATCTATGGAGAGACTAGCAACGAGGGGAAGGAGAGTGCATCTACATACCCTTGTAGATCGCTAAGCGGAAACGTTCAAGAGAACGGGGTTGAAGGAGTCGTACTCGTCGTGATCCAAATCACCGGAGATCCTAGTGCCGAACGGACGGCACCTCCGCGTTCAACACACGTACAGCCCGGTGACGTCTCCCATGCCTTGATCCAGCAAGGAGAGAGGGAGAGGTTGAGGAAGACTCCGTCCAGCAGCAGCACAACGGCGTGGTGGTGGTGAAGGAGCGTGGCAATCCTGCAGGGCTTCGCCAAGCACCGCGGGAGAGGAGGAGGGAGAGAGGTAGGGCTGCGCCAGGGAGAGGTGAAACTCATGTGTTGGCAGCCCCAAAGTCCTCAAGTATATATAGGGGAGAGGGAAGGGGGTGCGCCCCCTCTAGGGTTCCCTCCCTAGGGGTGGCGACAGCCCAAAACCCATCTAGGGTGCGGCCAAGGGGGGGGAGAGGGGAAACTTGCCCCCCAAGTTAGGTGGGTGCGCCCCCTTCCCCAAACCCTAGGTGCCTTGGGCCCTTGTGGGGGGGTGCACCAGCCCACCTGGGGCTGGTCCCCTCCCACACTTGGCCCATGCAGCCCTCCGGGGCCGTCGGCCCCACTTGGTGGACCCCCGGGACCCTCCCGATGGTCCCGGTACGTTACCGATAAAACCCGAAACTTTTCCGGTGACCAAAACAGGACTTCCCATATATAAATCTTTACCTCCGGACCATTCCGGAACTCCTCGTGATGTCCAGGATCTCATCCGGGACTCCGAACAACATTCGGTAACCACATACAAACTTCCTTTATAACCCTAGCGTCATCGAACCTTAAGTGTGTAGACCCTACAGGTTCGGGAACCATGCAGACATGACCGAGACGTTCTCCGGTCAATAACCAACAACGGGATCTGGATACCCATGTTGGCTCCCACATGTTCCACGATGATCTCATCGGATGAACCACGATGTCGAGGATTCGATCAATCCTGTATACAATTCCCTTTGTCTAGCGGTATTATACTTGCCCGAGATTCAATTGTCAGTATCCCGATACCTTGTTCAACCTCGTTACCGGCAAGTCTCTTTACTTGTTCCGTAACACATCATCCCGTGATCAACCCCTTGGTCACATTGTGCACATTATGATGATGTCCTACCGAGTGGGCCCAGATATACCTCTCCGTCAACCGGAGTGACAAATCCCAGTCTCGATTCGTGCCAACCCAACAGACACTTTCGGAGATACCTGTAGTGCACCTTTATAGCCACCCAGTTACATTGTGACGTTTGGTGCACCCAAAGCATTCCTACAGTATCCGGGAGTTCCACAATCTCATGGTCTAAGGAAATGATACTTGACATTATAAAAGCTTTAGCATATGAATTACACGATCTTCGTGCTAGGCTTAGGATTGGGTCTTGTCCATCACATAATTCTCCTAATGATGTGATCCCGTTATCAACGACATCCAATGTCCATGGTCAGGAAACCTTAACCAGCTAGTCAATAGAGGCTTACTAGGGACATGGTGTTGTCTATGTATCCACACATGTATCTGAGTTTCCTATCAATACAATTATAGCATGGATAATAAACGATTATCATGAACAAGGAAATATAATAATAATAACTAATTTATTATTGCCTCTAGGGTATATTTCCAACAGTCTCCCACTTGCACTAGAGTTAATAATCTAGTTCACATCGCCATGTGATTAACACTGATCGGTCACATTGCCACGTGACCAACATCCAAAGATTTTACTAGTGTCACTAAACTAGTTCACATCACCATGTGACTAAGACTCATGAGTTCTGGGGTTTGATCATGTTTGCTTGTGAGAGAGGTTTTAGTTAACGGGTCTGCAACATTCAGATCCGTATGTACTTTGCAATTCTCTATGTCATATTGTAAATGATGCTTCCACGCTCCACTTGGAGCTATTCCAAATGGTTGCTCCACTATACGTATCCGGTTTGCTACTCAGAGTCACTCGGATAGGTGTTAAAGCTTGCATCGACGTAACCCTTTACGTCGAACTCTTTATCACCTCCATAATTGAGAAACATGTCCTTATTTACTCTAAGGACAATTTTGACCACTGTCCAATGATCCCCATTCCTGGATCATTCTTGTACCCCTTGACTGACTCATGGCAAGGCACACTACCGGTGCGGTACACAGCATAGCATACTATAGAGCCTACGTCTGAAGCATAGGGGACGACCTTCGTCCTTTCTCCTTCTTCTGCCGTGGTCGAGCTTTAAGTCTTAACTTCATACCTTACAACTCAGGCAAGAACTCCTTCTTTGACTGATCCATCTTGAACACCTTCAAGATCATGTCAAGGTATGTGCTCATTTGAAAGTACCATTCAGCGTTTCTGATCTATCCTCTTAGATCTTGATGCTCAATGTTCAAGTATCTTAATCCAGGTCTTCCATTGAAAAACACTTTTCAAATAACCCTATATGCTTTCCAGAAATTCTACATCATTTCTGATCAACAATATGTCAACAACATATACTCATCAGAAATTCTATAGCGCTCCCACTCACTTCTTTGGAAATACAAGTTTCTCATAAACTTTGTATAAACCCAAAATCTTTGATCATCTCATCAAAGTGTACATTCCAACTCCGAGATGCTTACTCCAGTCCTTAGTAGGATTGCCGGAGTTTTGCATATTTGTTAGCGTTCTTCAGGATTGTCAAAACCTTCTGGTTGTATCACATACAACCTTTCCTCACGAAAAAACGGGTAAGGAAACTTGTTTTGACATCCATCTGCCAGATTTCATAAAATGCAGCTTATGCTAACATGATTCCAACGGACTTAAGCATCGCTACGGATGAGAAAATCTCATCGTAGTCAACTCCTTGAACTTGTGAAAAACTCTTCGCCACAAGTCGAGCTTCATAGACGGTGACATTACCGCCCACGTTCGTTTTCTTCTTAAAGACCCATTTATCTCAATGGCCTGCCGATCATCGGGCAAGACCACCAAAGTCCATTCTTTGTTCTCATACATGGATCCTCTCTCGGATTTTATGGCTTCTAACCATTTATTGGAATATGGGCCCACCATTGCTTCTCCATAGCTCGTAGGATCATTGTTGTCTAGCAACATGACCTTCAAGACAGGATTACTGTACCACTCTGAAGTAGTACGCATCCTTGTCACCCTACGAGGTACGGTAGTGACTTGATCCGAAGTTTCATGATCACTATCATAAGCTTCTACTTCAATTGGTGTAGGTGCCACAGGAACAACTTCCTGTGCCCTGCTACACTCTAATTGTAGTGATGGTTCAATAACCATATCAAGTCTCCACCATCCTCCCACTCAATTTTCGAGACAAACTTTTCCTCGAGAAAGGACATGATTCGAGAAACAATCCCTATTGCTTTCGGATCTGAGATAGGAGGTATACCCTACCATTTTGGGTATCCTATGAAGATGTATTTATCTGCTTTAAGTTCGAGCTTATCATGATGAAACTTTTCATATAAGCGTCGCAGTCCCAAACTTTCAAGAAACGACAACTTAGGTTTCTCCAAACCATAGTTCAAACGGTGTCATCTCAATGGAATTACGTGGTGCCCTATTAAAGTGAGTGTGGTTGTCTCTAATTCCTAACCCATGAACAATAGTGGTAATTCGATAAGAGACATCATGGTACGCACCAAATCCAATAGGGTGCAACTATGATGTTCGGACACACCATCACACTATGGTGTTCCAGGCGGTATTAGTTGTGAAACAATTTCCACAATGTCTTAATTGCGTGCCAAAGCTCGTAACTCAGATACTCATCTCTATGATCATATCATAGACATTTTATCCTCTTGTCACGATGATCTTCAACTTCACTCTGAAACTACTTGAACCATTCAATAATTCAGACTTGTGTTTCATCAAGTAAATACACTTAGTATCTACTTAAATCATCTGTGAAGTAAGAACATAACGATATTCACTGCATGCCTCAGCACTCATTGGACTGCACACATCAAAATGTCTTACTTCCAACAAGTTGCTATCTTGTTCCATCTTACTGAAAACGAGGCTTTTCAGTCATCTTGCCCATGTGGTATGATTTGCATATCTCAAGTGATTCAAAATCAAGTGAGTCCAAATGATCCATCTGCATGGAGTTTCTTCATGCGTATACACCAATAGACATGGTTCACATGTCTCAAACTTTTCAAAACGAGTGAGTCCAGAGATCCATCAACATGGAGCTTCTTCATGCGTTTTACATCAATATGACTTACATGGCAGTGCCACAAATAAGTGGTACTATCATTACTATCTTATATCTTTTGGCATGAAAATGTGTATCACTACGATCGAGATTCAATAAACCATTCCTTTTAGGTGCAAGACCATTGAAGGTATTATTCAAATAAACAGAGTAACCATTATTCTCCTTAAATGAATAACCGTATTGCGATAGACATAATCCAATCATGTCTATGCTCAACGCAAACACCAAATAAAAATTATTTAGGTTTAACACCAATCTCGATGGTAGAGGGAGCGTGCGATGCTTGATCACATGAACCTTGGAAACACTTCCAACACATATCGTCAGCTCACCTTCAGCTAGTCTCCATTTATTCCGTAGCTTTTATTTCGAGTTACTAACACTTAGCAACCGAACCGGTATCTCAATACCCTGGTGCTACTAGGAGTACTAGTAAAGTACACATTTGATTCAATGTATATCCAATATACTTCTATCGACCTTGCCAGCCTTCTCATCTACCAAGTGTCCAGGGTAGTTCTGCTTCAGTGTCCGTTCCCTCATTACAGAAGCACTTAGTCTCGGGTTTGGGTTCAACCTTGGGTTTCTTCACTAGAGCAGCAGTTGATTTGCCGTTTCATGAAGTATCCCTTCTTGCCCTTGCCCTTCTTGAAACTAGTGGTTTCACCAACCATCAACAATTGATGCTCCTTCTTGATTTCTACTTTCGCGGTGTCAAACATCGCGAATAGCTCAAGGATCATCATATCTATCCCTGATATGATATAGTCCATCACGAAGCTCTAGTAGCTTGGTGGCAATGACTTTGGAGAAACATCACTATCTCATCTGGAAGATCAACTCCTACTCGATTCAAGTGATTGTTGCACTCAGACAATCTGAGCACAAGCTCAACGATTGAGCTTTTCTCCCTTAGTTTGCAGTCTAAGAAAATCATCAGAGGTCTTATACCTCTTGACATGGGCACGAGCCTGAAATCCCAATTTCAGCCCTCGAAACATCTCATATGTTCTGCGACGTTTCGAAAACGTCTTTGGTGCATCAACTCTAAACTGTTTAACTGAACTATCATGTAGTTATCAAAACGTGTATGTCCGATGTTCGCAACATCCACAGACGACGTTTGGGGTTCAGCACACTGAGCGGTGCATTAAGGACATAAGCTTTCTACTGTCCGCATAATCGCTACTGTCAACTTTAAACTATATTTTCTCTAGGAACATATCTAAAACAGTAGAACTAAAACGCGAGCTATGACATAATTTGCAAAGGGTTTTTTACTATGTTCAGGATAATTAAGTTCGTCTTATGAACTCCCACTCAGATAGACATCCCTCTAGTCATCTAAGTAATTACATGATCCGAGTCAACTAGGTCGTGTCCGATCATCACGTGAGACGGACAAGTCATCATCGGTGAACATCTTCATGTTGATCGTATCCACCATACGACTCATGCTTGACCTTTCGGTCTCTTGTGTTCCGAGGTCATGTCTGTACATGCTAGGCTCGTCAAGTCGACCTAAGTGCTTCGCGTGTGTAAATCTGGCTTACACCCATTGTATGTGAACGTTAGAATCTATCACACACGATCATCACGTGGTGCTTCGAAACGACGAACTTTCGCAACGGTGCACAGTTAGGGGGGGACACTTTCTTGAAATTTTAATGAGGGATCATCTTATTTACTACCGTCGTTCTAAGCAAATAAGATGCATAAACATGATAAACATCACATGCAATCAAATAGTGACATGATATGACCAATATCATTTTGCTCCTTTTGATCTCCATCTTCGGGGCTCCATGATCATCATCGTCACCGGCATGACACCATGATCTCCATCATCGTGTCTCCATGAAGTTGTCTCGCCAACTTATTACTTCTACTACTAAGGCTACCGGTTAGCAATAAAGTAAAGTAATTACATGGTGTTGTTCAATGACACACAGGTCATACAATAAATAAAGACAACTCCTATGGCTCCTGCCGGTTGTCATACTCATCGACATGCAAGTCGTGATTCCTATTACAAGAACATGATCAATCTCATACATCACATATGATTCATCACATTCTTCTTGGCCATATCACATCACATAGCATACCCTGCAAAAACAAGTTAGACGTCCTCTAATTGTTGTTTGCATGTTTTACGTGGCTGCTATGGGTTTCTAGCAAGAACGTTTCTTACCTACGCAAAACCACAACGTGATATGCCAATTGATATTTACCCTTCATAAGGACCCTTTTCATTGAATCTGTTCCGACTAAAGTGGGAGAGACTGGCACCCGCTAGCCACCTTATGCACCAAGTGCATGTCAGTCGGTGGAACCTGTCTCACGTAAGTGTACGTGTAAGGTCGGTCCGGGCCGCTTCATCCCACAATACCGTCGAAACAAGATTGGACTAGTAACGGTAAGCATATTGAACAAAATCAACGCCCACAACTACTTTGCGTTCTACTCGTGCAAAGAATCTACGCAATAGACCTAGCTCATGATGCCACTGTTGGGGAACGTAGCAGAAATTCAAATTTTCCTACGAGTCACCAAGATCTATCTATGGAGAGAGTAGCAACGAGGGGAAGGAGAGTGCATCTACATACCCTTGTAGATTGCTAAGCGGAAGCGTTCAACAGAACGGGGTTGAAGGAGTCGTACTCGTCGTGATCCAAATCACTTGAGATCCTAGTGCCGAACGGACAGCACCTCCGCGTTCAACACACATGCAGCCCGGTGACGTCTCCCATGCCTTGATCCAGCAAGGAGAGAGGGAGACATTGAGGAAGACTCCGTCCAGTAGCAGCACAACGGCGTGGTGGTGGTGGAGGAGCGTGGCAATCCTGCAGGGCTTCGCCAAGCACCGCGGGAGAGGAGGAGGGAGAGATGTAGGGCTGCGCCAGGGAGAGGTGAAACTCATGTGTTGGCATCCCCAAAGTCCTCAAGTATATATAGGGGAGAGGGAGGAGGTGCTCCCCCTCTAGGGTTCCCTCCCTAGGGGTGGCGGCAGCCCAAAACCCATCTAGGGTGCGGCCAAGGGGGGGAGAGGGGAAGTTGCCCCCCAAGTTAGGTGGGTGCGCCCCCTTCCCCAAACCCTATGCGCCTTGGGCCCTTGTGGGGGGCGCACCAGCCCACCTGGGGCTGGTCCCCTCCCACACTTGGCCCATGCAGCCCTCCGGGGCCGTCGGCCCCACTTGGTGGACCCCCGGGACCCTCCCGGTGGTCCCGGTACGTTACCGATAAAACCCGAAACTTTTCCGGTGACCAAAACAGGACTTCTCATATATAAATCTTTACCTCCGAACCATTCCGGAACTCCTCGTGACATCCGGGATCTCATCCGGCACTCCGAACAACACTTGGTAACCACGTACAAACTTCCTTTATAACCCTAGCGTCATCGAACCTTAAGTGTGTAGACCCTACGGGTTCGGGAACCATGCAGACATGACCGAGACGTTCTCCGGTCAATAACCAACAGCAGGATCTGGATGCCCATGTTGGCTCCCACATGTTCCACGATGATCTCATCGGATGAACCACGATGTCGAGGATTCGATCAATCCCTATACAATTCCGTTTGTCTAGCGGTATTATACTTGCCCGAGATTCGATCGTCGGTATCCCGATACCTTGTTCAATCTCATTACCGGCAAGTCTCTTTACTCGTTCTGCAACACATCATCCCGTGATCAACCCCTTGGTCACATTGTGCACATTATGATGATGTCCTACCGAGTGGGCCCAGAGATACCTCTCCGTCAACCGGAGTGACAAATCCCAGTCTCGATTCGTGCCAAACCAATAGACACTTTCTGAGATACCCGTAGTGCACCTTTATAGCCACCCAGTTACGTTGTGATGTTTGGTGCACCCAAAGCATTCCTACGGTATCAGGGAGTTGCACAATCTCATGGTCTAAGGAAATGATACTTGACATTATAAAAGCTTTAGCATACGAACTACATGATCTTCGTGCTAGGCTTAGGATTGTGTCTTGTCCATCACATCATTCTCCTAATGATGTGATTCCGTTATCAACGACATCCAATGTCCATGGTTAGGAAACCTTAACCATTTATTGATCAACGAGCTAGTCAATAGAGGCTTACTAGGGACATGGATTTGTCTATGTATCCACACATGTATCTGAGTTTCCTATCAATACCATTATAGCATGGATAATAAACGATTATCATGAACAAGGAAATATAATAATAATAACTAATTTATTATTGCCTCTAGGGCATATTTCCAACAGAAGTTGCGACACATGGAAGACGTCATGGACGTGAGAGAACTGAGATGGCAACTCCAGTTGATAAGCCACCAATCCACGACGGGCAAGAATACGGAAGGGACCAATGTAGCGAGGAGCTAGCTTGCCCTTGACACCGAATCAATGAGTGCCTCTCAAAGGAGTGACACGCAGATAAGCTTGTTCACCAGGTTGATAAGTTGAACCCCAGTGTTTCCGGTCATAGTTGCTCTTCTGGCGGGACTGGGCCGCCTTGAGATTATCCCGGACAATGCGAACCTGCTCTTCAGCTTGTTGAATAATGTATGGACCAATGAGCGTCCGTTCCACAGTTTCTGACCAATTCACAGGGGTTCAGCACTTACGTCCATAAAGCACTTCGAAGGGTGCCATTTTCAAGCTGGCTTGATAGCTGTTGTTATAAGAGAACTCCGCATAAGGGAGAGATTCTTCCCAATTCTTGCCAAAAGAAATAACACAAGCTCGAAGCATGTCTTCAAGAATTTGATTGACTCGCTCGACTTGGCCTCGGGATTGGGGATGATAAGCAGTGCTCCAGGTAATATGAGTTCCCATTGCCTCTTGGAAACTATCCCAGAACTTTGAAGTGAATATACTGCCACAGTCTGAACTGGTCTCCTTCGGAATGCCATAGAGTGACACAATTCTGGAGATATACAAGTTTGCTAATTGACTAGCAGTGATTGTCTCCTTGACTGGTAGAAAGTTAGCAACTTTCGAGAATTGGTCGATGACGATAAAGATAGCATCATTACCTTTCTGAGACTTGGGAAGGCCTGTGACAAAGTCCATTTGAATCTTATCCCACTTCCATTCAGGAATCGGAAGTGGTTGTAGAAGTCTAGCTAGTTTCTGATGTTCTGCTTTGACGCGACGACAAACGTCACATTCTTCAATATATCGAGCAATGTCTTGCTTCATTTTAGACCACCAGTACTTCTGACGGATGTCTAGATACATCTTGGTACTTCCCGGATGAATAGAGAGAGGGGTGTCATGCGCTTCTTTCATCACCTTCTCTGCCATAAGCTCGAACCGGGGCACTACAATGCGATCTCTGAAGTATAAAGTCTCATCTTCAGCAAGCGAGAAATCTCTAGATTTCTCTAAGGCAAGATACTTTTTCATTAAATCAACGTGAGCATCTTTGGCTTGAGCAGACTTAATTGCTTTTAGAAGAGTTGGTTCCAGTACAAGGTTATTCAGAGAACCCTGTGGAACTAGTTGAAGGTTTAGCTTGCATAGCTCTTCATAAAGGCGGGGTTGAGCTTTGTAGACCATGTGATTATTGCAATAAGACTTGTGGCTCAAGGCATCAGCCATTACATTAGCCTTGCCAGGTGTATAAGATATACCGCAGTTGTAGTCAGCAATAGCTTCCATCCATCGCTGCTGACGGAGGTTCAGATCTGGCTGAGTAAATAGGTACTTCAGACTCTGATGATCGGTGAAGATCTTGCAACGATTACCGAGAAGGTACTGTCCCCATAGCTTCAGTGCAAACACTAGTAGAAAAAGGGTCAAATGTGAAGCACAATAGTGCCGGTTGGAATTTCAGCCGGCACTAATGTGTACACTAGTGCCGGTTCGTGACGGCGATCAATAGCACCGGTTCGTGGCGAACCTTTAGTACCGGTTCATGCCACGAACCGGTACTAAAGAGGCTGTGTCAGCCTGCGGTCAGGCTATGGCCCCACCACCACCATTTAGTGTCGGTTCGTACCACGAACCGGTACTAATGAGGTTATGGCAAGCTGTTTTTTAGTCCCACCTCGCGAAGTGAGAGGGACTAGGAGCGGTTTATAAGCCCTGAGTGCAAAGACGATGAAGAAGAGGCTAAATGCTCAGGTTGCTTAGCTTCAAGCCTTCAGGAATACGGTAGACTGCATGGAGCTATGCGCAGTGCAGTTTACACTATTCCAAAAGGCTTGAAGCAAATTAACGAGCATTGCACCTCTTTTTTATTTTTAATAACTTATTACAACTCCGGACTTCTTCTGTTATGGCAAAAACTAATTGCACGTCGACATTTCTTTTTTTTAAGTTATAACTCCAGACTTTGACCATCAAATTTTGCAGAAAAGAAAAAATAGCAGAAAAGAAAAAATAGCAGAAAAGGAGAAAAACTATAGCTGAAAAGAAAAAAAAACAAAAGAAAAAAACTACTCAGAAATAAATAGAAGAAAATAAATATATCAGAAAAGAAAAAACTACTCAGAAATAAATAGAAGAAAAAATAAAGCAGAAAAGAAAAAAATTATATTTGCTATTTTTCAATCATTTACAAAATGACCATGAAATTGAAAATCACTACAAAATGAACTCTGAAAATGTTGAATTTTGGCAAACTAGATGAAAAACTACTCACAAATAAATAGAAGAAAATAAATATAACAGAAAAGAAAAGACTATACAAAAAACTACGCAGAAATAAGAAGAAGAAGAAGAATAAGAAGACTAAGAAGAAGGAGGAAGAAGAAGGAGAAGAGGAAGAAGAAGAAGAAGAAGAAGAAGAAGAAGAAGAAGAGGAAGAAGAAGAAGAGGAAGGTGGCAGCGCACGACCATTAGTACCGGTTGGTGGCTCCAACCGGTACTAATGTGTTGCCCTTTAGTACCGGTTGGAGCCACCAACCGGTACTAAAGGCCCAGTTTCCCGCCGCTTGGGCTGGCCAAAATTAGCCTTTAGTACCGGTTGGTGGCTCCAACCGATACTAAAGGCTCCCCCTATATATATGACACTTACGAAAAATCAGTTATCTCGTCGCCGCTTCGTCCCACTTCTCGCGCGAGAGAGTCTCGATCTCAACGACAACGCCGACGCCGCCGCGCCGCCGTGCTGTCGCCCTCGCCGCCCCCGCCGCCCGTCAACGTCGTCGCCGCGCGCC
>NC_041391.1:130947805-130949570 GCF_002162155.2 Triticum dicoccoides
GTTGAATTAATATATAGAACTAGTTTATTTTTAGTAAATGCTTAGTTGAACTAGTTGAATTAATATAACTAGTTTATTTTTAGTAAATGCTTAGTTGAACTAGTTGAATTAATATATAGAACTAGTTTATTTTTAGTAAATGCTTACTTTGAACTAGTTGAATTAATATAACTAGTTTATTTTTAGTAAATGTTTAGTTGAACTAGTTGAATTAATATATAGAACTAGTTTATTTTTAGTAAATGCTTAGTTGACTAATTGAATTAATATAACTAGTTTATTTTTAGTAAATGCTTAGTTGAATTAATAGAAGTAGTTGAATTAATTGAATTAGTAAGTGTTTAATGTGTCGCCTAATATGAACATAGGAAATGTCGTCTGACGACGGAAAAAATTTCATTATGTGCGAATACTGTGAAGACCAGCGCGGCCAATGCGACAGAAATTTCCTTGTTGATGGTAGGCGATTCAGCATCAAGCTGGATGAGACTTTCGAATTCGATACAGTAAGTCACAACGACAAGTCTGTTTTCGTAATTAAGCATGACTTATATATGCTTCATTTTTCTGACTTATAATTTTTAATTTTCACTATTCTACTAGCGCATCCCCTGCCATGCAAGAATTTTTGTCTTGGATAAGATAGGTTTCAAAGATATGGAAACTATGGAGGTAAAGAGAGCTTACCTGAAAACTGAGCATGATGGTTATATTTTCAACGTCAAAGTATATAATGCACACACGTACACCTATTTTGAATGCAAAACTTGGCAAGCACTATGCAAGGCTTATGCATTTGAGCCCGGTATGATTATCATCTTTGATATTCGTCCGGAAGATGATATTGAAGGTAATAGAGACATATGGGTTGATGTGCAGACACATCCAGTTCTACCATTATGTGAGTTCTTCTCAACTATATTTTTGTCTTTGATATTGCTTATTCAAAAATAACTGACAACTAATTTCTATTGACAGTTTATCTCCATTCAACAAAACATGTCCGGCGCTTGGTAGACAGGACCTACTACTGTCCCGGCGCTGAACTAAACTGCGAGGAGATAAGTCATTATGTTTCATGGCTTGAGGATCTTCATACTGTCAAGACAAATTTTCTTCCTGCACTTAGAAATGTTAGTACTCAAAACGTGCGACCAATAGTGATGGTATTGAACTACGGTCACATCTATTTAGGAATGATGGTAAGATATTTACTATTTGTCCTCAGTGCATATTTTGCATACATTTTTTTTGCTAAACTTTCATTGCTAAGTACTATACGATGTTCTTCAACAGGGACTCCCGATGACAGTTGCGCCTCAGGGGATCGAGACTAAAGGTCAGATGTCAATTGTTAGCTTACGGCCAAGATATCCTGCATTGCACATGAATGCATTCAGGATTTCTAGAAGCGATGAATGCTTAATAGTGAAATATTGGAGGAAAATTGTTAATAATCGCAGAGAAGTACTATGGGGCAGCAATGAGAAGCGTAACCCACGATTAGGAGACAGGTTCATCGGCATGCTCCAGTATGATCAATCAGGAGAGCTATACATGTTCTATGATATTTTACCAGAGAGAGAGAGTAGCTAGCAGGAGTGATTTAGCTAGTTCTTCATGCTGCTCGTAATTAGTACTTGTCCTTTCATGTCCGTGTTCTTCGTTCTGAACTTAAGTGATTTTCTTTTGTGGTGTTATATATGAACGCTTATAATATCATGACAATCATGTTGAACTCGATGATTGGTTCTACTAGAAATTC
>NC_041391.1:130949950-130983881 GCF_002162155.2 Triticum dicoccoides
ATAACGTGTACAATGTGTAGTATCGTAAAATACCAGCAAACTAAAAAGAATTAAAATGGAAACACAAAATTAAATGAAAAAGAAATCATAAAACTAAACCCCCCCCAAACCTTATTGTACCGGTTGGTCTTACCAACCGGTACTAAAGGGCTCCAGGCCCCCGGAGCTGGCTCGTGCCACGTGGTTGCCCTTTAGCACCGGTTCGTGCTGAACCGGTACTAAAGGGGGGGGCCTTTAGTGACCACAATTTAGTGCCGGTTATGTAACCGGCACTAAAGGGCCTTACGAACCGGTGCTATTGCCCGGTTCTGCACTAGTGAAAGATAAACGCAGCAAGCTCGAGGTCATGAACTTGGTAATTCTCTTCGTGAGGACGTACTTGACGGGAGGCATAAGCAATCACCCTGCGCTCTTGCATTAGGATACAGCCTAAACCTTGACGTGAAGCGTCGCAATAGATGACGAAGTCCTTGCAAAAATCAGGGGGAGCAAGCACTGGGGCAGAAGTCAGCTTGTCCTTGAGTGCCTGGAAACTTTCCTGACACTTTTCAGTCCAATCAAACTTAACGCCTTTGTGAAGCAGATTAGTCAGTGGCTTGGCGATCTTGGAGAAGTTCTCGACAAAACAGCAGCAATAACTGGCAAGTCCGAGAAAGCTTCTGACTTGCTTGATAGTCTTCGGAGGGGTCCAGTCAAGAATAGTCTGAACACGCTCTGGGTTGACGACAATACCATCCTTGGAGATGACATGACCAAGGTAGGTGACTTCGGGTAACCAGAATTCGCACTTGGAATACTTGGCATAAAGCTGATGCTCTCGAAGCTTTTCCAGAACAAGACGAAGATATTCAGCATGTTCTTCTTTGTTCTTCAAATATACCAGAATATCATCCAGATAGACTACGATGAAC
Source organism: Triticum dicoccoides (assembly GCF_002162155.2). Taxonomy (NCBI): domain Eukaryota; kingdom Viridiplantae; phylum Streptophyta; class Magnoliopsida; order Poales; family Poaceae; genus Triticum; species Triticum dicoccoides. The sequence continues at coordinate 130,950,862 of NC_041391.1, forward strand.
TTGTCGAGGTAATCCATGAATATGTAGTTCATCGGACGAGAGAATGTAGCTGGAGCATTGGTAAAAACGAATGACATGCCGGTGTACTCATATGAACCATATCGAGTAACGAAGGCGGTCTTTGGAATATCCTCTTCACGAACACGGATCTGGTGGTAACCCAACCTCAAGTCAAGCTTAGAGAATATCGATGAACCAGCCAGTTGATCATACAGATCATTGATCCGAGGAAGGGGATATTTGTTTTGAATTGTAGCTTGGTTGATAGGAGGATAGTCTTGGACCAAACGATTCGTTCCATCCTTCTTATTCACAAAGAGAGAAGGTGCTCCCCAAGCAGAGGAACTTAGACGAATGAAACCCTTGCAAAGAGATTTGTTGATTTCCTCCTTAAGTTCAAGGAGGTCATGAGGAGGAATCTTATAGGGTCGTTTGGCAATAGGAACGGTGCCTGGTTTCAAGTCGATGACAAATTCGACAGCCCGGGCAGAGGGTATTCCTGGAAGTTCTTTTGGAAAGACATCTAGGAAGTCGGGAACAACTGGAATATTTTCAATTCCCTCAAGAGGTGTTGTGTTCAACGCATTCAGGACATAAAGTCGTGCTTCAGCGTTTCGAACCAGACAAGCATTGTAGCTTACTATCTCATCTGAAGGGTGTAGAAGGTGGGAGGTTTTAGTGGCACAAACGATAGAAGCCGTATGTGCTTTCAACCAATCCATTCCCAGAATGAGGTCAATATTGGAAGACTTCAGAATAATGGGGGATGCAAAGAATTCCAATCCTTCGATTTCAACTGAAACGTTGTGGCTAACCATGGAGGTTTGGCATTGGCCCGCAGGGTTTTTTACCACTAGTGGAGTGTGCATCTCTTCGTATTTAATGCCATGCATGAATGCAAAATCTTCTGATATGAAAGAATGCTATGCTCCTGTATCGAATAAAACAGCAGCTGGTACTGAGTTAACGAGAAGAGTACCCATCACAGTGGCAGGCTGGTCTTGAGCTTCATTCAGATCAACATGATTAGCCAGACCATGACCATAAGGTCTGGCCTTGTTGTTATAGGGCTGATTGTTACAGCCAGTTGAAGGCAGAGCCAGCTGGCTCTTTTTCTGATTGCACTCTTTGGCATGGTGACCTAGACGGACACACCTGAAGCACAATTCATCATTGGGGTTGGGAGCAGGAGCTTGGGGTGGCACAGCTCAAAGAGGCTGCCTCTCCGGAGGAGGAGGCAGACGAGGTGCAGCATAGGATTGTCTTGGTGCAGGTGCAGTTAGACGATACAGGTTGTGGGGAATCCATATCCGACGCTTTTGCGCTGACGGGGCCGAAGATGGGCAGCGTCACGGCTACACCTGAGGGATCCCTGGTGTTCCTGAAGACCAGTCTCAACCTGAATAGCCTTGTTCACCAAGGTGGCGAAGTCGGCAAAGTCATGAACGAGCAGTGCTAGCTTGATATCTGGGTGGAGTCCATCACGGAACTTTTCTTGCCGACGAGCATCAGTTGCAATGTCTTCTTCAGCATAACGTGACAAGTCCAGAAATTCCCGCTGATAAGCATCTACAGTCTTGTTGCCTTGGGTGAGGTTGTGGAACTCTTGCTTCTTCCTGTCCATAATTCCCTGAGGAATGAAGCGGGCATGAAAGGCAGCTTGGAAATCCGGCCAAGTGATGACTGTTCCAGTAGGTAGGGTATGCATGTGTCTGTCCCACCATTGAGCAGCGGGACCCTTCAGAAAGAAAGATGCAAAGGTGACATAGCTAGCAGGGGCCACACTAGCAGACTCCATTTCCTACGTGATGTCGCGGAGCCAGTCAACAGCATCAAGGGTTTGAGTTGAGCTGCAGTAAATAGTTGGGTTGAGGCGCATGAAGTCCTGCAGAGTAACTGGGGCTGGCTGTTGGTTCATATTCGGACGAGGAAACTGAGCCATCATTCCTTCCATGAATTGGCAGTTCAACTCAAACTGTTGCATCATTCCAGCAAAGAATTCGGGCGGTGGTGGATCGTTGCCACCACGGCCACGACCAGCAGGTCTAACCATCCTGCTAACATGTAACAGGTGTAGTTCAGTATCGAGCATTTACAAAGACAAAGGATCATTCATGATGAAACAGGCATAATGAAAGAGGTACGATGGATACCACTGAGTAGTCAACATGACAGTGTGTGCACTATTCAAGATGCTATTCTAAGGAGTAACTATGGCTTATCCAACTTTGGGGTGAATGTGGTCACGGAATCCTAATGTTAGAGTTAGTAAATTCGTTTAACCCGAGTAGAAGAGAGTTCAGAGTCCCAGAGTATAGACGAGGAGTAAAAGATCCTAATACCACCCAATGGTGACGTGGGCCCGTAAGACACACAACCATGTTAGTAAAAGTTTTTTTGTAGTGACTAGACTCGACTTCGGCCAAGGAGTTGGAAGGGGGCTACCTACAGGCATTCGGCTCTGATACCAACTTGGGACGCCCTCAATTCAATCGTACACTAATCATACACGCAAATGTGTATGATCAAGATCAAGGACTCATGGGAAGATGTCACAACACAACTCTAGACACAAATTAAAATAATACAAGCTTTATATTACAAGCCAGGGGCCTCGAGGGCTCGAATACATAAGCTCGAAAACACAAGAGTCAGCGGAAGCAACAATATCTTAGTACAGACATAAGTTAGACAAGTTTGCCTTAAGAAGGCTAGCACAAAAGCATCTACGACCAAAAAGACAAGGCCTCCTGCCTAGGAGCCTCCTAACTACTCCTGGTCGTCAGCGTCCGTCACGTGGTAGTAGGCACCCTCGGGGTAGTAGCAGTCGTCAAAGGTGACATCTAGCTCCTGGACTTTGTCATCTGGTTGCATCGTCCGAGAAGAATGGAAAAGGGGAAAATAGGGAGCAAAGCAACCGTGAGTACTCATCCAAAGTACTCGCAAGCAAGGATCTACACTACATATGCAACATTATCAAAGAAGGCTGTATATGTGGACTGGGCTGCAGAAATGTCAGAACAGAGAGAAGGCCTAGTCCTATCGAAGACTAGCATCTTCTGAAAACCACCATCTTGCAGCAAACAAGAGGGAGTAGAGTAGCATAAAGTAAAGTAGTAGAAGTGTTATCAACCTCGTCCAGAGATCCTTTCTCGACTCCCTGTGAGAAAGCAATCCCAGAGCCATACTATCCAATTCTCATCACAATCCAATTCTCATCACCATCCAATTCTCATCACAAGTATCCAGTTCTAGCTGTATCGATCGGGATACAACTACGAGTGTCCGTTACCGTAGGACAGGCTATCGATAGATGTTTTCTTCCCTGCAGGGGTGCACCAATTTACCCACCATGCTCGATTAACTCCGGTCGGACACACTTTCCTGGGTCATGCCCGGCCTCTGCCAAACAATACGCCACGTGGTACCCCTCAGGGTCGACCCGTCTTTAGTAACATGGTTCAGCGTAAAGGCATAGGAACCATGGTAATCGTGTGTCCAAACATCAAGGGAAAAACCCGAGGAATCACCCCCGGTGAATTCCACTCGATGTAATCATCAAGGTGAATGTAAGAGGAATCACCCCCAAGGTTCACACTTGAGGGGTTGCACGATAGAGTCGTATCGGAAGTGGTTAAGGCGGAATCACCCTCGATGACCACGACCGAATAGCTACACTATAGGGTTAACATCAGAAGTGTTGTAGAGGTCTCCCCCTCGGCACTCGATAGTAACCCAGCAGCGTCGAGCAACTAAGGGGAAAGTGATGTGCGGTGCCGGGGCCTGGTCTTCAATCCCGTTGATCGGGTCTTCAATGATGAAGCAGAGGCAACAAGGACAAGGTGGGGGTCACTGATGGATCACTAACCAACCTATACTAAGCAGTTTAGGATAAGCAGGTAAGGTACAACAGCAGATACAAAAGCAGGCTATGCATCAGAATAGAAGCAAACAATAACAGTAGCAAAATCTAATGCAAGCATGAGAGATGGAATGGGCGATATCGAGATGATCAAAGGGGGGGGGCTTGCCTGGTTGCTCTGGCAAGGAGGGGTCGTCATTGACGTAGTCGATCACATGGGCAGCACCGGTCTCGGGGTCTACCGGAGAGAAGAGGGGGAAGAAACAGTAAATATAAAGCAAACATAGCAACACAAAGCATAACGTGGCAATAAGCTGTGCCAGGTGTAACCTAACGTATGGCTACACGATAAAGGTGAAAGGGGAATCCAACCGGGAAGGTATTCCCGGTTCCGGACCTATGTCACACAAATGACCGGAGGGGGAATGTTCCATGTTCAGATAGTTAGAGGCATCTGACAGGTAAACGGACCGCGCATTCGGATTTGTTGGATTTTTCTGAGCAACTTTCATATAGAAAACATTTTCATCGGAGTTACAGTTTAATTTATATGATTTTTCAAAGATTAAACCATATTCTAGAATTATTAATATTAACAGAAAAGGAATATGACCTCAGCATGATGCAATGCTGACATCAGCAGGTCAACAGGTCGGCTGACCTAATCAAACCAGACAGGTGGCGCCCACATGTCAGCCACTATAAGCTTAAGAGTGGATTAAACTAATCTAACAGGCTAATTAGAGGGGTGGGTCCCTGGTGTCAGTGACTAACTAGTTACTAATTAATCCATAGATTTTAATTAGCAGATTTTTAAAAAAAATATTTAAGCTAGCGGGGCCCGCATGTTAGAGGCACTGGGATGCCTGGTCAGCAGTTGACTGGGTCAACCCAGTCAACTGGGACCCATGGGGCCCACTAGCAGTGGCTCTGGTGTGGCCCCAGGCCAGCCACGTTGGCGGCCGGTGCCGGAGAGATCTCCGGCGACCAAAACCGCGGCGGCACGTCGCTGGAGTTGTCGGAAACGCGCTAGGGGGCACCATTTGGCACGTGGTTAGGTTCTTTCGAACGGGCTCTCGCCCGCGCATCGATCTGTCGCCGCGGTTTGGCCGGAAACGGCCGGAGACGGCAATGGCTAGTGGCGGAGCGGATGCCGGATTTCGGTCGTTGGTGTCTACGATGATGCAGAGCAAGTTAGGCGATGCAGGGAGCGGCGTTGTGCTCCTACGAGCTCCAGGAGCCCGACTACGAGCTCGGGCGTGAGCTCGGGCCACGGTAGCCACGACGGTGAGGTTATCTACGGCGGCGAGCTCACGGCAACGGCGACGAGCTAGCTAGGGAGAACCACGCGGTGCGAGGAGAAGGGTGGAGGGAGGGAGGAGCTCACCGAGCGGCTACGAAAAGCCTGCGACAGCTTAGGAGCGCAGAGGTGGCCGAAGTGGAGGGAGACAGCGGCGACCGAACGGGGAAGGCGGCGTCGATCCGGTCGGTGAGGTGGCACTGAGCTCGAGCTCGTGGTCGGAGAGGGAGTACCGGCCATCGGCGGAGCTTCTGGTCACCAAGAGGAGACGCGGGGACGCCGGTGGCCGCGTGACCGGAGTGGCGTGGAGGTGGCTGCATCTGGTGAGGTGGAGAACAGAGGGGAGAGCGAGCAACGAGGGAGAGGGGAGTGGCAAGTGAGCAAGTGGGAGGCGAGGGGGTTGAGGCGTCGGGGAGGCGCAAGCCTTATCCCCTCGCCCGGGCGTCACCGACGAGGCGGGTTCGGCGGGGACGGCGCCTGTAGCGACTCGGGTCGGGGGAACAGTGGAAGGTGGGAGACGACAGGGGAGGGGGAGTGGGCCACATGGCCTGTTGGGCTGCTAGGTGGGCTGAGGCCCATGAGGAGGCCATGGGCTGAGGCCCTTCTTCCTTTTTTTAAACAATTTTCTTTTCTTTTGAAACTTCGGTTTTAGCGATTTTAGGCCACTTAGACATTTTTTAAAAATGTTGGTTCACCACCAATATTACCAGAAGAATATGTTCCACATGATGAACATTTTAGTTTTCATGTCTGAGCATTTTTGAAATTCACTCATAATTTGAAATTGAATTCAACTGGAATTTAAAAGAGAGAGGAGACAATGATGATCAAACACCTGTTTAGCAAAATGATTAACTTAACCCCAGGGGTTACTGTAGCATCATTACACCGGGGTGTTACAAGGCCCTTCTCTGAGGAAGTAATAGCCCTACGTCTCGGTGCCCGGAGGCGGTCGATGGATTATGTGTGTTATATTACAGAGAGTGGAACCCTTGTGCCAGAGGAGGGGGTGGCTTATATAGAGTGCGCCAGGACCCCAACATGCCTCCATTACAAGGGAACTAATGTACATAAAGTAAGGGGCATTACTGGTAACGCCAACATTAAGTACTCTTAGTGCCCATGAAGACTAAGGAGTGAATATCTGGCCGTTGTGCGTCCTACCGACTCCTGGTATTTGACGTAGTCGAGTGGTTCCCATATGGTCGAGTGAAGGTAGAGAATTCTGGTCGAGTGATTGCATCGTCGAGTGGATTCTTGGTCTTCTCATCTTCTGGGGTATTGACCTTGGGTAGGGTGTGTAGGTCAGGCCTATGACCCTAACCCGGGTCTGTATCCTCATCACTCGGCGCCGGCGCGTGGCCCTGATGATGGTGGCGGCGGGGATTCGGCTCCTCCTCCTCCGATGGAGGGTTGTGGCTCCCGAGGCGGCGGCTCCGGCCGATGGCTACCGCCGCGGCCTGGGCGGCGGGCGGCGCCGACTGGTGCTGGTGGGTTGCTTTCCACGGCTGTGCGGGCAACATGGAGGTCGCGGTCGACGGTGCAGCGTTGGCTCCTCGCAGTCCGCCGGGTCCCTTGAAGAAGCTTCGGTCCCGACTCGATCTGCTCTGATTTGCGTCGGGGGTGGTCCCTAGCGGCGGTGTCCGTCGTCTTGTGCTGTCGGGCTGCCGGATCTGGCGTTTGGGTGTGGTTCCGGGGGAAACTCCTGGCCGGCACGGCGCCCTCCCTCCCCCTCCCGCCTACCCCTTGAGCTCGGGCGAAAGCCGGCTCTCCCCTGGTCTGGGCGTTGACGGCACCTCGGTGGCGTGCTCCTTCTTGAAGGTGGCGGTCGGGATTGGCTCTTGGTGGTGGAGTGGCCGGTGTCCCGGTTCAGAAGCACGGCGACCTGATATTCCTACTTCATCCTTCTCGGGCTCGCCCTTGCATGGTGAACCTCCTTCGGTCTTCTTCATGGTGGCGCATCTTCAGCTCGCGTCCTGTGCTTCGTGCTGCCTCAGCCGGCTTTGGTTCTTGTCTGGATGGGCTTCCGTTGCTCGTGGGTTAGCGATGTCTGCTTCTCCTATGGCAGCTCGGTCACCTTGAGATGGATTATGTTGTAGCCACTCTGGCGGTCGCCGGTGCTGCACCCATCGAGCCTGGGTGAAAAGGTAGTGGCCCTTTGCGACGGTGGAGACATCTCAAGTGTTTCCCAAGTTTGGTCGTGGATGCAGCCAACGCTCAATGCTTGCACGGGGTGTCCCTCCTCTCGGGCTCCCAGTTGGCTATTTGGTGTAGGCATAGTGCTGGTCGTCGGTAACGGTGTTGTGTGCTTGGCTCCGGTTGTTGCCATTGTGTTGTTCTGCCTAGCACCTTGTATCTTCTTTCCGCTTTGCTTTGCATTCATCCCCTTTGAACTATAGTGCCCTTGTATCATGGCCGGTTGATGGCTTTGTTAATTCAAAGTCGGGCTAAGTTCGAGCTCTTCTCGGGCTCAGCCGACGCCTTTTCTCTAAAAAAAGATATTTTAAAAATACCAAAAAAGATAAACAATTCTGAAACCTTTTGTAATGAACATGGTCTAATGTTATAGTCACATGTAAAGTTTCATGAAGGAGCGACTCCCATGGTCTTTTGTGCAAACAAAAAGTCAGATCTATATAAAAGTTACTATTTAAGATTTTTTTTATGTTGCGATTTTGTTTTCTTTCCTAGAAGAACGCGGAAGTCATTTCTTGGCGAACTTCCTTCATGATTAGAACACTCGACCATGTTCGCTACCAAATTATGTTTTTTTCTAAGTTAAAATGCTTTAGTGAGTGCGCGGTGCGCCTAGATCCAGGTTCTAAAGATCCGCATCCGTGAGTCATTTACTTTAATCTAAAATGTGCAGATATAAATTAAATAAATTAATTTACTTGTTAGTTGAATGGCAAATTAAGGTGTACCTACATTTTTCGAGAAAAAATGAATATATCTAGTTTTATGTATGGAATTTGGCTAAAAAAATGTGATCTTTTACCACGGCCTAATGGTACATCCTATTCTGATTTTCTGAACGCGGCCCTGTTTGGTTCGGCTGTTGATTTCTAAAAGCAGCTGTGAAAATCTGTTGTGGAAAAACAACTATGGAAAATCTGATGTGAAAAAGATGCAGGTCATTTGGCAAACCAGCTGATACAGCTTTTTTAGATTTTGGCCCGCAGCGGAATCAGATTTTGGAAAGCACGTCCGGGGCTGCTTCCGCTTTTGGTTCAGATTTTGGCAGCGGATTTCTCGAATCGGATTCTGCTGGGTTCTCCCTTTGGTTCAGATTCTGCTGCGCGGCAACGGAATCCATCGATAAAAGCTGAACCAAACAGGGCCTAAGGATACATGAGGACAACAGCTAGCGGTGTGAAGCTACGCGATGCTTCTTAATGCAGGTCTCACTCACACTTGATCCAATCAGCAGTCTCCAAGGAGATACTACTCACAGCCACTTCTAGCCACAAGCTCACAGCAACAGCATTTCCGGGTTCTCGCTGCTCCAAGTGTTCTGACAAGAAGAGATCTCTGCAGCACCAATTGCATCAAAGCTCAAGATTTTTCTCTCTATCCATGTTTATATTTTAAAGCTTACACATCCCCCTCTCCTATCAAGTCATATTCACACTCACGCCTCTCTTGGAGAACCCATACAGCAGACTCCAGACATAGCTCCCCAATGGCGACGACCACCATGTCCCTTTCCTCCTCGTCCTTTGCCAGTAAGATGGTGAAGAACATACCGTCGTCAGCTCTCTTCGGTGAGGCCCACGTCACCATGTGCAAGATTGCAACGAAGGCGAAACAGGTTTCCTCTCGCAGCCCATGGTACGGTGCCGACCGCGTGCTCTACCTCGGCCCACTCTCTGGTGAGCCCCCCAGCTACCTCACCGGTGAGTTCCCAGGCGATTATGGTTGGGACACAGCCGGACTTTCGTCTGACCCCGAGACCTTCTCCAAGAATCGGGAGCTAGAAGTGATCCACTGTCGTTGGGCCATGCTTGGAGCACTTGGTTGCGTCTTCCCTGAGTTGCTCGCCCGCAATGGCGTCAAGTTTGGCGAGGCCGTTTGGTTCAAGGTCGGCTCCCAGATCTTTAGTGAGGGTGCTCTCGACTACCTCGGCAACCCTAGCCTTGTGCACACGCAAAACATCCTAGCTATTTGGGCATGCCAGGTCGTGCTCATGGGTGCCGTCGAGGGGTACCGCGTTGCCGGCGGTCCACTCAGTGAGATCGTCGACCCAATATACCCAGGAGGCAGCTTCGACCCTCTCGGCCTAGCCGACGACCCCGAGGCATTCGCCGAGCTCAAGGTGAAGGAGATCAAGAACGGTCGCCTCGCCATGTTCTCAATGTTCGGCTTCTTTGTCCAAGCTATCGTCACGGGCAAGGGCCCACTTGAGAACCTCGCTGACCACATTGCTGACCCAGTCAACAACAACGCATGGGCGTTTGCCACCAACTTTGTCCCTGGCAAGTAAGATGTCGTAAAGATTGTGCACACCACGAAGCATGTTGTTGTGCGGTTTGAGTTGTACTACCATGATGTATATTACGAGAATTTTGTGCGAAAACAATGCAAGATTTGTCCGCTTTCAATGTTGTGACTTGCAAGATTTGTCGGCCTCGCTGAAACAAATAAGTACTTTGTCATGGGCTTAATTAACTATTACTTCCTGGGTTCGGAATTACTTGTCACTCAAATGGATAATTCCGGACGGACGGATGTATCTGACACTAAAATACATCTGTTTAAGCCCCAAGTAATTTTTGATAGAGGAAGTATCATATTGTTCTCAGATGAGTGACAACTTATAGGATCGTGTGTGTCGTTAAATTTGTGGAGCCTGAACGAGGAAAACACTAGTATATATATTTTTCATTGAAGATTTCGGTTTCGTGTTTACTCTCCACGCCTTTGATCAAGACAACCATCTTAAGTGATCTCTATTCATCTCGCTCAGTTGCAAGGGCCATGATTTATTTTCATTTCATAATTTGCAACAAAACAGAGTGTGTCCAATTATATTGCATCAATGATTTTTTGGATCTATCTGCATTTTTTACTTTATGATTTGGACAATTTAGAGACACATACACATTGATGTAGTAACCAATAATGGTTGTCTCGCCACGTTTTCATGTTTGGCTTCTATGCGCACATGCCATCGTCATAGGGGAAAGCATTGTTAGATTTCTCCATCGAAGAAGTACCTCCGTGCAATTACTTCAAATTTATCAAACCTGTCATAAAAGCACCCATTGTTACTTTCTTAGTTAATACAAAGATGAATGCAAGTAGGTCTATTGTATATGAAGCCAAATTAAGCCCGGTCCAAACCTGACAGCTACAACATCACTGCATCCTATACGATCATCCCCATGTCCCATGTCATAATCACCACTTTAGCTGTTGTTTCGCTGCCCCTAAACCTACTGGGCTATTCTTTTAGCAAATGCAAATCAACTAAGAACTACCAAACTCCTAGATGTTTTTATGTTGATGCAGTTCTTAAACCAATCATGTTATTTTCTTACCCAATTTCACCACACAACTAATATTGATCGTTTTCACCCGATACATTGCCTCAACCATAGCATGTGCCATCAATAAGAGAGAGTCCAATATGGTATCCACCCCAACTAATTGATCTCCCCCAAACTCAACCACCCATAGCAAATCCTTCACCCTCCTTTGTCTCCATTATACTCCCTCCGTTCCTAAATGTAAGTCTTTGTAGAGATTCCACTATGAACCACATACGGATGTATATAGATGCATTTCAAGTTTAGATTCATTCATTTTGCTCCATATGTATTCCATCTAATGAAATCCCTACAAAGACTTATATTTAGGAACGGTGGGAGTATATTTCAAGCACCCCTCCTTGCTATCACAGGAAAACCCTCCCCAAAGCCCACCATGGCCCAGAGCCATGTGGTTCGACTCACCACCGGATGTTGTTGTCTGAATTGAGAAGACAGTGTCACTGTGGGGAGGTAATCGATTTAGTTGAGGAGCGGGATGCGAGAAGGCAGGCATCGATGCTATGAAATTGTGGTGGATGGCAAATTATTGGAGCCGGCGATGGGTGGACATCCACCTATAGATCAACACGGCAGTCTCTATTTTGTGCTCATTTTATTTCAAACAAATTAAGAACTATTGTTATTCTTCGGAAATCATATAGGAGTACATAGACATTAAAATGTACTTTTACAAAAGATAGCTATCATAAATTTTGCACAATATAAATGTTGTTGCATGATCATCATCAAAACAGAAAGATAGGGCGGCATTAGAATCAACCACACGCCAAGATTTGCCTTTTAGAAAACTACAACTTGTATTTCTTTATCAGATTCCTGCCCAACTTTAAGATCTAAATATACAAAAATCAAACATACATAATTATAAGTGAAAATTATAGGGTTCATTATCCTTTTGCCCTCAGTGGTGTTCATGTGCTCAGTTTTGCCCTCAGTTGCGAATTGTGCTCAGTTTTGCCCCTGGTCCATGTGCAGCTACTATGACGAGGCCAAACGACCATATTTTAGTCCATTCCGTCCGCCGGCGTTAGTGGTAGCGTGGGTCCGGAGCATACACGTGAGACCGTGTGGACGTGGGTTCGGAGCTGACATGTGGGACCATGCAAAAAATCCCCAAATCAATCCTAGGGTTCTAATAACCTGCCAACTCGACGTGCCCACTCTGTCCCGTCCGCCGGCTGGCCGTCCCGCACCGCCGCCAGCACCTACGCCGCCACCAGCTGCACTGCCGTGGTCATGTCCGCGGCCGTCCTGATCCACCGCTACCTGCGACGCCCGCCACCTTCCTGCGACGCCACGGGTGGGGCGCCCGCCACCTGCTCGACCCACGCCGCGGCCTCCTTCCGGGCGCCCGGCCAGAGCGCTAATAGGTGGGGGGCTGGTGGAGCTGTTTAAAGCACGAGGATGGAGTTGTGGTTTGATTTCTTGGTGCACATTAGAAGGGACAGGTACATGTTGAATGCAAAGATTAAGAAGAAATTCCAAGGAGGTTTTGATTATTGGTTGCCAATGGCTTGTAATTGGAGTTTCGGACAATTTGGGGAGGTAATTTGTAGCCAATATCCTTGGGGTTTGCTTGATGAAGTGGAATACAAATACTATGATGGGAAAAGAGATGGGTGACAGTTAGTAATGATGAAGAGTTGGCTATCATGTTTGCTGGGCATAAGGAGAAAGAGAATTTTAATGTGAGGCCGCAAATTGATGTGATTGAGCAGGCATTTGGACCTAGGATGGCTAGTGCAACATCTCGGGGAGAACCAAGTCGTCGTAATGGCAGCTCTAGCCAGAACAGTTCAGTTGGTGCACGACAACGTGGTGGCTCGACAAGCGTGGGCACTGGCAGTAGAGTCCCCCTTGAAGTGGAGCCTGATTCCTACAATTCTGGGGTTGATGAAGAGAAGCTATATTATGATGTTATTCAGAATTTAGACGGGCACCTCAGGCTGAAAACCAAGATGAGGCTCAGAATGCAGTCCGTGTGGATGACGACGCGGTGGGTGAAGACGAAGACCTTGCAGTTGTTGAATAGGACCCTTTGATCCCTCGTACGGAAGAAGGTACCATTTTTGCATCCATGACTGAGTGTAGAAATGCACTTGTGACATACTGCATCAAGGTAGAACATACTTTCAAAATTGACAAGAGCGATCAAGTACATTACAGAGTGCACTGCCTGACTGAGGGTTGTCCATGGAGGATGCTCGCATCTAAAATGCGAAATAGCACGAATTTTCAGGTTAAAGTGAACCCTTTCAGGCACACATGCCAGGAATCAACCCTTAGGAAGGATACAGTCAGTAGAGCAAAGTCAAGATGGGTGGCAGAAGAAGTAAAGAAGTAGGTGAAAGAAAACCAGCAAGTGGGTCCAAAGGAATTGCAGAAGAACATCAAAGACAAGTTCAATATAGATTTACCATACATGAGGTTATTCAATGGTAAACAACATGCTATGGATTCTATTTATGATAACTGGCAGGAAAGTTTTCAATTGTTGTATGCATTCAAAGGTGAAGTGGAGAGGATCAGCGCAGGTAGTATTTTAGATATTGACCACCACACCATGGAGTACACATTCAGGGGTGTGACAAAGACGAAGGAATACTTTAGGAGGGTTTTTGTCTGCTTTGAGGCTTGTCGCCGCGGTTTTTTGGCAGGCTGCAGGCCTTATTTGGCTATTGATGCTACTTTTCTTACAGTGAGGTTTAAAGAATAGTTAGTAGCAGCTTGTGCAGTTGATGCACACAGTTTTGTATTTCCAGTTGCGTACAGTGTGCTGGAGACAGAGTCTGAGGAGAGATGGACTTGGTTTTTGCATAATCTGCGCTGGGCTATTGCACATCCCAATGGGTTGGTAATTCATACAGATGCCTGCAAAGGTTTAGAAGTGGTCGTTGACAATCTGTTCCCTAGAGTAGAGCATCGGGAATGCATGTGTCACCTTGCTGCAAATTTTGTGAAGAAATTCAAAGGAAAGGTGTATACCGACAATTTATGGCCAGTATCTTTGACTTGCAGTGTGAAGAAGCAAAACTACCACTTGAGACAGTTATACATGAATCCCAAAGTGAAAGAATACTTGGAAACACACCACTCCAAGTTATGGGCCGGAAGCCAATTCAGTGAACTAAGCAAAGTTGACTATGTGCACAATAATCTAGTAGAGTATTTCAACTCAACGATCCGCAAACTAAAAGGTCATTATGTGGTGGATTTGCTTGATAGGATAATGGTAGAATAAATGCAGAAATTTCATTATCGTGCAGGAATAGCCGAGGCAAAATTCATGGGCCACATTATCATCCCTGTCGTGATGAATGAATTGAAGCAGAAAACAACAGGCTTGGAAATGAACATGACTCTTTGCTCGGGTACCACAACAGAGATATCATATTTGGATAAAGAGAAGAGTGAATGGAGATATCCAGTGAATTTAAAAGATAGAACTTGCAGTTGTATGCAATGGCAGATAACTGGGTTGCCATGCATTCATGCCTTGTTTTTCATCACTTCTCTCCCAGGTCCAGGAAGGAACATACAACAGTATGTGCATGATTACTACTCTATTGCAAGGTTCAAGGCCACATATGCGTATGCCTTGCCTGCTATGGAAGGAAAACAACAATGGGACATTGTGGACCCTGGATTCAAGCTTTGCGCTCCAGTTCTGAAGAGAGCAGCAGGTAGACCAAGGAACAGTCGAATCAGACCTCGCAGCGAAGGAGCTGGACTTGGAGCAAGGAAGCGTAAGTGCACAAGGTATGGTGGGTCTGGTCATTTTGGTAAGTATTGTGATAACATAGTAGATCCGGCGTTCGGAGAGAGTTTCGATGAAGGCTTCGATGAAAATGTTGGTCAGCAGCCAGTTGCCTCAATAGATGATGAAATTGAAGATCAACAGCCAGTTGCATCAGATGAGGATTTTGACGAGGTTCCAAATGATGATGGTCAACAGCCGCATGATTTTGATGATGATCCAAAATATCCTCCAAATGATGATTCAGGTGAGGCTCCAAATGGTGATCCAAATGAGGCTCCAAATGTGATCCAAGTGAGGCTCCAAATGGTGACCAACCTTCTATTGTTGTGAGTTCTGCTAGGTATGTAAATATTTCAAATGCTACTGTACATTTATCACTTGACATTATCTCACTATCCTTTATGTTTTGCACAGCTCTGCAGTCACTACAACAACAACCCCCATATAGCAACGGATGAGTTGCAATGATCTAGGAATGTGTTGTAACCTCTCTGCCATAGTTACGCGTATATGTGTTGGAAACATGTATGTTGCTATTGCTGTGAGGAACAACGAATACTTTGCTTCTATACAAGAAGTGGAAGGAGAAAATAAGACTCGAACAAGCTGCAGATATTATTTCTGCACACACACACAAAAAGGGCAAGAGACTCGAACCAGCAACCTCTCGGCTACAGAGAGAAAGACAAACCGCCTCAACTATGTTGACAACGTGATTAGTAAATTGATTTCACTTAGATAAATACAATGCCAACTCAGATGCCCCTTCGCAAGTTGGGGCCCATAGGACGTGCGCAGGGGGCTAGCCGATCGGGCCGATGTTTCTAAAAAAAATGCCAATCGGGCCGATGCTGCTTTTTAATATTTTTTTAGGATACTGCTTTTTAATATCGATCAGCTCTGCTACTTGTACTTTTATTATTTCTTAATTAAAAAGGTCCTATGTGTACGTATTCTCAGTAAAGAAAAGTTGTTCCTTGTACGAAGTAGTTGATCCCTGCTACTTGTGTATTACAACTAAAAAACAATATGCTACTTGTACAGTTGTACGGGTATGATAATTTGAAATCCAACTTTAAAGAAATGAAGAGCCCATTTATGTAAAAAAGATATTTTACTAAATTTATATAATTTGGTAAAAATAATAAGACAATTTTTTTCGTGTAAGTACATTTTGTTGTAAATTTAAAGTGTGTTCATGCTTCTTGAAAAAACATTAAAGTTTCAGAAGTGTTCACACATATAAAAAAATTGTTTTTGGTAAATATTCACTGTGTCTTTGTTAAATATTTGTAACGTATTTAATAAAATTTCACCGTATATTTAAGTAAAAAATATCATGTATTTTTTAAAATCATACTCCCTACAATATTAGTGCAAAGAGATATTTAACGAAGGGAGTACCTTTTAAATGTTTTTTTGGGAAAAAAGGAGTTCATCGTGTATTTCAAAATGTTCAAAGAGATATTTAACAGTGTTATATATTAAAATATTTACAATTTGTTTTAAAATTCTTTGTAATATATGTAAATATGTGTATTGTGCACTTAAAAAAGGTTCATCGTATATTTAAAAGTTTTCATATAAAAAATAGTTAATAGCAAAAAAGGAAGCATGAAAAAACATAGAAAAGCCTAGGGTTCGACGTTGCAGCATCGACCCCCTTCGTCTCTTTGGTCCCGCTACCTCGCCAACTGTCAAAGGAGTAGTGAACCTCTCCGTTTTTGTTCTTAGTTATGGTATGTCCTTGATTTCCCCTCAGTCTTGGGTCACATTCGCCACGCAGCATCATCAGTAAGCCGTCATAGCAACGTCGGGAGTGCTGCATCACAAGAACAGTGTGTCGTCGAGTTGCATCATAGCATTGTTGGCTCCTCTAGTGTCGTGCCTCCCCTCCCCTTATGTGTTGTGTTGCAGTTGTGTGGCAAGCGATGCCCGCTTCCGGCCTCCCTGATCATGCGGTACCCGCCTCCTCTTTCATCACGTGTGTTGTCGCAACAGTGTGACGAGCAACCCCTCCTCCTCTTGCATGTTGCCCATAATTGTGAGGTAAGCATTGTCGGCTTCCATTCTCCCCTTCCGTTCTACGTTGCAGCACCGGCCGTCAGCGGCTACAGCCTTCCCTTGCGTCACGCATGTTGGGTCGTAGTAGTGTGGTGAGCAGTGCCTCCTCCTGCATGTTGCATCGCATCAGTGCGGCAAGCAACCCGTCCTTCGCCTGTGTTTTGCATTGCAACTGTGCGGCGGGCGTCGCCCCCGCCTTTAGCAACCCCCTAGGTGCTACGTATGCCGCCCCCACTTGCAGCAATTGTGCCACTACAGTCGTGGGTTTACAGCACCCCTGACAGTGCAGGCGAGAGCTTCACCACGTAAGAATGTAGTGATGCGGGTCGCAACCATTGCCCCTTCCTGTTTGCAACAACAGTGGTGCGCCATGGTGAAGATGCAACAACCGGTGGTCGCGTCTTCCTTCGTTTGCAGTAAGAACAACTGTTTGCGGTGCGGATGGAGCAGCAGGTGGTGATCGCCGTCATTCCTCCCGATTCGTAGCAGCGATGGGCGGGTGGTTGTCGTCGTCATGGAAGCCCTCTCCTCTTGAGTGTGATGAACGATAGATGGGAAGGGGAAGGAGGCGAACAACGAAGAACGCGTGAAGGAGAGACGTTCGTGCGAAGAGAGAAAGCTAGAGGGGAAGCGGTGGATATATCCACAATGACATGTGTCCCACAAAGGACATGATTTAGGTTTCACTATTATTAGACAGTGGAAATCCAGAAATAGACAATGGGTCTCGGGTCCCATTGCACCCGATTTTTTAAAATTCAAGAACAGACAAAAATCTTTAATTTATTGGAATCAAACATGCATGTATTACACTCATGTGAATTGTTTCGCAAATGAATTGCTTCCATCGATTCGGAAGCCAAGAAAACAATGTTGAGATACAATGTGTGAATAGTAACTTTTATATAGTGCGATTCTGTTTTTCTTTGTCGAGAATACGACTAGAGTTGTTAATCCATGAAACTTTTCACACGAGTATTACACCAGACCACGTTTGTTACAAATAAAGTTTCAGAATTTTTCTCCTTTTGGTATTTTTCACTAAAATTGTTTTTTCCATTTCGGTGCATTGGCCCCATGTTCCAAAGATCTGCGTCTGTGGAATACAAGTGGTTTATATTTTTGAACTGGCAACATATAAACACGTATTTTTGTTCAACTTGTTGAGATGAACACTATAGAGTGGTTCATCTAGGAATTTTCGAACCCATCAATCAAATCAAAACTAACAATATAGTACTTCATCCGTTCATAAATATTTGTTTTTTTAGAGATTTTAAATGAGCTACACATATAGATGTATATAGACATATTTTAGAGTGTAGATTCACTCATCTTGCTTTGTATGTAATCACTTTTTGAAATCTCTAAAAAGACAAATATTTAAGAACGGAGGGAGTACATACTACTATCATGCAAAAGAAAAAGTGCGCGACGTTGAAAATTGCGGACACGCGTGGCGGGATCTGGAAATTTCCGGCCACCATATATTTTTACTATAGATCTAAAGAAACCCTGATTTTCATATCCCTCAAACCCCACCACCGCAACGCCGGACCTCTCCCTGCAACCGCCCTCTGTAATAGCGCCGCCGCTCTCGTCTGGCCAACCACCGCTCGCGCCTCCACGGCCCCCCTCCTCGTCGAGTCGCCGGATGTAGCCTCTATGGCGCCTTTCCTCTCGTACCGGCTACCCCCGCCCCCGTCGACGTTGACTCGCTGCTCTCCTACCCGCCGCCGACGGGGACGAAGTCGAGCACGGTGGGGAATCCGGTCACAACCTTTCCCCATCTACGTCAATCATTCCCATCCACCGACGTCCTCGCTCTGTTCTTCTGGATCATGTGACAGCACCGAGGCCGATGTGGGACGTCATTAGATTCGGCCTCCCTCCGCATCGCATCACCAATTGTCTCTGCCCCGCCAATGGCTCATACGTTCGCCTCAGGTATATCTATCTGGTTAATTTTCGCACACTGCATCTGCTATTTCATCTTCCACACATAGCGTCCTCAGATTTTTGCTAGCTTTATGAATCTGATTGATTCCCAACTCAATTGCTAATTAGTGTCGATTTCAAGCAAGCTTGCAGTTCAATCTAACCATGTTATGTGATCTAATGTGCTGTCCATAATGCTAGCTTCATCCAAGATCCTCCAAACTCGGCCGAAGGAACAGCCCAGGATATCTTCTGTATCTAAATAGGGGCACCCCACTGTCTGATTTTCCTGAATCCTCATGAAGCCACGTCATCCGAATTCTCATAGCCGTTGATGCAGTATAGTTCAACATCCTGCAGCCGTCTGATCATGTTTGGATGCAATTTACCGAGACTTGCCACCGCTAAGTGGAAAATAACGATTGGTCGATTTACCACAGCGCCCCTCTTATTCTTCGATCGCACTGTCCGCTCAAGTTTTCGTACTGGGCTCATATCAAAAAGTTTTCGTACTGGGCTAGAGCTGGACCTGTCGCTTCTGGGCTGGCTCTGGAAGCCAACATATGGTACATGGGCTGTAGCCCATGCGTGCTAGGTTCCCATGAGTACGGTCATCTTCCCCACGTTGCCAATCTCATCCCCGTCGTTATCTCTTCCGCCACCACAAATATAGCTAAAAATGCAGATGAAACTGCAGCATTAATCAACCACATTACCATCCCTCCGTTACCCTAGAACAGCTGAAGAATCGCTAGATTTAACTGAGCAAACAACGCCTTTGTGTTTCAGTGCTACAAATCCTCCTCCAAGACCGTCGATTAATGGGTCACAGGTCGGGCCGCGGTACAATCGCCGAGCACCCAGATCTTCGAGGAAGACATAGCCGAGACAACCTGCGCCCGTCGTTGCTCTCCTCCAGACCTCCTCTGCCACGCCCACCAGTCCGCCTCACCCCCAATTTTTCTCTGATTAATGGGAGGTTTGCTGCTGGTCCGTCGTGCCGACCACCTGCCCCTGCTCTCCTTCGAACCTCCTCCGCCATGATTGCCACTATGTATTGCCCCTTAATGTTTCTATGAGTGTTGGGACGCGGGCTGGACAGCCGATCCTTGGCCGGAGATCCTAGATCGTCAAGCAAGGCACAGTCGTTGAGTCCTTTGCATGTCGTTGCTCCGCTCCGAAGCTGTCGGGGGCAGCGAGAAGCCCGACTAAATCATCAAAGGCGAATTCCATAGGGACTTAAGAGAGTCCACCTTTGGGACGGCCACATCAGCTTATAAGGTGAGCATCCCTGCGCTTACGTTCATCTATGAGATGATGAATAACACTCTTTGACATGCTTCTGTGTGGCCTATCGTTTAGATTCGGCCTTTGGAGTTACTTCCCACTACCCACACCGCAGTCTGCATCATCTGATACTACCACGTTGCACGCCTCAATACTCCCCGGTCCAGGTGCGTGCATGCACTTCACCAGGTTGCCTTTTAAGGGCACCTCCAGCCGTTAAACCGCGCACTGGGGGCGTGATGCCCCCCAGTCGTGGCGCCCACGGTTAGTCAAAAAAGTCAAATACGGCACAAAAACGACTCAAATTTAACGCAAACATCGGCGAGTTCATTCAAACTTAAACATATTTTACAAAAAAGAAAAAAAAAACTACCGCGGGCTACCCCCGCCGTCTTCCTCGCCGCTTGCCCACGCGGTTCTACATGCCGAGGAGGCGGTAGAATCGCGTGTAGTCACCGCCGTCGTCGTCGTCGCCGCCTCCGCCGTCCCTGCTGCATCCCTCCCCCGGTTGGCACGGCGGGTTGGACGGTCCGGGGGCGTCGTCGTCGTCCTCGTCGCTGTCGAGGACCACGACGCTGTGCTCGTCCTCGCGCCCACGCTTGCGGGCGGCGATCTCCTCCAGGGCCCGGCGCTGCCGGACCATCTCGTCGCGGAGGTAGTCATCCCGCGCCCACCGCATGGCGTCCTCGTCGGAGAAGCCGCGTCGGGCTATCTCCTCGTACTCCGCGGGGAGGACGGGCTCCGGCTTGGGCTCGGTGAGGACGAAGCGGCCGGTTGGTGGAGAGGCGTTGGCGCCGCCGGAGCTGCGGGTGCGCGCGCTGACCGGCGTGTCCTGGGGCTTCGGCTTGACAGGGCGGAGGCAGGGCGAGCCGCCGGACGAGGAGGAGGACCCCCCGGTCTTCATGCGCCTCGGGGTCCAGGAGCTTCCCCGGCGGCGTGAGAAGGAAGGGGGAGCGGGGTACTCCAGGCGCGGCGTGTTGCTGCCCTCGATGTACTTGAGGACGACCTCCAACGTGCGCCCGGGCACACCCCACCACAGACGCCGGCCGGCGGCGTTGAGCCTGCCGGAGGGCACGATGCCGTTGGTGGCCTCGAGCTGCTCGGACTGACGGCGGCGGAAGTAAGGTTCCCAGAGCGGGCTGTCGGGGGCGTACCGTGGCGCCTCCCTCGCCGCACGCGGCAGGTTCGAGCGGATGCGTGCGATCTCCGCGCCGCGCCGCGCCGGTCGGTACCGGGTGCACCGGCATGCCGCCCGCGCTGATCCTCCACGTCCCGGGCACCCGCATGTCCGGCGGGACCGGGTACTCGGCCTCGTAAAGGAGGCGAGCCTCGTCTTCGTGAAGATGGCGGCGGCCGAAGCCGTTCGCCGCCGCGCCGTCGCCTGGGAAGCGCTCGGCCATGGGTGTGAACTGGGGACGGCGAAAGAGAGGAGAGGAGAGGGAGGAAACGACGGCGGCGGGAGAGTGTGAGTCGCCGAGTGCGCCGGGGCGCTTCATATATAGGCCAAGGCACGCGTGTCACCGTGTGTACGCGTGGCGGGCGAGGGAGGGCGAGGGACGCGCGTTGTCCGGTCTTCACTGCGCCGCCCGTGAGGCATCAATGGTGAAGGCTGACCGGCGCGGCAGCGCGGCAGCTTTGGCATTGATTCGCCGCGGGAAACGAGGCGATGAGGACGACGAAGGGCCGAGAAGAGAGCCGTGTCGCTGACGCAGCGGGCCCGCGGCTTTTTCGCGCCAAAACAGTTCGCCCGGCGCCCCCAGGCGCCCCCCAGCGCGCCGGGTTCGGGCTGGGTCCGCCGGCGCTGTTTTCGGCCCAAGCCGGCGAAAATCGGGCTCCTGGGGGCGCGACTGGGCCGTTTTTTTAGCGCCGGCGCGAAAAAAACGTCTGGGGAGGCCTTCCTGGGGGCGCGGCTGGAGATTCCCTAACTTGGAGTATATATGTTCTTAGATACAAGTACTCTTCTCAATAGGTCATTATATACCAACTGAAATTTTAATGGATGCTAAATTATTATCGCGCACATCTATGTTGTGACCTTTTCTCTATGTGATTTTGATTTCTTTGCTCACTTCATGCATTGGCACAATGCACCCTGTTTTTCCATGCAGTTTTTTCTTACTGTTATTTGTTCATAGCGGAGTGTGGCAAAAATATCAATACATACACTGTTTTGTTGCTCAGATCAAGAAGCTGAGGTCAGTGTTTTGAATTAAAAATAAATTGTTTCATCTTTATATTGAGGTTTAAGTTTATTGTTTGCACCTTATAATACTTAAATATGCTATTGGTTGTTGAATATAAGATTAGTTTGCATCCATGAAGAGGGCATATTTCACAAGCAGACATAATTAACATTTATGGAAAAAGTCATTTATCATGTCTTTTGTCGCAAAGGTGACCCATTCATTATTTGTTTGTGAGACTCCATATTTCAGGTGAGAATTTTGTTTCCCACTAATTTGTTGGACTGCTCAATGGACATATGGAGACTTTGTTCCACTATTATTTTGGAAGATGCTCTATGGAATTTTAGTGTTCAGTGCAACCTCTCAATGTTTTAGTATATAGTGTTTCACTTAGTTTTGTTATACCACTTTTACATAAAATATATTATTGTTGGTCCACTTTTTTTGTAATATGATAGTTGTAAATGTAAACATAGCCATTTTGTGGTTAATAGTTACAAATTAATTGTGGTGATCGGTTGTATTAATTCCAAAATTCTAATTGGAAAGTTTGCTCTCTAATATGTAATGTTTTTTTCTCCCAGTAATGAGGATGATTTTCATATAGACTGCTAGGGATCAAGACAAATTGTAACATTGAGCCAAATTTTATGAGTATTCGAACCACCTTTTGATCTAGATGCTTCAGTGTTATTTCCTTTATATTAGAGACTTTACACATGAGAATCATTTTGCGCCACGGCAATCCACCAGCCAACTAGCAATTTTTTTTAATATTCATTCCATGTAACTACTTTTTCTAGACCTTTCTGCCTGTAATTCTATAAATAGGTATATTTATATTCCTTTCCGCAGCAACGCGCTGTATCACCTAGTTTAATGAATTACTGTCCACCAGTTCCCCTCCAATGAGATGGCTGAATTCTTGTAGGTATGCCACCTCGTCTCCTTAATAACCACCAGTTACGTATTCACCAGGTACTAGTAAGTATAGTACGTGGACACAAATTTATGGTGTAGTCCCCAGCTAGTCTGTCTGATTTATTTTTGTGTCTCAAATCCTAGCTCGTCACACAGTGCACACCAATCTGATTGATTTCTCAATGCTATGTGCCGTGTGTTGAAATAGGTTTGATTCTCCCAGCTATTCTAACAGTACTGCCCACGAGAGAATTCTCAGCTACTCTCATTGATTTCTAAATCTATTTTGGCCTAGTTTAGCATATTTCAAGTAGTAGCTTTGGATCATCATTCAGAGATGATTCGTTATAGAACTACCTAGTTTGCAGTAACAACACTACATTATACATGATAATCATACCATTGATACAAGTGCAGGTTATTGGAGCATGGGTTGTTATCTCCAGAGACAGCAAAGAAAGCTTATGACAAGATAACATAATAAATCACACAGTGTGGAGTATGGTGCAAATGCAAAGGGAAGAGTCGATTACAATGAAGACGAGGATGACGGTAATGACTTTATCAATAAACTCAACAATGATCTTAGATATCTAATTAAGATTTATTTTCAGCTGACTTGCAAAACCAATGAATCTGTTGTTCTCACTATATATGTGTGTATTGGAGTTCAAGCAAAAAATAAACAAATATCTTTTTGTCATGATTGTGACCATATTATTTCCATATACATCTTGATAATGCTCTTGGTTGGTCTTTAGGGGCCCCAAGTATGGTCATCGAGGCAGAGTAATGCTTGTTTTTGAAGAAAATGGATTGTTAAAAAATTGGAGTCCTATTTGACAAGCACATCTCTGATGGTAATGATCTTGGTTTGTGTCAGGAAGATCTGACTTCTATTCTGGTAAGCTTATAAGGTGATACCTCGGAGGCACTTAATTTGTTTGTCACTCACTTGATATGGTTTTCTTATCAGCATAGTTGAAATAACATGGTGAATATTATAAAGTAGTGTATTGTAAAATGTAAAATTTTAGGTAATATTTACATCAGCTACAGTTAAGGAGAACAGTTAATACTAAATTGTGACTCATGCCTACCAATATGTTTACGTCTTTGCTGCAAATTCTACCCCTATTATTGTGACAGGATGATATGCAAGTCATATTTCAAGAAGTTAGGATGGACAAATAAGGACCACGAAGACTCTAGCTGCCTTCAAGAAGTCGGGATAAGAGGCCTTCAGCAAATGTACCCTCAATAAAGAGGAGAGCTATACAATTATGTTCGGGGGTCAAGACTCAAGAAAACACTCATTTGTTAATTTATTTCTCTATTGATGCTACATGTTGCATCAGGATGCTATGTGGAATGTGTACTATGAATCGTGATATGGAATTAGCATTGATGTTTACTGAAAATATATTCTGTTGGGTAGTTGACTTGGTCAATGGAAAATTAGTCCCTATAGAATCAGGCCAACTAACAATTGTTGAGAAAAATAATTCAAGCAGTATGGCAGAAATGGTCACAACCCAATAAAAATTTGGGCTTGATCCAACCAATACTGGGCCGGATGACATACATATATGTGAATCCAAAAATCCTTTTGTACAGGGTAGATAGCAACGCATATGACGTGTTGTTAGGCCCTAACTCCATATGTTGCTATCTACCAACGCTTCTTGACCCCGTTTACCAACGCATGTATATACGTTGTTGTAGACCCTTGCAACGCCGCTAATGGCAACGCATATTAATCCGTTGGTGTAGGCCTCTGCAACACTTATATGGACATACGGCAACACATCGATGCGTTGGTGAATGGGGGTACTTGTTGTAGTGAGTAGGTTTGAAGAAGACGCGCAAGGTACCGACAACCAAGAGGAGAAGAGAAGAAGCAGTGTGCACAAGATGCACGAGGAGCAAAGTGATGGCAAGAAGCTCAAAGAACAGACAGAAGCCCCAACACTATTTATGAATAATTATTAAACATTATGAATAATGTTGTGTTTCTGTTGAGTGATGTTGGACCTATGTTAGAACTACGATTTGAACGATGTTGGACCTATGTTAGAACTTCAAATTTGACATGCTATATGGATGTTGTAATTCTTTCAAAACTTTGGTAAACTCACATTCATGAAAAATGTGCTAGAAAGAGCTCCAAAGGTAGGGTAAACGGCCTCATTTCTAAGCAAGATTTTTTTTGACCTTGTCTAGATGAGCCAAATAACTATCCTACACATATATTCTATATACACAAACTATGTGCGCTGGTTTTTCCTTTTTTTGATTTTTTTTAAATTTTGTTTTGCTCATTTGAATTCTGGTCAAACCTAACTTTGACCAAGATTTAAACAAGTCTAAAATATCAAAATAAAAAACTAAGCCTGGATCCTTCTTAGTCACTCCAAAATAAAGCTGTGGTGAGGTTTTTGAAATTTTCACAAAAAATGTGCTAAAAAAAGGAGTCCAAAGGTAGGGTAAATGGCCTCATTTCTAAGAAAGGTTTTTTTCGACCTTGCCTAAATCAGCCAAATAACTTTCCTACACATATATTCTATATATACAGACTATATGCGCTGGTTTTTCCATTTTTTGATTTTTTTTATTTTGCTCATTTGAATTCTGGTCAAACCTAACTTTGACCAAGATTTAAACAACTCTAAAACATCAAAATGAAAAACTAAGCCTGGATCCTTCTTAGTCACTCCAAAATGAAGTTGTGGTGAGTTTTTTTGAAATTTTCATGTTCATTTCCCCAAAACACTTCTCTTCACTTCATGAGAGCTTGAGATACTTGAGATATCACATGATACACATGAACTTTTCCTTTAAATGTATGTAAACCTTGTTTATCAACATAAATCGCTAGTATATGACATAAGAAGACTATGTGCGCAGATTTTTCATTTTTCTATTTTTTATTTAATTTATTATGCTCATTTGAAATCTGGTCAAACCTATATTTGACTGCTCCAAACCCCTCCCAAACCCCGCTAACCCTAGCGCTGAACAGGGACCGTCCATCTAACCCTAGCAGCGATCAAGGACCATCGATCTAAACCTTCTAGAAGATATCTACTGGGAGAAGGGGGCGATCCACGAGATGCAATCTGATTGGCTAGGCTATTTTTTTTCTCAATAGGTATCAGGCGCGCTGGATAGACCGTTGGCCCGCCTCTTTGTCTGGACCTGAGGGCAGTTAATTGCCCATTTCAGCCTTTCCAAGCCCGCATGCATGGGAAGGGCGGCGACGTGAGGAGGCGGACGTGCATGCATGCGAGCGAGGCGAGCGACGTGGCCATACACGTATTGATTCAGAATTGCATTGTTTCAGATAACGGCAGTGAGTTAGATGCACGCGCCCGGTCAAAGAGCTCCATGCGGTGATTCAGATGCACGCACGCGCCCCATGCATCATTTCCGTGCCAAAATTAAAGGGTTCATAACTTAAAGGATACACACACGCGTCCGGATTCACACACGTACCATTATAATCCCTTGTTTCTTCATCTCCCTCCCACGGGCCTATTTATATGGGGTGTCTCTCTTCCTCTCCCACTCACCATCCAAAAGTTAGATCCATTCTCTCCAACTTCAAACACCCAAGCGACCGAGCCCTCCTTCGACCACCTGTCGTGCCGGAGCTGCGCTATCCACTGGGCGTGCTCGTGGAGAGGCAGCTCCGTGTGTGGGCGACTTCAAGGTGGAGGGGGTCTGTCGACCTCACCCGCGCCTTCCTCGGAGTCGGCTATGCCCACCTCCCACGGGGCTCGCCTAGGATGTACACCATCAACGAGGTTCGTGACCGCATCGGCATCCTCCTACTGCTTACGGTCACCTTCACCAACCCATTTGACGCGCGCGAGCTCCTGGGCCAAGTGTTTTGGTGCGGCTGCGAGTCCATCTTCACGGTGTACAACATCTTCACCAACAACAAGTGCATCTTCCCCACTGAAAACCAGATGCACTCCCTTCCCTACAACGATGAGGAGGAATGAAGTTGAAGACGGTGTTGAAGGGGCGTGCGGCCAAGGTGGAAGAAAGGTCAAGATGAAGATGTTCAAGAAGGGGTGCGAGCCCGGAGTGAAGTTTGTTCGTCAAGCTCGTCATATTTTAGCTTTATGGTTTTTATTTTGTTGCTTTTCTATGTCGTGTGTGCCGTGTCGTGTCCCTGGACTATGTAGGGTACCCATCTATGTAAGGGTACGTGTGTTGCATCTTATCTATCCAAGTTATTATGTGTGTTCAAAAATGTTTGTGCCCAAACATGCACATTTCTTCCCTAAACCAAGTCATGAATTAACGTGCATATTTATTCCCTTTAAATCCTAAACCAAGTGCCACTCTAACCAGAATCATGTGGCAGTGCAAGCATACGTTTCCAACCCTTCAAAATTTCAGTTCAAAACAAAAGAAAACCACTCTCAGCGTGTGCAAATATTCAGTACAAACATGTGTTTTTAAATCCTAAACCAAGTAACGGTCTCACTATTTATAGCTTCCTTCCCTAGGCATGTCAAAGTCTTTCCATCTGCCCTAGCGGTTACCAGCGCAGCCCTAGACGCCACAAACCCACGCGGTCTTGGGTTCGAGTCCCAGCTGCACCAATTTTTTGCTCTTAAATATTTAACAGCTTCAAAAAAATTCTAAACATAATTGGCTCTAAAATAATTCAATTAGCTTCCACAAAAAGTTTCAGCATTAAATAAAATGATTTATTGCCTAAATTAAATCAGAACAAAAAACAGAAAAACACGCAAGAGATCTCATTTGCCCACCCTCGAATGGGCCTATTTGGATGCAGTTGGCCCATTAGTCTAGCCGGCACTTGGCTCTCCGCTCTGAATTTGGCCCAAAAAGGAACCTTTTTTTTGACAGAAAGGCAGAGCAGAGAGCTGCATTTCATTGATTTCTGAATTTCTCATTTCTTCTCCCTTTTTTTAACATTTTTAAATATTGGTCATTTCTTCTCTTTTTTCAACATTTAAACAACTTTGACCAACATTTAAACAAGGTGAATTTCTCATACAATTTCAAGCTTACAAATTCCTCCATAATTCATGCCTTTCCATACAATTTCAACATTACACCCAGTGCGATTACCGTAGCTACAAATGCCCAAAAGTAATTGCAAATGGGTATTTGTGCTTGATCTTCAAGCTTCCTAACCTTCTTCTTCAACATCCTAAGCTCAACAGCAACAGCTAGCTCTCTGTCAGTGCGTGCTTCGCCCTCCATCTCTTCTTCCGGAGCTCGTGCTGCCGCCACTGTCGTTCGGGGCAGCATGCGCAACCATTCTTCATACTCTTCTTGCAGTTCATTCATCAGAGTCTTGGCCAAAGCATCGACCCAAAGGAAGAAACATTTCACCTGCATGAACGCCAAAAAGATGAACCCATCGCTCAAAGATCCCGATCATGAAAATGGTGCAAATGCCCCGATTCTTACCCCATTCTCCCTGCACACGTAGAACGGACGATTCTTGTTCCTCGGTGTGTGAGAAATCCTCCGATCAACGGCCCACCAACACCGTGGACAGACGAAGATAGGCATCTCCACGCGCGTCGGGATCTGCATCCGTGAGGTGGCGCGGGAGCTTGAAGAAGACATGGAGCTCGGAGCCGAAGGGGATCTCAACGCCGCCGCGCCCTCCACAGCTATCTTCCAACCGCCTCTCTCTCTCTATCGCCGTGGTCACCACCGTGTTGTGTGTCGCCCGCTCTCCCTGTCGCCGTGGTCACCGCGTGCCGCTCTCTGTCGCCCGCTTATATAGCACACCCGCAACGGCTCTCTGCTCAACGGCTCTTTGCTGGGTCCCACAAGCCACGCGTGCACCGGTCTGATCGTCTAGCGCGTCTTTGCCGCCTGGTCCCACCAGTAAGGGCTGAGTCAAAAGGTTGACCTGACGCAGACGCCAGTTTTCACGGAACGAGTTGGTGTGGGCACACTAGGGGCAAAACTGAGCAAGTGGACACGACTGAGGGCAAAAGGATAATTAACCCAAAATTATAAGCATGTTGGTGAAATTGAATAAGCATTCAGATTTTGAAGTATGTGAATATATATTGCAATATAGTGAAACAATAATATTATGCATAATTAGATGCATGCAATTTATTTGGAGTCATCTAGGCTCCGATTAAAAACGAAGTTATAGATGTGTGTGTTATCCCATAAATTAGGGAAAATGAAATCTTAAACTAACATTAGTTTCACGTAGAAGTAATAGTCTCCATCATTTCATTTTTCCCAATTTATGTGGTAATGTCAGGCACTCCGTTTTTTCTTTTCGAGATTTACAATGAAAGGAGAAGCATTTTCTTTCAGGGTTAAAATTAGTAGTCTTGTTTTTTTACCAAACGTGGTATTTTTGTTTCTATGGCAGCATAATGAGTCTCTACTTTAATTTAATTCGGGAATAAACTAATTTACTTATCAGTAGAATGTCAATTAAATGGACCTACAATCTTCATTAGAGTAAAAATGGGTATACCTAGCTTTATGTATGGACTTTGCCCAATAATGTGATCTTTTACTAGGATGAGATGGTACATCCTATTTTGATTTTCAGAACGCTAAAAGATTCGTGAGGACAACAGCTCACCAGAGTGCGCGCGGTATAACGTTGCGCGATGCTTTCTTGTGCATGCCAACCTGCAGATCTCACTCATACACTTGATCCAATCAGCTGTCTCCAAGGAGATCCTAGTCACAGCTACTTCTAGCCACAAGCTCACGGCGATAACATTTCCTGGCTCCCATTGCGTCAAGTGTTCTGAGAATAAGAGATTGGTGCAGCACCAATGGCATCGAAGCTGCAGATTTTTCTCCCTATCCATCTTTATGTTGTCAGCTTACACACCAAATCGATGCCCTATGCCACCTCCGTTGCCATAAGTAGCTACCTTCCCTCTCATTTCAAGGCATCTCCACACTCACTCATCTCTTGTAGAACCCATACAGCCGACACTTTGCTCAGCCTTCCAATGGCGATCACCACCATGTCCCTCTCCTCCTCCACCTTTGCCGGCAAGGCGGTGAAGAACATGTCGTCACCGGCTCTCTTCGGCGAGGCTCGCTGTCACCATGCGCAAGACTGCAGCCAAGGCGAAGCAGGTTTCCTCTGCCAGCCCATGGTATGGTGCCGACCGTGTGTTGTACCTTGGCCCACTCTCCGGTGAGCCCCCGAGCTACCTCACCGGTGAGTTCCCTGGCGATTATGGTTGGGACACTGCCGGACTTTCAGCTGACCCAGGGACGTTCTCCAAGAACCGGGAGTTGGAGGTGATCCACTGCCCTTGGGCCATGCTTGGGGCACTTGGTTGTGTCTTCCCTGAGTTGCTCGCCCGCAACAGCGTCAAGTTTGGTGAGGCCGTTTGGTTCAAGGCCGGCTCCCAGATCTTTAGTGAGGGTGGTCTCGACTACCTCGGCAACCCCAGCCTTGTGCCGCGCAAAGCATCCTAGCTATTTGGGCATGCCAAGTCGTGCTCATGGGTGCGGTCGAGGGGTACCGCGTTGCCGGGGGCCCACTTGGCGAGATTGTTGACCCACTATACCCAGGAGGCAGCTTTGACCCTCTCGGCCTAGCTGACGACCCCGAGGCATTCGCCGAGCTCAAGGTGAAGGAGATCAAGAACGGTCGCCTCGCCATGTTCTCAATGTTCGGCTTCTTTGTCCAAGCTATCGTCACGGGCAAGGGCCCACTTGAGAACCTCGCTGACCACATCGCTGACCCAGTCAACAACAACGCATGGGCGTTTGCCACCAACTTTGTCCCCGGCAAGTAAGATGTCTTAAAGATTATGCACACCACGAAGCATGTTGTTGTGTGGTTTGAGTTGTACTACCATAATGTATATTACGAGAATTTTGTGCGAAAACAATGCAAGATTTGTCCGCCTTCAATGTTGTGACTTGCAAGATTTGTCGGCCTCGCTGAAACAAATAAATACTTTGTCATGCGCTTAATTAACTATTACTTCATGGGTTCGGAATTACTTGTCACTCAAATGGATAATTTCGGACGAACGGATGTGTCTGGCACTAAAATACATCCGTTTGAGCCACAAGTAATTTCTGATAGAGGAAGTATCATATTGTGCTCAGATGAGTGACAACTTATAGAATCGTGTGTGTCGTTAAATTTGTGGAGCCTGAACGAGGGAAATACTAGTATTTTTTTTTCATTGAAGATTTCGGTTTTGTGTTTACTCTCCACACCTTTGATCAAGGCAACCATCTGAAGTGATCTCTATTCATCTCGCTCAGTTGCAAGGGCCATGATTTATTTTCATTTCATAATTTGCAACAAAACAGAGTGTGTCCAATTATACAGCATCAATGATTTTTTGGATCTATCTGCATTTTTACTTTATGATTTGGACAAGTTAGAGACACATACACATTGATCTTGTAACCAATAATGGTTGTCTCGCCACGTTTTCATGTTTGGCTTCTATGCGCACATGCCATCGTCATAGGGGAAAGTATTGTTAGATTTCTCCATCGAAGAAGTACCTCCGTGCTATTACTTGAAATTTATCAAACCTGTCATAAAAGCACCCATTGTTACTTTCTTAGTTAATCCAAAGATGAATGCAAGTAGGTCTATAGTATATGAAGCCAAATTAAGTCCGGTCCAAACCTGACAGCTAGAACATCATTGCATCATATATGATCATCCCCATGTCCCATGTCATGATCACCACTTTTGCCTGATGTTTTGCTGCCCCTAAACCTACCAGACTATTCTTTCAGCAAATGCAAATCAACTAAGAAGTACCAAACTCCTAGATGTTTTCATGTTTGTTTTTTTTTTGCGAAAAACTTTCAATCTATTCATCTTCAATCATGGCAGTACAACGAACACCAGAAATAAAAATTACATCCAGATCCGTAGACCACCCAGCGACGACTACAAGCACTGAAGCGAGCCGAAGGCACGCCGCCGTCAACACCCCTCCATCGCCGGAGTCGGGCACAACTTGTTGTAGTAGATAGTCAGGAAGTCGTCGTGCTAAGGCCCCATAGGACCAGCGCACCAGAACAGCAACCGCCGCCGATGAACAATAACGTAGGTTGGAAGGATTCAAACCGAAGACACACGAACGTAAACGAACAACGACGAGATCCGAGCAAATCCACCAAAGATAGATCCGCCGGAGACACACCTCCACACGCCCACCAACGATGCTAGATGCACCGCCGGAACGGGGGCTAGGCGGGGAGACCTTTATTCCATCTTCAGGGAGCCGCCACCGTCTCGCCTTCCTGAGCATGACACAAACCCTAACAAGACAGGAAAAAACGACTGACAACGGAGCCCTCCCGCCGGCCCTTGGTAGGATCCACCGCGCCCCCATGGCCCTAGGGCCGCCGGAGACGAGGCGGACCTGCGGCGGCGCCGGCGAGAGGCAGAAACCCTAGCTTTCTTTCTTGGAGGAGGAGAGTTGTGTCTTAGTTGCGCTAGATGTTTTCATGTTGATGCAGTGCTTGACCAATCATGTTATTATCATACCCAATTTCACCACACAACTAATTTTGATCATTTTCACCCGATACATTGCCTCAATCATAGCATGTAACATCAATAAGAGAGAGTCCAATATGGTATCTACCTCAACTAATTGCCCTCCTCCAGACCCAACCACCCATAGCAAATCCTTCAACCTCCTTTGTCTCCAGTATATATTACAAGCACCCGCTCCTTGCTATCGTAACAAAAAAAAAAAGCGCTGCTACACACACAACAGATATAGGACGATCACCGCACGACGCTACACATCAAGCCGTCCATGCGTTAGAGCAAAAGTAGATAGCACAATTCATTCTTTCATCATGTAGTAGTTTCATAGAAAAAACTCCCCAGAGCGCAGACGTCTACGCTTATGAAATTGCGGTGGATGGCAAATTATTGGAGCCAACGATGGGTGGGCATCCACCTATAGATCAACACGGGTGTCTCTGTTTTGTGCTAATTTTATTATAAACAAATAAAAAACTATTGTTATTCTTCGGAAGGCATATAGGAGTACATAGACATTAAAATGTACTTTTACAAAAGGTAGCTACCAAAATATTGTAAATAAATAAATTTTGCACAATATAACTGTTGTTGCATGATCATCATCAAAACAGAAAG
>NC_041391.1:130984147-130994258 GCF_002162155.2 Triticum dicoccoides
AGATTTGCCTTAGAGAACTACAACTTGTGTTTGTTTATCAGATTCCTGCCCAACTTAAAGTTCTAAACATATAAAAATCAAACATACATAATTTTATGTGAACATTATAAGCATGTTGATGAAATTTAATAAGCATTGAGATTTCGAGCACTTCTGCTTCGGTACACCCCTAAACACAAGGACGGCTCAGATTAGCCCATACCTCTTCATAAGTAAGG
The DNA here is from genome assembly GCF_002162155.2 of Triticum dicoccoides. Classification (NCBI taxonomy): domain Eukaryota; kingdom Viridiplantae; phylum Streptophyta; class Magnoliopsida; order Poales; family Poaceae; genus Triticum; species Triticum dicoccoides. The sequence continues at coordinate 130,984,366 of NC_041391.1, forward strand.
GCATGATAGTCATATTTTATAAACTCTTGGTCTGTCATATACGTTTTTCTTTAGAAATGCCCGCCATATAAGTACGCGCGCTGGGCTGGCCTATTCAGCCCATTCATCCTTTTTTGATGATGATCATGCAACAACATTTTCCGCACTGTCCAACTGGACAATCAGACCTCAAGTGTTAAGTATGTTTTCTTAGACTTAAAATAGAACACTGGAAAAGCGCAATATTTTTAGTTTGCTTTTTTCCTTTTCTTTTTTGTTTCCTTTTTTTTGTTAAATGTGTGAACTTTTTAACATTCGTGATTTATTTTTTCAACTGACCACAAAATTTTCCATGATCTTATATGACCAATTAAAGTCACCATGTCTTGTTGTGTTGGTTTTTGACAAATATGGCATTTTCTGGAATTTTCTCAGCTATAAAAGGCAAATAAAATGGCCGGAAGTGTTGCAGCTTGCATATGGTGTTGGAAATTGTTCAAGCTTACCTACCACGGGCATGCCCATACGGGTGCACTCCGTTGAACATGGTCTAGTTTTGAACATTTAAAAATGACCACAACTTTTGCAGGCAGGTGGGCTCGCCCATGGTAAGGATCCATGCTAGGGTTGAACGATTTCCGACACCATATGCAAGTTGCCACACACCCAGGCATTTTATTGGTCTTCTTTTATTGAGAAAAATCTAGAAAATGCAAAAATTATTGAAAACCAAATCAACTTGGCATCGTGCCTGGAACTGGTCATGAAAGGCCATAGAAAAAATTGAGACCATTTCAAGGATGTTGAAAAACAATATGCCCTGAGACGAACCTTCTCACCTTACTCGAACAACCTTTGTTGAACATGAATTATTGTGGACATTCTTGAAATGACCCAAACTTTTGCATGCAGATGGGCATGCCCATGCTAGGCATTCCTGCTAAGCTTGAACCATTTTCTACACTGTATGTAAGTTGTCAAACGTCCGACCATTTATCGCCCTTTTTTGAGGGATTTCAAGAAACAACATGCTCTCAAACTGAGCTTTCTGGCCTACCCAGACACCCAACAATGAACATGATATTTTTTGGACATTCTTGAAATGATTTCAACTTTTGCCAGCCGGTGGGCATGCCCATCATAGACATCCATGGTATTTTTGAAGGAAAAAGGTATTTAAAATAACAATTTGAATGGGTACTTAAAATTGTTGTTTTGAATTTTAAACATAAAATAAATACAAAGCGATAAAACTGAAAATAGTAAGTGGTGTTTTTAAAAAGCATTTAATAAGTATTTTACAGAAAAATAATAGCTAAAATCATTATTTGAAACAGTTACTTAAAACTTGTATTTTGGTATTAAAAAGGTGAAACTGAATTAACAAACAATGGAAGATATAGAAATGAAATAATTCTAGGCGACGATATCGCTCCCGTCGGACGCATGTTGGACCGGCCAAAGAGCTCGCGGATTTGAAAAAAAATTATCAATTTTTGACAAAATATTCATGGATAAAAAAAATTTAACAAAATTTCAAAAACAATGTTCACTAAGAAAAAATGTAAAAAAAAAAGGTTCTCGGTTTTGGGAACCTCTGCTTCCCAGCCATTTTTTTTCTGGTTTTGGGAACCTTCTCGGAGGTCGTGAACCACGTTTATTCTGTTTCTTCTTTTCCATTTTCGTTTTCTTTGACTTTTCATTTTTTTGTTTATTGTTTCTATTTCTTATAAATTCAAAATTTCTAGAATTCAAATTTTGTTCATATTTTCTGATTTTTTTTAAATTCCAATATTTTTACTGTTTTTCTTTAAAAATACGTGTTTCAAAATTTTGTTCACTCATTTAAAAAAATGTTTGTGTTTTGAAATTCTGAGCAAGTTTGAAAGACATAAATATTTTCTTAAAATTTCAGTGCAATTTTCTAAAATTCGAATATTTGTGTTTTATAAACAAAAAAGAAAACTGAAAAACCTTGAAGAAAATAAATAAACAAAGTAAAACCAAAGAGTTGGTGCATATTTGCGTTTGGATGTCTGTATTCAGCCTCTGAATTGGGAATTGGTATTGGCAGCCTCCAATTCAGCTGGTTGGATGTCCTCTGTATTGGCCGATGGAAATGAATATCAATACAGAGCTTGAATCCTCTCGCTTGTGCACGTCCCTCCTGAATACCGAGCCCGAACCCTCTGATTTGCTCGGAAACGCTCGCCCCCGCAAAACGTACCGGTTCGTCTTGATAAGAAAAAAGAAGCCCATGGAGAGAGGAGCAGGGAGCTCCGCCGCCGCCCTCGCCCCTTGCTCTCGCCGGCCTCCAGGAGCCCCCCGCCGTCCATGGAGGAGAGAAGCAGGGAGCTCCGCCGCCGCCCTCGCCCCTTGCGCTCGCCGGCCTCCAGGAGCCCCCCGCCGTCCATGGAGGAGAGGAGCAGGGAGCTCCGCCGCCGCCTCGTTCCTCGCACTCGCTGGCCTCCAAAGTGAAATTGGCAGGGAGCTCCTCCGCGTCCCCATTCCGTCCCTGCCTCCTCCGCCTGCGCGCCCACCACAACCTCATCCATCTCGGGCGTCCCCATCCCCATCCTGTGGTGGCGACAGATTCCTCCCTCACGACCACGACCCTATCCCTCCCTCCCGCAGTGCTTTCTTGGCGGAGGCAGCCTCATCTCGGCAAGACTGAATCCTTGTTGGCCCATCTCCGACGGAGAGCGGCGTAGCGGCGGCGGTGGATCTTCTGCAGGGCGGGAAGCAGAATAGACAAGGAGTGGCGAGCAGCGGCAACAAGCAGTGTCGAGCAGGATTGGCGAGCAACAGAGGACAAGCAGCGGTCGGGAGCGGCAGCAAGTATTAGCGTGCAGAGCTAGCAAGCATGGCTCCCCGAAGTATTTTTTTTTTATGCTTGTGAGCGTACTTTGGTAATGTTTTTGTTGCAAATACAAACAAAAAGGCGCTGAAATTTGTCACATTCCATCTTCAGAATCTTCATACTCATGTGAACATGCAATTCCAGACTTTGTCATCCAAACAGGACTTGGTAATGAAACCTCATGAAATTCCAATAGCTAATTCAGCAAACAACCAAACAAGCGAATTCGTATTCATGTCATTTCAATTTCCTTGTCGAATTGGTATTCCAGTCAATTCAATATAGAGCCCAACAATACAGACATCCAAACAGAGCCTTAGCGTTATCTGTCTCGGACAAGAATTCTGAAACAAGGTGAGTAAGGACATCGCATTAGGTATCCCAGCTGGTTAGCGCACTTAAGCATAGTGCGTGTTCTTCAGTTCGAATCACAGGTATGACATTTAATTTTTTGAAGCTTAAAACCAAAGAAAAGCTAAACAGGCTGAGCCCATGAGTGAGTGTTGTGCGACGGGAACTGTACAAACCATACACCGTATACGTTCTACTACCTACATAGGAAAGTGCGTACAATTATGAAAGGTCCATACTACCCTTTATATATTTTATGAGGGGGGTGTACCGAAGCGGTTCTCTCCGAATATATATTGCAATATAACGAAACAATAATATTACGTGTAATCACATGCATGCAATTTATTTGGAGTCATCTAGGCTCAGATTAAAAATGAAGTTGTAAATATGTGTGTTGTCCCATAAATTTGGGAAAATGAAATCTTAAACTAACATTAGTTTCATGAGTAATCGTCTCCATCGTTTCATTTTCCCAGTCTATGTGGTAATGTAAGACACTTCATTTGTTTTCAAGATTTCAACGAAAAGAGAAGCATTTTATTTCAGGGTTAAAATAAGTACTCTTGTTTATTTATCAAACATATTTATTTTTCGGTGGCCGTATAATGAGTCTCTACTTTAATCTAAACATATAGATCATGCAAATTTAATTTGGGAATAAATTAATTTACTTATCAGTAGAATGACAATTAAGCGAACCAACTTGTGGTTGGATGGTTAGATGGACAATGGTATCCCCTCACCAGGGTTCAAGTCCTGGTGCTCGCATTTATCCTGAATTTATTTTAGGACTTCCGGCGATGCGCGTTCAGTGGGAGGAGACATTCCCGTTGACTACGAGGCGCCTACGATAAGTTCGTAAAATCTCAAAATGATATACCGGCCCAGTCTCTCAAAAATGCTCATATGGGTAGGGCGTGCTGTGTGCGTTCATAGGGCAAAAAAAGAAGATGGAACTACAATCTTCATTAGAGTAAGAATGGGTATATCTAGCTTGATGTATGGAATTTGCCCAATAATGTGATCGTTTACTAGGATGAGATGGTGCATCCTATTTTGATTTTCTGAACGCTAAAAGATACATGAGGACAACAGCTCACCAGAGTGCGCGCGGTATAACGATGCGGGATGCATCCTAGTGCATGCGAACCCTGCAGATCTCACTCGCACACTTGATCCAATTAGCCGTCTCTAAGGAGATGCTAGTCACAGCTACTTCTAGCCACAAGCTCACGGCGATAACATTTCCTGGCTCAGGACGCGCCAAGTGTTCTGGAAACAAGAGATTTCTGCAGCACAAATGGTATCGAAGCTCCAGATTTTTGTCCCTATCCATCTTTATCTTGTCAGCTTACACACACAATTCGATGCCTTAAGTAGCCTCTCCCCCTCTCATATCAAGGCATCTCCACACTCACTCGTCTATTGGAGAATTCATACAGCAGACACTTTCATCAGCCTTCCAATGGCGACCACCACCATGTCCCTCTCCTCCTCGACCTTTGCCGGCAAGGCGGTGAAGAACGTGTCGTCATCGGCTCTCTTCGGTGAGGCCCGCGTCAGCATGCGCAAGACTGCAGCGAAGGCGAAGCGGCTTTCCTCTGGCAGCCCATGGTACGGTGCCGACCGTGTGTTGTACCTCGGCCCACTCTCTGGTGAGCCCCCGAGCTACCTCACCGGTGAGTTCCCTGGCGATTATGGTTGGGATACTGCTGGACTTTCGGCTGACCCGGGGACCTTCTCCAAGAACCGGGAGCTGGAGGTGATCCACTGTCGTTGGGCCATGCTTGGGGCACTTGGTTGTGTCTTCCCTGAGTTGCTCGCCCGCAATGGCGTCAAGTTTGGCGAGGCCGTTTGGTTCAAGGCCGGCTCCCAGATCTTTAGTGAGGGTGGTCTTGACTACCTCGGCAATCCCAGCCTTGTGCACGCGCAAAGCATCCTAGCTATTTGGGCATGCCAAGTCGTGCTCAAGGGTGCGGTCGAGGGGTACCGCGTTGCCGGCGGCCCACTTGGCGAGATCGTCGACCCACTATACCCAGGAGGCAGCTTCGACCCTCTCGGCCTAGCCGACGATCCCGAGGCATTCGCCGAGCTCAAGGTGAAGGAGATTAAGAATGGTCGCCTCGCCATGTTCTCAATGTTCGGCTTCTTTGTCCAAGCTATCGTCAGGGGCAAGGGACCACTAGAGAACCTCGTTGACCACATCTCTGACCCCGTCAACAACAACGCCTGGGCATTCGCCACCAACTTTGTCCCCAGCAAGTAAGATGTCTTGGAGATTTTGCACGCCATAAAGTGTGTTGTTGTGCAGTCTGAGTTGTACTACCATGATGTAAATTATGAGAATGTGTGCAAAAGCAATGCAAGGTTTGTCCAGCTTGAATGTTGTGACTTGCAACGATCTGATCGTTGTGACCACAATCCACGAGAACAGATAAATATTTCTGCTCGCGCTTAACTAGTTATCCATTATCATTATGTGTGCAGATCAGCGACGCCTCATATGATTGTGTAGGCTGGTCACGCTGGTGCATTTGCGGGGTCGGAGCAAAGGAAACGCTAATATACATTTTCATAGAAGCTTCCATCAATACAACAATGAGGAAGGATCTCAATTCAATTGCAAGGGGCATGGTTTTCTTTCATTTATTAATTTTTGACAAAAGCAGTGTGGCCAATTATACCGCATTAGTGATTTTTCATATCTCGCTTCCAGCCCAACCAAGTGATTCGGCTTACCGGTGTGGTCTAAAGTGAGAAGGCACTGTGTAACGGTCGGAAATTGTCAATTTAGTCGAGGATTGGGGTGCGAGAGGCGGTGTCGCCGATGCTGATATTGTGGTGGATGGCAAAGAATTGGAGGCGGAGATGGGTGGGCGTCCACATACACTAGTAGAAAACAGGGCTACCGTTCGCTGCTGGCCAGCCCATTAGTCCCGGTTCTTCAAGAACCTGGACCAATGGGGGGTATTAGACCCGGTTCGTGAGCCCAGGGGGCCGGCCGGGGCCTCGTGGGCATTGGTCCCGGTTCGTATAGAACCATTTGTCCCGGTTCGAGCCACGAACCGAGATCAATGGTCCTCGCTGCTGGCCCACAACCATTGGTCCCGGTTCATGGCATGAATCGGGATAGAAGGGGTGGCTTTAGTCCCGGTTCATGCCATGAACCGGGACAAATAACTTGCCTATATATACCCATCGCCGTGGCAGAGCACTCCACAGTGCTCTGTTTTTTCAATCCGGCGAGGAGAGGGCATTTGGGTGCTCTAGTTCACCTCCTATGCACATGAGGTGTTCGATGAAATGCCTGAGCCACACTAGTTAAGCTTTCTCCTCTCGAAGCTCGACCAAGGAGCTCCATTTTTTCCGAGATTTGTCTAGATTTAGGGTTCCGTCACGCCCCATCCCCGTTTTCACCGTCGTTGATCGCTCGCGCCGATCTCGTCGCCGGCACCACCGTGGTGAGCCTCTTGTTCTTATCTTCTTTATGATACTTGTTTGATTTTCTTACTTTAGATAGATATTTGTCTGATTTTCTTAATTTTGACACACATAATTGTATGTAATGCACGCAGATGAACCGGCAATGGATGTATGGTGAGAGACACACCTCCGAGTACATTAAGGGCGTGCATATTTTTCTCGAAGTGGCTGAGGCAAACAAGCAAAATGGTTTTATGTGTTGTCCATGCAGTAAATGTGGGAATGCGAAGTCTTACTCTGACCGGAAAATCCTTCACACCCACCTGCTTTACAAGGGTTTCATGCCACACTATAATGTTTGGACGAGGCACAAAGAAATAGGGTTTATGATGGAAGACGGCGAAGAAGAAGAGGACGATGACAACTATGTGCCCCCTGAATACGGTGATGCTGCAACGGGGGGAGCTGCTGAAGATCAAGAGGAACCAGACAATGTGCCCGATGATGCTGCAACGGGGGAAGCTGCTGAAGATCAAGAGAAACCAGACGATGTGCCCGATGATGATCTCCGCAGGGTCATTGTCGATGCAAGGACGCAATGTGAAAGTCAAAAGAAGAAGTTGAAGTTCGATCGCATGTTAGAGGATCACAAAAAAAAGTTGTACCCCAATTGTGAAGATGGCAACACAAAGTTGGGTACCGTACTGGAATTGCTGCAGTGGAAGGCAGATAATGATGTGCCTGACAAAGGATTTGAGAAGCTACTGAAAATATTGAAGAAGAAGCTTCCAAAGGATAATGAATTGCGCGATAGTACATACGCAACAAAGAAGGTAGTATGCCCTCTAGGATTGGAGGTGCAGAAGATACATGCATGCCCTAATGACTGTATCCTCTACCGCGGTGCGTACGAGGATTTGAACGCATGCCCGGTATGCGGTGCATTGCAGTATAAGATCAGACGAGATGACCCTGGTGATGTTGACAGCCAGCCCCGCAGGAAGAGAGTTCCTGCGAAGGTAATGTGGTATGCTCCTATACCACGGTTGAAACGACTGTTCAGAAACAAAGAGCATGCCAAGTTGATGCGATGGCACAGTGAGGATCGTGAGAAAGACGGGAAGTTGAGAGCACCCGCTGACGGGTTGTAGTGGAGAAAAATCGAGAGAGTACTGGGATGAGTTTGCATGTGACCCAAGGAACGTATGATTTGGTTTAAGCGCGGAAGCCATTAATCCTTTCGGGGAGCAGAGCAGCAATCACAGCACCTGGCCCGTGACTCTATGTATGTATAACCTTCCTCCTTGGATGTGCATGAAGCGGGACTTTATTATGATGCCAGTTCTCATCCAAGGCCCTAAGCAACCCGGCAACGACATTGATGTTTACCTAAGGCCATTAGTTGAAGAACTTTTACAGCTGTGGAATGGAAACGGTGTACATGCGTGGGATGAGCACAAACAGGAGGAATTTAACCTGCACGCGTTGCAGTTTGTAACCATCAACGATTGGCCCGCTCTCAGTAACTTTTCAGGACAGACAAACAAGGGATACCACGCATGCACGCACTGTTTATCTGACACCGAAAGTATATACCTGGGAAGATGCAGGAAGAATGTGTACCTGGGCCATCGTTGATTTCTTCCGACCAACCATCAATGTTGAAAGAAAGCCAAGCATTTCAAAGGCGAGGCAGATCACCGGAAGAAGCCCGCCATGCATACTGGTGATCACGTACTTGCTATGGTCAATGATTTACACGTAATCTTTGGAAAGGGTCCCGACGGACTAGCTGTTCCGAGTGACGCAGGGGGACACGCACCCATGTGGAAGAAGAAATCTATATTTTGGGACCTACCCTACTGGAAAGACCTAGAGTTCCGCTCTTCGATCGACGTGATGCACGTGACGAAGAACCTTTGCGTCAACCTGCTAGGCTTCTTGGGCGTGTATGAAAAGACAAAAGATACAGCTGAGGCATGGGAGTGTTGGGGAACGTAGCAGAAATTCAAAATTTTCCTACGTGTCACCAAGATCTATCTATGGAGAGACCAGCAACGAGTAGAAAGAGAGTGCATCTACATACCCTTGTAGATCGCTAAGCGGAAGCGTTCAAGTGAACGGGGTTGATGGAGTCGTACTCGTCGTGATTCAAATCACCGATGATCAAGTGCCGAACGCACGGCACCTCCGCGTTCAACACACATACAGCCCGGTGACGTCTCCCAAGCCTTGATCCAGCAAGGAGAGAGGGAGAGGTTGAGGAAGACTCCATCCAGCAGCAGCACAATGGCGTGGTGGTGGTGGAGGAGCGTGGCAATCCTGCAGGGCTTCGCCAAGCACCGCGGGAGAGGAGGAGTACTTGTGAGAGGGGGAGGGCTGCACCAGAACTTTGTCTCTAGCTCCCATGCGCCTCCCCACTATATATAGGGGTGGAGGGGCTGGTTTCTTGCCCTCCAAGTCCATTGGGGCGTTGGCCAAGGTGGGAGGAAAGAAATCTCATTATTTCCTTCCCCACCGATTGTTATCCCCCCTTTTTAGGGATCTTGATCTTATCCCTTCGGGATATGATCTTATTCCTTCTAAGGGGGGATCTTGGTGCGCCTTGACCAGGGGTGTGGGGCCTTGCCCCCACTACCCACGTCCATGTGGGTCCCCCCATGCAGGTGGGCCCCACTCCGGAACCTTCTAGAACCTTCCCGGTACAATACCGAAAAATCCCGAACATTTTTCGGTGGCCAAAATAGGACTTCCCATATATAAATCTTTACCTCCGGACCATTCCGGAACTCCTCGTGACGTCCGGGATCTCATCCGGGACTCCGAACAACATTCGGTAACCACATACAAGCTTCCTTTATAACCCTAGCGTCATCGAACCTTAAGTGTGTAGACCCTACGGGTTCGGGAGACATGCAGACATGACCGAGACGTTCTCCGGTCAATAACCAACAGCGGGATCTGGATACCCATGTTGGCTCCCACATGTTCCACGATGATCTCATCGGATGAACCACGATGTCAAGGACTCAATCGATCCCGTATACAATTCCCTTTGTCTAGCGGTATTTTACTTGCCCGAGATTCGATCGTCGGTATACCGATACCTTGTTCAATCTCGTTACCAGCAAGTCTCTTTACTCGTTCTGTAACACATCATCCCGTGATCAACCCCTTGGTCACATTGTGCACATTATGATGATGTCCTACCGAGTGGGCCCAGAGATACCTCTCCGTTTACACGGAGTGACAAATCCCAGTCTCGATCCGCATAAAA
>NC_041391.1:130994268-131020235 GCF_002162155.2 Triticum dicoccoides
AAAGGAAGAGATACTTGACATTGGCAAAGCTCTAGCAAACGAACTACACGATCTTTGTGCTATGCTTAGGATTGGGTCTTGTCCATCACATCATTCTCCTAATGATGTGATCCCGTTATCAACGACATCCAATGTCCATAGCCAGGAAACCATGACTATCTGTTGATCACAACGAGCTAGTCAACTAGAGGCTCACTAGGGACATATTGTGGTCTATGTATTCACACGTGTATTACGATTTCCGGATAATACAGTTATAGCATGAATAAAAGACTATTATCATGAACAAAGAAATATAATAATAACACTTTTATTATTGCCTCTAGGGCATATTTCCAACAGTCTCCCACTTGCACTAGAGTCAATAATCTAGTTCACATCACCATGTGATTAACACTGACAGGTCACATCACCATGTGACCAACATCCAAAGAGTTTACTAGTGTCACTAAACTAGTTCACATCATTATGTGATCAAGACTCAATGAGATCTGGGGTTTGGTCATGTTCTGCTTGTGAGAGAGGTTTTAGTCAACGGGTCTGAACCTTTCAGATCCGTGTGTGCTTTACAAATCTCTATGTCATCTCCTAGATGTAGCTCCCACGTTCTATTTGGAGCTATTCCAAATAACTGTCCTACTTGGAGCTATTCTAAATTGTTGCTCCATTATACGTATCCGGTATCTCAACTCAGAGCTATCCGGATAGGTGTCAAGCTTGCATCGACGTAACCCTTTACGATGAACTCTTTTACCACCTCCATAATCGAGAAAATTCCTTAGTCCACTAGTTACTAAGGATAACTTTGACCGCTGTCCTGTGATCCATTCATGGATCACTCTTGTACCCCTTGACTGACTCATGGCAAGCCACACTTCAGGTGCGGTACACAGCATAGCATACTGAAGAGCCTACGTTTTAAGCATAGGGGACGACCTTCGTCCTTTCTCTCTATTCTGCCGTGGTCGAGCTTTAAGTCTTAACTTCGTACCTTACAACTCAGGAAAGAACTCCTTCTTTGATTGGTCCATCTTGAACACCTTCAAGATCATGTCAAGGTATGTGCTCATTTGAAAGTACCATTAAGCGTTTTGATCTATCCTTATAGATCTTGATGCTCAATGCTCAAGCAGCTTAATCCAGGCTTTTCAATGAAAAACACCTTTCAAATAACCCTATATGCTTTCTAGAAATTCTACATCATTTCTGATCAACATATACTCATCAGAAATTCTATAGTGCTCCCACTCACTTCTTTGGAAATACAAGTTTCTCATAAACTTTGTATACACCAAAATCTTTGATCATCTCATCAAAACACACATTCCAACTCCGAGATGCTTACTCCAGTCCTCAGAAGGATTGCTGGAGCTTTGCATACTTATTAGCATCTTTCAGGATTGACAAAACCTTCCGGTTGTATCACATACAACCTTTCCTCAAAATCGTCGAGGAAACAATGTTTTGACATCCTATCTGCAAGATTTCATAAATAATGCAGTGATCGCTAACATAATTCTAACAGACTCTTAGCATCGCTACGAGTGAGAAATTCCCATCGTAGTCAACTCCTTGAACTTGTCGGAAAACATCTTAACGACAAGTCGAGCTTTCTTAATGGTGATATTTACCATCATCGTCCGTCTTACTTTAAAATCCATCTGTACTCAACAGCCTTATGACCATCAAGTAGTTCTTCCAAAGTCTATACTTTGTTTTTATACATGGATCCTATCTCGGATTTCATGGCTTCTAACCATTTGTCGGAATTTGGGCCCACCATCGCTTCTCCATAGCTCGTAGGTTCATTGTTGTCTAGCAACATGACCTTCAAGACAGGATTACGTACCACTCTGAAGTAGTACGCATCCTTGTCATCCTACGAGGTTTGAGAGTGACTTGATCCGAAGTTTCATGATCAATATCATAAGCTTCCACTTCAATTGGTGTAGGTGCCACAGGAACAACTCCCTGTGCCCTGTCACACACTAGTTGAAGAGACGGTTCAATAACCTCATCAAGTCTCCACCATCCTCCCACTCAATTCTTTCGAGAGAAACTTTTCCTCGAGAAAGGACCTGATTCTAGAAACAATCCATATTGCTTTCGGATCTGAATTAGGAGGTATACCCAACTGTTTTGGGTTTCCTATGAAGATGCATTTTATCCGCTTTGGGTTCGAGCTTATCAACCTGAAACTTTTACATATAAGCGTCGCAGCCCCAAACTTTTAAGAAACGACAACTTAGGTTTCTCTAAACCATAATTCATACGGTGTCATCTCATCGGAATTACGTGGTGCCCTATTTAAAGTGAATGTGGTTGTCTCTAATGCCTAACCCATGAACAATAGTGGTAATTCGATAAGAGACATCATGGTACGCACTATATCCAATAGGGTGCAACTATGATGTTCGGACACACCATCACATTATGGTGTTCCAGGCGGTATTAATTGCGAAACAATTTCCACAATGTCTTAATTGTGTGCCAAAACTCGTAACTCAGATATTCATCTCTATGATCATATCATAGACATTTTATCCTCTTGTCACAATGATCTGCTACTTCACTCTGAAATTACTTGAACCATTCAATAATTCAGACTTGTGTTTCATCAAGTAAATATACTCAACATTTACTCGAATCATCTGTGAAGTAAGAACATAATGATATTCACTGCATGCCTCAGCACTCATTCGACTGCACACATCAAAATGTGTTACTTCCAACAAGTTGCTATCTTGTTCCATCTTACTGAAAATGAGGCTTTTCAGTCATCTTGCCCATGTGGTATGATTTGCATATCTCAAGTGATTTAAAATCAAGTGAGTCCGAACGATCCATTTGCATGGAGTTTCTTCATGCATATACACCAATAGACATGGTTCGCATGTCTCAAACTTTTCAAAAACGAGTGAGTCCAAAGATCCATCAACATGGAGCTTCTTCATGCGTTTTATACCATTATGACTTACATGGCAGTGCCACAAGTAAGTGGTACTATCATTACTATCTTATATCTTTTGGCATGAAAATGTGTATCACTACGACCGAGATTCAATAAACCATTCCTTTAGGTGCAAGACCATTGAAGGTATTATTCAAAAAATAGAGTAACCATTATTCTCCTTAAATGAATAACCGTATTGCGATAGACATAATCCAATCATGTCTATGCTCAACGCAAACACCAATCTCGGTGGTAGAGGGAGCGTGCGATGCTTGATCATATCAACCTTGGAAACACTTCCAACATATATCGTCAGCTCACCTTTAGCTAGTCTCCGTTTATTCCGTAGCTTTTATTTCGAGTCACTAACACTTAGCAACCGAACCGGTATCCAATACCCTGGTGCTACTAGGAGTACTAGTAAAGTACACATTAACATAATGTATATCCAATATACTTCTATCGACCTTGCCAGCCTTCTCATCTACCAAGTATCTAGGGTAATCCTGCTCCAGTGGTTGTTCCCCTTATTACAGAAGCACTTAGTCTCGGGTTTGGGTTCAACCTCGGGTTTCTTCATTGGTGCAGCAGCTGATTTGCCGTTTCATGAAGTATCCCTTCTTTCCCTTGCCCTTCTTGAAACTAGTGGTCTCGTCAACCATCAACAATTGATGCTCCTTCTTGATTTCTACTTTCGCGGTGTCAAACAACGCGAATATTTCAAGGATCATCATATCTATCCCTGATATGTTATAGTTCATCACGAAGCTCTAGCAGCTTGGTGGTAATGACTTCGGAGAAACTATCACTATTTCATCTGGAAGATCAACTCCCACTTGATTCAAGTGATTGTTGTACTCAGACAATCTGAGCACAAGCTCAACAATTGAGCTTCTCTCCTTAGTTTGCAGGCTAAGAAAATCGTCGGAGGTCTCAAACCTCTTGACGTGGGCACGAGCCTGAAATCCTAATTTCAGCCCTCGAAACATCTCATATGTTCCACGACGTTTCGAAAACGTCTTTGGTGCCTCTACTTAAACCATTTAACTGAACTATCACGTAGTTATCAAAACGTGTATGTCCGATGTTCGCAACATCGACAAACGACGTTGGGGTTCAGCACACTAAGCGGTGCATTAAGGACATAAGCTTTCTACTGTCCGCATAATTGCTACTTTCAACTTTCAACTATATTTTCTCTAGGAACATATCTAAAACAGTAGAACTAAAGCGCGAGCTATGACATAATTTGCAAAAGGTCTTTTGACTATGTTCAAGATAATTAAGTCCATCTTATGAACTCCCACTTAGATAGACATCCCTCTGGTCATCTAAGTGATTACATGATCCGAGTCAACTAGGCCGTGTCCGATCATCACGTGAGACGGACTAGTCATCATCGGTGAACATCTTCATGTTGATCGTATCTACTATACGACTCATGCTCGACCTTTCGGTCTCCGTGTTCCGAGGCCATGTCTGCACATGCTAGGCTCGTCAAGTTAACCCTAAGTGTTTTCGCTGTGTAAAACTGTCTTACACCCGTTGTATGTGAACGTAAGAATCCATCACACCCGATCATCACGTGGTGCTTAGAAGCGACGAACTGTAGCAACGGTGCACAGTTAGGGGAGAACACTTCTTGAAATTTAGTAAGGGATCATCTTATTTACTACCGTCGTCCTAAGTAAACAAGATGCATAAACATGATAAACATCACATGCAATCAAATAGTGACATGATATGGCCAATATCATTTTGCTCCTTTTGATCTTCATCTTCGGGGCTCCATGATCATCATCGTCACCGGCATGACACCATGATCTCCATCATCGTGTCTTCATGAAGTTGTCACGCCAACGACTACTTCTACTTCTATGGCTAACGCGTTTAGCAATAAAGTAAAGTAAGTTACATGGCGTTCTTCAATGACACGCAGGTCATACAAAAAATAAAGACAACTCCTATGGCTCCTGCCGGTTGTCATACTCATCGACATGCAAGTCGTGAATTCTATTACAAGAACATGATCAATCTCATACATCACATATCATTCATCACATTCTTCTTGGCCATATCACATCACATAGCATACCCTGCAAAAACAAGTTAGACGTCCTCTAATTGTTGTTTGCATGTTTTACGTGGCTGCTATGGGTTTCTAGCAAGAACGTTTCTTACCTACGCAAAACCACAACGTGATATGCCAATTGCTATTTACCCTTCATAAGGACCCTTTTCATCGAATCCGTTCCGACTAAAGTGGGAGAGACTCGCACCCGCTAGCCACCTTATGCACCAAGTGCATGTCAATCGGTGGAACCTGTCTCACGTAAGAGTACGTGTAAGGTCGGTCCGGGCCGCTTCATCCCACAATACCGTCGAAACAAGATTGGACTAGTAACGGTAAGCATATTGAACAACATCAACGCCCACAACTACTTTGTGTTCTACTCGTGCAAACAATCTACGCAATAGACCTAGCTCATGATGCCACTGTTGGGGAACGTAGCAGAAATTCAAAATTTTCCTACGTGTCACCAAGATCTATCTATGGAGAGACCAGCAACGAGTAGAAAGAGAGTGCATCTACATACCCTTGTAGATCGCTAAGCGGAAGCGTTCAAGTGAACGGGGTTGATGGAGTCGTACTCGTCGTGATTCAAATCACCGATGATCAAGTGCCGAACGCACGGCACCTCCGCGTTCAACACACATACAGCCCGGTGACGTCTCCCAAGCCTTGATCCAGCAAGGAGAGAGGGAGAAGTTGAGGAAGACTCCATCCAGCAGCAGCACAATGGCGTGGTGGTGGTGTAGGAGCGTGGCAATCCTGCAGGGCTTCGCCAAGCACCGCGGGAGAGGAGGAGTACTTGTGAGAGGGGGAGGGCTGCACCAGAACTTTGTCTCTAGCTCCCATGCGCCTCCCCACTATATATAGGGGTGGAGGGGCTGGTTTCTTGCCCTCCAAGTCCATTGGGGCGTTGGCCAAGGTGGGAGGAAAGAAATCTCATTATTTCCTTCCCCACCGATTGTTATCCCCCCTTTTTAGGGATCTTGATCTTATCCCTTCGGGATATGATCTTATTCCTTCTAAGGGGGGATCTTGGTGCGCCTTGACCAGGGGTGTGGGGCCTTGCCCCCACTACCCACGTCCATGTGGGTCCCCCCATGCAGGTGGGCCCCACTCCGGAACCTTCTAGAACCTTCCCGGTACAATACCGAAAAATCCCGAACATTTTTCGGTGGCCAAAATAGGACTTCCCATATATAAATCTTTACCTCCGGACCATCCGGAACTCCTCGTGACGTCCGGGATCTCATCCGGGACTCCGAACAACATTCGGTAACCACATACAAGCTTCCTTTATAACCCTAGCGTCATCGAACCTTAAGTGTGTAGACCCTACGGGTTCGGGAGACATGCAGACATGACCGAGACGTTCTCCGGTCAATAACCAACAGCGGGATCTGGATACCCATGTTGGCTCCCACATGTTCCACGATGATCTCATCGGATGAACCACGATGTCAAGGACTCAATCGATCCCGTATACAATTCCCTTTGTCTAGCGGTATTTTACTTGCCCGAGATTCGATCGTCGGTATACCGATACCTTGTTCAATCTCGTTACCAGCAAGTCTCTTTACTCGTTCTGTAACACATCATCCCGTGATCAACCCCTTGGTCACATTGTGCACATTATGATGATGTCCTACCGAGTGGGCCCAGAGATACCTCTCCGTTTACACGGAGTGACAAATCCCAGTCTCGATCCGCATAAAAAAATAGATACTTTCGGAGATACCTGTAGTGCACCTTTATAGTCACCCAGTTATGTTGTGACGTTTGATACACCCAAAGCACTCCTACGGTATCCAGGAGTTACACGCTCTCATGGTCAAAGGAAGAGATACTTGACATTGGCAAAGCTCTAGCAAACGAACTACACGATCTTTGTGCTATGCTTAGGATTGGGTCTTGTCCATCACATCATTCTCCTAATGATGTGATCCCGTTATCAACGACATCCAATGTCCATAGCCAGGAAACCATGACTATCTGTTGATCACAACGAGCTAGTCAACTAGAGGCTCACTAGGGACATATTGTGGTCTATGTATTCACACGTGTATTACGATTTCCGGATAATACAGTTATAGCATGAATAAAAGACTATTATCATGAACAAAGAAATATAATAATAACACTTTTATTATTGCCTCTAGGGCATATTTCCAACAGGGAGGACCTACAATGTTTGCACGAAAAAGACGGGATGCCTCCAAAGCAGTATGAAGTCCTGCCAGCTACGCTCTTACCAAAGAAGAGAAGAAAATCTTCTTTCAATGCCTGCTTAGTATGAAGGTCCTGACTGGCTTCTCCTCGAATATAAAGGGAATAATAAATATGGCAGAGAAAAAGTTTCAGAACCTAAAGTCTCATGACTGCCACGTGATTATGATGGAACTGCTTCCGGTTGATTGAAGGGGCTTCTACCGGAAAACGTCCGATTAGCCATTATGAAGCTATGTGCATTCCTCAATGCAATCTCTCAGAAGGTGATCGATCCAGAAATCATACCAACGCTAAGGAGTGATGTGGTGCAATGTCTTGTCAGTTTCGAGCTGGTGTTCCCACCATCCTTCTTCAATATCATGACGCACGTCCTAGTACATCTAGTTGACGAGATTGTCATTCTGGGCCCCGTATTTCTACACAATATGTACCCCTTTGAGAGGTTCGTGGGAGTCCTAAAGAAATACGTCCGTAACCGCGCTAGGCCAGAAGGAAGCATCTCCATGGGCCATCGAACAGAGGATGTCATTGGGTTTTGTGTTGACTTCATTCCTGACCTTAAGAAGATAGGTCTCTCTAAATCGCGGTATGAGGGGAGACTGACTGGAAAAGGCACGCTTGGAGGGGAGACAATAATATGCAGGGACGGATATTCTTGGTCTCAAGCACACTGCACAGTTCTACAGAACTCTACCTTGGTGACCCCTTATGTCGATGAACACAAGAACAGTCTGCGCTCCAAACACCCGGAGAAGTGCGACGACTGGATTACATGCGAACACATCAGGACTTTCAGCAGTTGGTTGGAAATACGTCTCAGAGATGAAAACACTGTTTGTGATGAGTTGTACTCGTTGTCCAGGGGACCATCTTCGACTGTTATGATTTGAAAAGGATACGAGATAAATGGGAATACATTTTACACGATCGCCCAAGATCAAAATAGCACCAACCAATACAGCGGTGTCCGCTTTGATGCAGCCACCGAGAGGGGAAAGGACACATATGTTGGAAATATGCCCTAGAGGCAATAATAAAAGGATTATTATTGTATTTCCTTGTTCATGATAATTGTCTATTATTCATGCTATAATTGTGTTATCCGGAAATCGTAATACATGTGTGAATACATAGACCACAACATGTCCCTAGTAAGCCTCTAGTTGACTAGCTCGTTGATCAATTGATAGTCATGGTTTCCTGACTATGGACATTGGATGTCATTGATAACGGGATCACATCATTGGGAGAATGATGTGATGGACAAGACCCAATCGTAAGCATAGCACAAGATCGTGTAGTTCGTTTGCTAGAGCTTTTCCAATGTCAAGTATCTTTTCCTTAGACCATGAGATCGTGTAACTTCCGGATACCGTAGGAGTGCTTTGGGTGTACCAAACGTCACAACGTAACTGGGTGACTATAAAGGTATACTACGGGTATCCCCTAAAGTATCTGTTGGGTTGACACGGATCGAGACTAGGATTTGTCACTCCGTATGACGGAGAGGTATCTCTGGGCCCACTCGGTAATGCATCATCATAATGAGCTCAATGTGACCAAGTGTTTGGTCACAGGATCATGCATTACGGTATGAGTAAAGTGACTTGCCGGTAACGAGATTGAACGAGGTATTGGGATACCGACGATCGAATCTCGGGCAAGTAACGTACCGATTGACAAAGGGAATTGTATACGGGATTACTTGAATCCTCGACATCGTGGTTCATCCGATGAGATCATCATGGAACATGTGGGAGCCAACATGGGTATCCAGATCCTGCTGTTGGTTATTGGCCGGAGAGCTGTCTCGGTCATGTCTACGTGATTCCCGAACCTGTAGGGTCTACACACTTAAGGTTCGGTGATGCTAGGGTTGTAGAGATATTAGTATGCGGTAACCCAAAAGTTTTTTGGAGTCCCGGATGAGATCCCGGACGTCACGAGGAGTTTCGGAATGGTCCGGAGGTGAAGAATTGTATATAGAAAGTCCAGTTTCGGCCACCGGAAAAGTTTCGGGGGTCACCGGTATTGTACCGGGACCACCGGAAGGGTCTCGGGGGTCCACCGGGTAGGGCCACCTATCCCGAAGGGCCCCGTGGGCTGAATAGGGAAGGGAACCAGCCCCTGGTGGGCTGGTGCGCCCCCCTTGGGCCTCCCCTGCGCCTAGGGTTGGAAACCCTAGGGGTGGGGGGCGCCCCACTTGACTTGGGGGGCAAGTCCCCCTCCCCTAGGCCGCCGCCCCCCCCTTTAGATGGGATCTCTAGGGGCCGGCGCACCCCCTAGGCCCCCTATATAAATAGGGGGAGGGAGGGCAGCCGCACCCTAGTCCCTGGCGCCTCCCTCTTCCCCTATACCACCTCTCCCTCTCGCTGAGCTTGGCGAAGCCCTGCCGAGATCACCGCTGCTTCCACCACCATGCCGTCATGCTACTGGATCTCCATCAACCTCTCCTTCCCCCTTGCTGGATCAAGAAGGAGGAGATGTCTTCCCCAACCGTACGTGTGTTGAACGCGGAGGTGATGTCCGTTCAGCACTAGGATCTTCGGTGATTTGGATCACGACGAGTACGACTCCCTCAACCCCGTTCTCTTGAACGCTTCCGCTCGCGATCTACAAGGGTATGTAGATGCACTCCTCTCTCTCGTTGCTAGATGACACCATAGATTGATCTTGGTAAAGCGTAGAAATTTTTTATTTTCTGCAACGTTCCCCAACAGTGGCATCATGAGCTAGGTCTATGCGTAGTTTCTTTGCACGAGTAGAACACAAATTTGTTGTGGGCGTAGATGTTGTCAATTTTCTTGCCACTACTAGTTTTATCTTGTTTCGGCGGCATCGTTGGATGAAGTGGCCCGGACCGACCTTACATGTACGCTTACGTGAGACAGGTTCCACCGACTGACTTGCACTAGTTGCATAAGGTGGCTAGCGGATGTCTGTCTCTCCCACTTTAGTCGGATCGGATTCGATGAAAAGGGTCCTTATGAAGGGTAAATAGAAATTGGCATATCACGTTGTGGCTTTTTACGTAGGTAAGAAACTTTCTTGCTAGAACCCTATTGCAGCCATGCAAAAACATGCAACAACAATTAGAGGACGTCTAACTTGTTTTTGCAGCATATGCCTTGTGATGTGATATGGCCAAAAGGTTGTGATGAATGATATATATGTGATGTATGAGATCACGTTCTTGTAATAGGAATCACGACTTGCATGTTGATGAGTATGACAACCGGCAGGAGCCATAGGAGTTATCTTAATTATTGTATGACCTGCATGTCAATGAATAAACGCCATGTAATTACTTTACTTTATTGCTAAACCGTTAGCCATGGTAGTAGAAGTAATAGTTGGCAAACAACTTCATGGAGACACGATGATGGAGATCATGGTGTCATGCCGGCGACGAAGATGATCATGGCGCCCCGAAGATGGAGATCAAAGGAGTAATATGATATTGGTCATATCATGTCACTATTTGATTGCATGTGATGTTTATCATGTTTTTGCATCTTATTTGCTTAGAACGACGGTAGTAAATAAGATGATCCCTCGTAATAATTTCAAGAAAGTGTTCCCCCTAACTGTGCGCCGTTGCGAAAGTTCGTTGTTTCGAAGCACCACGTGATGATCGGGTGTGATAGATTCCAACGTCCACATACAACGGGTGTAAGACAGATTTACACATGCAAAACACTTAGGTTGACTTGACGAGCCTAGCATGTACAGACATGGCCTCGGAACATAAGAGACCGAAAGGTCGAACATGAGTCGTATGGAAGATACGATCAACATGGAGATGTTCACCGATGATGACTAGTCCGTCTCACGTGATGATCGGACACGGTCTAGTTGAGTCGGATCATGTATAACTTAGATGACTAGAGGGATGTCTAATCTGAGTGGGAGTTCATTAAATAATTTGATTAGATGAACTTAATTATCATGAACTTAGTCTAAAAACCTTTGCAAAATGTCTTGTAGATCAAATGGCCAACGCTCATGTCAACCTCAACTTCAACGCGTTCCTGGAGAAAACCAAGCTGAAAGATGATGGCAGCAACTATACGGACTGGGTCCGGAACCTGAGGATCATCCTCATAGCTGCCAAGAAAGCATATGTCCTAGAAGCACCGTGAGTCATAGCGCCTAGATCCAGGTTCTAAAGATCCGCATATGTGAGTCATTTACTTTAATCTAAAATGTGCAGATATAAATTAAATAAATTAATTTACTTGTTAGTTGAATGGCAAATTAAGGTGTACCTACATTTTTCAAGAAAAAATGAATATATCTAGTTTTATGTATGGAATTTGGCTAAAAAAATGTGATCTTTTACCACGGCCTAATGGTACATCCTATTCTGATTTTCCGAACGCTGAGGCCCTGTTTGGTTCGGCTGTTGATTTCGAAAAGCAGCTGTGAAAAATCTGTTGTGGAAAAACAACTATGGAAAATCTGACGTGAAAAAGATGTAGATCATTTGGCAAACCAGCTGATACAGCTTTTTTAGATTTTGGCCCGTAGCGAAATCGGATTTTGAAAAGCGTGTCCTGGGCTGCTTTCGCTTTTGGTTCAGATTTTGGCAGCGAATTTCTGGAATCGGATTCTGCTGGGTTCGCCCTTTGGTTCAGATTCTGCTGCACGGCAACGGAATCCATCGATAAAAGCTGAACCAAACAGGGCCGAAAGGATACATGAGGACAACAGCTAGCGGTGTGACGCTACGCGATGCTTCGTAGTGTAGGTCTCACTCACACTTGATCCAATCAGCAGTCTCCAAGGAGATACTAGTCACAGCCACTTCTAGCCACAAGCTCACAGCAACAGCATTTCCTGGTTCTCGCTGCTCCAAGTGTTCTGACAAGAAGAGATCTCTGCAGCACCAATTGCATCAAAGCTCAAGATTTTTCTCCCTATCCATGTTTATATTGTAAATCTTACACATCCCCTCCTATCAAGTCATATTCACACTCACGCCTCTCTTGGAGAACCCATACAGCAGACTCCAGACATAGCTCCCCAATGGGGACGACCACCATGTCCCTTTCCTCCTCGTCCTTTGCCGGTAAGATGGTGAAGAACATACCGTCGCCAGCTCTCTTCGGTGAGGCCCGCGTCACCATGAGCAAGACTGCAACGAAGGCGAAACAGGTTTCCTCTGGCAGCCCATGCTACGGTGCCGACCGCGTGCTCTACCTCGGCCCACTCTCTGGTGAGCCCCCCAGCTACCTCACCGGTGAGTTCCCAGGCGATTATGGTTGGGACACAGCCGGACTTTCGGCTGACCCGAGACCTTCTCCAAGAATCAGGAGCTAGAAGTGATCCACTGTCGTTGGGCCATGCTTGGGGCACTTGGTTGCGTCTTCCCTGAGTTGCTCGCCCGCAATGGCATCAAGTTTGGTGAGGCCCTTTGGTTCAAGGCCGGCTCCCAGATCTTTAGTGAGGGTGGTCTCGACTACCTCGGCAACCCTAGCCTTGTGCACACGCAAAACATCCTAGCTATTTGGGCATGCCAGGTCGTGCTCATGGGTGCCGTCGAGGGGTACCGCGTTGCCGATGGCCCACTCGATGAGATCGTCGACCCAATATACCCAGGAGGCAGCTTCGACCCTCTCGGCCTAGCCGACGACCCCGAGGCATTCGCCGAGCTCAAGGTGAAGGAGATCAAGAACGGTCGCCTCGCCATGTTCTCAATGTTCGGCTTCTTTGTCCAAGCTATCGTCACGGGCAAGGGCCCACTTGAGAACCTCGCTGACCACATCGCTGACCCAGTCAACAACAACGCATGGGCGTTTGCCACCAACTTTGTCCCTGGCAAGTAAGATGTCTTAGAGATTGTGCACACCACAAAGCATGTTGTTGTGCGGTTTAAGTTGTACTACCATGATGTATATTACGAGAATTTTGTGCGAAAACAATGCAAAATTTGTCCGCTTTCAATGTTGTGGCTTGCAAGATTTGTCGGCCTCGCTGAAACAAATAAGTACTTTGTCATGCGCTTAATTAACTATTACTTCCTGGCTTCGGAATTACTTGTCACTCAAATGGATAATTCCGGACGGACGGATGTGTCTGACACTAAAATACATCCGTTTAAGCCCCAAGTAATTTTTGATAGAGGAAGTATCATATTGTTCTCAGATGATTGACAACTTATAGGATCGTGTGTATCGTTAAATTTGTGGAGCCTGAACGAGGAAAACACTAGTATATATATTTTTCATTGAAGATTTCGGTTTCGTGTTTACTCTCCACGCCTTTGATCAAGGCAACCATCTGAAGTGATCTCTATTCATCTCGCTCAGTTGCAAGGGCCATGATTTATTTTCATTTCATAATTTGCAACAAAACAGAGTGTGTCCAATTATATTGCATCAATGATATTTTGGATCTATCTGCATTTTTTACTTTATGATTTGGACAATTTAGAGACACATACACATTGATGTAGTAAACAATAATGGTTGTCTCGCCACGTTTGGCTTCTATGCGCACATGCCATCGTCACACGGGAAAGCATTGTTAGATTTCTCCATCGAAGAAGTACCTCCGTGCTATTACTTCAAATTTATCAAACCTGTCATAAAAGCACCCATTGTTACTTTCTTAGTTAATCCAAAGATGAATGCAAGTAGGTCTATTGTATATGAAGCCAAATTAAGCCCGGTCCAAACCTGACAGCTACAACATCACTGCATCCTATACGATCATCCCCATGTCCCATGTCATAATCACCACTTTCGGCTGTTGTTTCGCTGCCCCTAAACCTACTAGGCTATTCTTTCAGCAAATGCAAATCAACTAAGAACTACCGAACTCCTAGATGTGTGATGCAGTTCTTAAACCAATCATGTTATTTTCTTACCCAATTTCACCACACAACTAATATTGATCGTTTTCACCCGATACATTGCCTCAATCATAGCATGTGCCATCAATAAGAGAGAGTCCAATATGGTATCCACCCCAACTAATTGATCTCCCCCAAACTCAACCACCCATAGCAAATCCTTCACCCTCCTTTGTCTCCATTATATATTTCAAGCACCCCTCCTTGCTATCACAGGAAAACCCTCCCCAAAGCCCACCATGGCCCAGAGCCATGTGGTTCGAGTCACCACCGGATGTTGTTGCCTAAATTGAGAAGACAGTGTCACTGTGGGGAGGTAATCGATTTAGTTGAGGAGCGGGATGCGAGAAGGAAGGCATCGATGCTATGAAATTGTGGTGGGTGGCAAATTATTGGAGCCGGCGATGGGTGGACATCCACCTATAGATCAACACGGCAGTCTCTATTTTGTGCTCATTTAATTTCAAACAAAATAAGAACTATTGTTATTCTTCGGAAATCATATAGGAGTACATAGACATTAAAATGTACTTTTACAAAAGATAGCTATCATAAATTTTGCACAATATAAATGTTGTTGCATGATCATCACCAAAACAGAAAGATAGGGCGGCATTAGAATCAACCACACGCCAAGATTTGCCTTTTAGAGAACTACAACTTGTATTTATTTATCAGATTCCTGTCCAACTTTAAGATCTAAATATACAAAAATCAAACATACATAATTATAAGTGAAAATTATAGGGTTAATTATCCTTTTGCCCTCAGTGGTGTCCATGTGCTCAGTTTTGCCCTCAGTTGCGAATTGTGCTCAGTTTTGCCCCTAGTCCATGCGCAGCTACTATGACGAGGCCAAACGGCCATATTTTAGTCCATTCCGTCCGCCGGCGTTAGTGGTAGCGTGGGTCCGGAGCATACACGTGGGACCGTGTGGACGTGGGTTCGGAGCTGACATGTGGGACCGTGCAAAAAAAAATCCCCAAATCAATCCTAGGGTTCTAATAACCTGCCAACTCGACGTGCCCACTCTGCCCCGTCCGCCGGATGGCCGTCCCGCGCCGCCGCCAGCACCTACGCCGCCACCAGCTGCACTACCGCGGTCGTGGCCGCGGCCGTCCTGATCCACCACTACCTGCGGCGCCCGCCACCTTCCTGCGACGCCATGGGTGGGGCGCCCGCCACCTGCTCGACCCGCGCCGCGGCCTCCTTCCGTGCGTCCGGCCAGAGCGCTAATAGGTGGGGGGCTGGTGGAGCTGTTTAAAGCACGAGGGTGCACCCCAGGGCGAAATGGCGAGCAGCGGCGACCCCGGAGTATTTGGCAATGCATGCATCATCAGGCCATAGATACGCCGTGTCCACGAGGGGTAAGTCACGCCTCCTATTTAGATTGAGCTTAGTTGTGCATTTGAGCAGTCGATTTGAGTTGGTTTGCCCGGTTAGTGTGCTGATTGCGTCTCTGTTTTTCGTCGGTTAGGATGGAGTTGCGGTTTGCGTTCTTGGTGCACATTAGAAGGGACAGGTACATGTTGAATGCAAAGATTAAGAAGAAATTCCAAGGAGGTTTCGATTATCGGTTGCCAATGGCTTGTAATTGGAGTTTCAGACAATTTGGGGAGGTAATTTGTAGTCAATATCCTTGGGGTTTGCTTGATGAAGTGGAATACAAATACTATGATGGGAAAAGAGATGGGTGACAGTTAGTAATGATGAAGAGTTGGCTATCATGTTTGCTAGGCATAAGGAGAAAGAGAATTTTCATGTGAGGCTGCAAATTGATGTGATTGAGCAGGCATTTGGACCTAGGATGGCTAGTGCAACATCTCGGGGAGAACCAAGTCGTCGTAATGGCAGCTCTAGCCAGAACAGTTCAGTTGGTGCACGAAAACATGGTGGCTCGACAAGCGTGGGCACCGGCAGTAGGCCCCCCCTTGAAGTGGAGCCTGATTCCTACAATTCTGGGGTTGATGAAGAGAATCTATATTCTGATGTTATTCAGAATTTACGATGGGCACCTCGGGCTGAAAACCAAGATGAGGCTCAGAATGCGGTCCGTGTGGATGACGACGCGGTGGGTGAAGACGAAGACCTTGCAGTTATTGAATAGGACCCTTTGATCCCTCATACGGAAGAAGGTACCATTTTTGCATGCATGACTGAGTGTAGAAATGCACTTGTGACATACTGCATCAAGGTAGAACGTACTTTTAAAGTTGACAAGAGCGATCAAGTACGTTACAGAGTGCACTGTCCAACTGAGGGTTGTCCATGGAGGATGCTTGCATCTAAAATGCGAAATAGCATGAATTTTCAGGTTAAAGTGAACCCTTTCAGGCACACATGCCAGGAATCAACCCTTAGGAAGGATACAGTCAGTAGAGCAAAGTCAAGATGGGTGGCAGAAGAAGTAAAGAAGTAGGTGAAAGAAAACCAGCAAGTGGGTCCAAAGGAATTGCAGAAGAACATCAAAGACAAGTTCAAGATAGATTTACCATACATAAGGTTATTCAATGGTAAACAACATGCTATGAATTCTATTTATGGTAACTGGCAGGAAAGTTTTCAATTGTTGTACGCATTCAAAGGTGAAGTGGAGAGGACCCGCCCAGGTAGTATTTTAGATATTGACCACCACACCTTGGAGTACACATTCAGGGGTGTGACAAAGACGAAGAAATGCTTTAGGAGGGTTTTTGTCTGCTTTGAGGCTTGTCGCCACGGCTTTTTGGTAGGCTGCAGGCCTTATTTGGCTATTGATGCTACTTTTCTCACAGTGAGGTTTAAGGGATAGTTAGTAGAAACTTGTGCAGTTGATGCACACAGTTTTGTATTTCCAGTTGCGTACGGTGTGCTGGAGACAGAGTCTGAGGAGAGGTGGACTTGGTTTTTGCATAATCTGCGCTGGGCTATTGCACATCCCAATGGGTTGGTAATTCATACAGATGCCTGCAAAGGTTTAGAAGTGGTCGTTGACAATGTGTTCCCTAGAATAGAGCATAGAGAATGCATGCGTCCCCTTGCTGCAAATTTTGTGAAGAAATTTAAAGGAAAGGTGTATACCGATAATTTATGGCCAGCATCTTTGACTTGCAGTGTAAAGAAGCAGAACTACCACTTGAGGCAGTTATACATGAATCCCAAAGTGAAAGAATACTTGGAAACACACCACTCCAAGTTATGGGTCAGAAGCCAATTCAGTGAACTAAGCAAAGTTGACTATGTGCACAATAATCTAGCAGAGTATTTCAACTCAACGATACGGAAACTAAAGGGTCATTATGTGGTGGATTTGCTTGACAGGATAATGATAGAATACATGCAGAAATTTCATTATCGTGCAGGAATAGCCAAGGCAAAATTCATGAGCCACATTATCATCCCTGCCGTGATGAATGAATTGAAGCAGAAAACAACAGGCTTGGAAATGAACATGACTCTTTGCTCGGGTACCACAACAGAGATATCATATTTGGATAAAGAGAAGAGTGAATGGGGATATCCAGTGGATTTAAAAGATAGAACTTGCAGTTGTAGGCAATGGCAGATAACTGGGTTGCCATGCATTCATGCCTTGTTTTTCATCACTTCTCTCCCAGGTCCAGCAAGGAACGTAAAACAGTATGTGCATGATTACTACTCTATTGCAAGGTTCAAGGCCACATATGCGTATGCCTTGCCTGCTATGGAAGGAAAACAACAATGGGACATTGTGGACCCTGGATTCAAGCTTTGCGCTCCAGTTCTGAAGAGAGCAACAGGTAGACCAAGGAAGAGTCGAATCAGACCTCGCAGCGAAGAGCTGGACTTGGAGCAAGGAAGCGTAAGTGCACAAGGTGTGGTGGGTCTGGTCATTTCGGTAATTATTGTGATAACATAGTAGATCCAACGTTCGGAGAGAGTTTCGATGAAGGCTTCGATGAAAATGTTGGTCAGCAGCCAGTTGCCTCAATAGATGATGGAATTGAAGATCAACAGCCAGTTGCATCAGATGAGGATTTTGACAAGGTTCCAAATGATGATGGTCAACAGCCGCATGATTTTGACGATGATCCAAAATATCCTCCAAATGATGATTCAGGTGAGGCTCCAAATGGTGATCCAAATGAGGCTCCAAATGTGATCCAAGTGAGGCTCCAAATGGTGACCAACCTTCTATTGTTGTGAGTTCTGCTAGGTATGTAAATCTTTTAATTACTATTGTACATTTATCACTTGACATTATATCACTACCCTTTATGTTTTGCACACCTCTGCAGTAGGTTTGAAGAAGACGCGCAAGGTACCGACAACCAAGAGGAGAAGAGAAGAAGCAGTGTGCACAAGATGCACGAGGAGCAAAGTGATGTCAAGAAGCTCAAGGAACAAACAGAAGCTCCAACACTATTTATGAATAATTATTAAACATTATGAGTAATATTGTATTTCTGTTGAGTGATGTTGGACCTATGTTAGAACTATGTTTGAATGATGTTGGACCTATGTTACAACTACAAATTTGACATGCTATATGGATGTTGTAATTCTTTCAAAACTTTGGTAAACTCACATTCATGAAAAATGTGCTAAAAAGAGCTCCAAAGGTAGGGTAAACGGCCTTATTTCTAAGCAAGATTTTTTTGACCTTGTCTAGATGAGCCAAATAACTATCCTACACATATATTCTATATACACAAACAATGTGCGCTGGTTTTTCCTTTTTTTTGATTGTTTATTTTTATTTTGTTTTGCTCATTTGAATTTTGGTCAAACCTAACTTTGACCAAGATTTAAACAAGTCTAAAATATCAAAATGAAAAACTAAGTCTGGATCCTTCTTAGTCACTCCAAAATGAAGCTGTGGTGAGGTTTTTGAAATTTTCACGAAAAATGTGCTAAAAAAGAGGAGTCCAAAGGTAGGGTAAATGGCCTCATTTCTAAGAAAGGTTTTTTTCGACCTTGTCTAAATCAGCCAAATACCTTTCCTACACATATATTCTATATATACAGACTATGTGCGCTGGTTTTTCCATTTTTTGATTTTTTTTTAATTTTGCTCATTTGAATTCTGGTCAAACCTAACTTTGACCAAGATTTAAACAACTCTAAAATATCAATGAAAAACTAAGCCTGGATCCTTCTTAGTCACTCCAAAATGAAGTTGTGGTGAGTTTTTTTTTTTGAAATTTTCATGTTCATTTCCCCAAAACACTTCTCTTCACTTCATTAGAGTTTGAGATACTTGAGATATCACATAATACACATGAACTTTTCCTTTAAATGTATGTAAACCTTGTTTATCAACATAAATCGCTAGTATATGACATAAGAAGACTATGTGCGCAGATTTTTCATTTTTCTAATTTTCATTTAATTTATTATGCTCATTTGAAATCTGGTCAAACCTATATTTGACTGCTCCAAACCCCTCCCAAACCCCGCTAACCCTAGCGCTGAACAGGGACCGTCCATCTAACCCTAGCGGCGATCAAGGACCATCGATCTAAACCTTCTAGAAGATATCTGCGGGGAGGAGGGGGCGATCCATGAGATGCAATCTGATTGGCTAGGCTATTTTTTTCTCAACACGTATCGGGGGCGCTGGATAGACCGTTGGCCTGCCTCTTTGTCTAGGCCTGAGCGCATTTAATTGCCCATTTCAGCCTTTCCAAGCCTACATGCATGGGAAGGGCGGCGACGTGGGGAGGCGGACGTGCATGCATGCGAGCGAGGCGAGCGACGTGGCCATGCACGTATTGATTCAGAATTGCATTGTTTCAGATAACGGCAGTGAGTCAGATGCACGCGCCCGGTCAAAGAGCTCCATGCGGTGATTCAGATGCACGCACGCGCCCCATGCATCATTTCCGTGCCAAAATTTAAGGGTTCATAACTTAAAGGATACACACACGCGTCCGGATTCACACACGTACCGTTCTAATCCCTTGTTTCTTCATCTCCCTCCCACAGGCCTATTTATATGGGGTGTCTCTCTTCCTCTCCCACTCGCCATCCAAAATTCAGATCCATTCTCTCCAACTTCAAACACCCAAGCGAACGATCCCTCCAAGCGACCAAGTGAAGATGCAGTACAATGGGCCGACCTTCCTTCGACCACCTGTCGTGTCGGAGCTGCGCTACCCACTGGGCGTGCTCGTGGAGAGGGAGCTCCGTGTGTGGGCGACATCAAGGTGGAGGGGGTCCGTCGACCTCACCCGCGCCTTCCTCGGAGTCGGCTATGCCCACCTCCCACGGGGCTCGCCTAGGATGTACACCATCAACAAGGTTCGTGACCACACCGGCATCCTCCTACTGCCCACAGTCACCTTCACCAACCCGTTTGACGCGTGCGAGCTCCTGGGCCAAGTGTTTTGGTGCGGCTGCGAGTCCATCTTCACGATGTACAACATCTTCACCAACTACGAGTGCATCTTCCCCACTGAAAACCAGATGCACTCCTTTCCCTACGACGACGAGGAGGAATGAAGTTGAAGACGGTGTTGAAGGGGCGCGCGGCCAAGGTGGAAGAAAGGTCAAGATGAAGATGTTCAAGAAGGGGTGCGAGCCCGGTGTGAAGTTTGTTCATCAAGCTCGTCATGTTTTAGTTTTATCGTTTTTATTTTGTTGCTTTTCTATGTCGTGCGTGCCGTGTCGTGTCCCTGGACTATGTAGGGTACCCATCTATGTAAGGGTACGTGTGTTGCATCTTATCTATCCAAGTTATTATGTATGTTCAAAAATGTTCGTGCCCAAACATGCGCATTTCTTCCGTAAACCAAGTCATGAAGTAACGTGCATATTTATTCCCTTTAAATCCTAAACCAAGTGCCACTCTAACCAGAATCATGTGGCAGTGCAAGCATACGTTTCCAACCCTTCAAAATTTCAGTTCAAAACAAAAGAAAACCACTCTCACGCGTGTGTAAATATTCAGTACAAACGTGTGTTTTTAAACCCTAAACCAAGTAACGGTCTCACTATTTATAGCTTCCTTCCCTAGGCATGTCAAAGTCTTTCTATCTACCCTAGCGGTTACCAGCGCAGCCCTAAACGCCACAAACCCGCGCGGTCTTGGGTTCAAGTCCCAGCTGCACCAATTTTTTGCTCTTAAATATTTAACAGCTTCAAAAGAATTCTAAACTTAATTGGCTCTCGAATAATTCAATTAGCTTCCACAAAAAGTTTCAGCATTAAATAAAATAATTTACTGCCTAAATTAAATCAGAACAAAAAACAGAAAAACACGCAAGAGACCTCATTTGCCCACCCTCGAATGGCCCTATTTGGATGCAGTTGGCCCATTAGTCTAGCCGGCACTTGGCTCTCCGCTCTGAATTTGGCCCAAAAAGGAACCTCTTTTTTACAGAAAGGCAGAGCAGAGAGTTGCATTTCATTGATTTCTGAATTTCTCATTTCTTCTCCCTTTTTTTAACATTTTTAAATGTTGGTCATTTCTTCTCTTTTTTCAACATTTAAACAACTTTGACCAACATTTAAAAAAGGTGAATTTCTCATACAATTTCAAGCTTATAAATTCCTCCATAATTCATGCCTTTCCATATAATTTCAACATTACACCCAGTGCGATTACCATAGCTATAAATGCCCAAAAGTAATTGTAAATGGGTATTTATGCTTGATCTTCAAGCTTCCTAACCTTCTTCTTCAACATCCTAAGCTCAACAGCAACAGCTAGCTCTCTGTCAGTGTGTGCTTCGCCCTCCATCTCTTCTTCCGGAGCTCGTGTTGCGGCCACTGTCGTTCGGGGCAGCATGCGCAACCATTCTTCATACTCTTCTTGCAGTTCATTCATCAGAGTCTTGGCCAAAGCATCGACCCAAAGGAAGAAACATTTCACCTGCATGAACGCCAAACAGATGAACCCATTGCTCAAAGATCCCGATCAAGAAAATGGTGCAAATGCCCCGATTCTTACCCCATTCTCCCTGCACACGTAGAACGGACGATTCTTGTTCCTCGGTGTGTGAGAAATCCTCCGATCAACGGCCCACCGACACCGTGGACAGACGAAGATAGGCATCTCCACGCGCGCCGGGATCTGCATCCATGAGGTGGTGCGGGAGCTTGAAGAAGACATGGAGCTCGGAGCCGAAGGGGATCTCAACGCCGCCGCGCCCTCCACAGCTATCGTCCAACCGCCTCTCTCTCTATCGCTATGGTCACCACCGTGTTGTGTGTCGCCCGCTCTCCCTGTCGCCGTGGTCACCGCGTGCCGCTCTCTGTCGCCCGCTTATATAGCACACCCGCAACGGCTCTCTGCTCAACGGCTCTTTGCTGGGTCCCACAAGCTGCGCGTGCACCGGTCTGATCGTCTAGCGCGTCTCTGCCGCCTGGTCCCACCTGTAAGGGCTGAGTCAAAAGGTTGACCTGACGGAGACGCCAGTTTTCACGGAACGAGTTGGTGTGGGCACACTAGGGGCAAAACTGAACACAATTCGCAACCGAGGGCAAAACTGAGCAAATGGACACGACTGAGGGCAAAAGGATAATTAACCCAAAATTATAAGCATGTTGATGAAATTGAATAAGCATTCAGATTTCGAAGTATGTGAATATATATTGCAATATAGTGAAACAATAATAGTATGCATAATTAGATGCATGCAATTTATTTGGAGTCATCTAGGCTCAGATTAAAAACGAAGTTATAGATGTGTGTGTTATCCCATAAATTTGGGAAAATGAAATCTTAAACTAACATTAGTTTCACCTAGAAGTAATAGTCTCCGTCATTTCATTTTTCCCAATTTATGTGGTAATGTCAGGCACTCCATTTTTTCTTTTCGAGATTACAATGAAAGGAGAAGCATTTTCTTTCAAGGTTAAAATTAGTAGTCTTGTTTTTTTACCAAACGTGATATTTTTGTTTCTATGGCAGCATAATGAGTCTCTACTTTAATTTAATTCGGGAATAAACTAATTTACTTATCAGTAGAATGTCAATTAAATGGACCTACAATCTTCATGAGAGTAAAAATGGGTATACCTAGCTTTATGTATGGACTTTCCCCAATAATGTGATCTTTTACTAGGATGAGATGGTACATCCTATTTTGATTTTCAGAAAGCTAAAAGATTCGTGAGGACAACAGCTCACCAGAGTGCGCGCGGTATAACGTTGCGCGATGCTTTCTCGTGCATGCCAACCTGCAGATCTCACTCATACACTTGATCCAATCAGCTGTCTCCAAGGAGATCCTAGTCACAGCTACTTATAGCCACAAGCTCACGGCGATAACATTTCCTGGCTCCCATTGCGCCAAGTGTTCTGAGAACAAGAGATTGGTGCAACACCAATGGCATCGAAGCTGCAGATTTTTCTCCCTATCCATCTTTGTGTTGTCAGCTTACACACCAAATCGATGCGCTATGCCACGTCCGTTGCCATAAGTAGCCACCTTCCCTCTCATATCAAGGCATCTCCACACTCACTCATCTCTTGTAGAACCCATACAGCCGACACTTTGCTCAGCCTTCCAATGGCGACCACCACCATGTCCCTCTCCTCCTCGACCTTTGCCGGCAAGGCGGCGAAGAACGTGTCGTCATCGGTTCTTTTCGGTGAAGCCCGCGTCACCATGCGCAAGACTGCGGCGAAGGCGAAACAGATTTCCTCTGGCAGCCCATGATACGGCGCCGACCGTGTGTCGTACCTCGGCCCACTCTCCGGTGAGCCCCCGAGCTACCTCACGGGTGAGTTCACTGGTGATTATGGTTGGGACACTGCCGGACTTTCAGCTGACCCGGAGACCTTCTCCAAGAACCGGGAGCTAGAGGTGATCCACTGTCGTTGGGCCATGCTTGGGGCACTTGGTTGCGTTTTCCCTGGCCCGCAATGGCGTCAAGTTTGGCGAGGCCGTTTGGTTCAAGGCCGGCTCCCAGATCTTTAGTGAGGGTGGTCTCGACTACCTCGGCAACCCCAGCCTTGTGCACGCGCAAAGCATCCTAACTATTTGGGCATGCCAGGTCGTGCTCATGGGTGCCGTCGAGGGGTACCGCGTTGTCAGCGGCCCACTCGGTGAGATCGTCGACCCACTATACCCAGCAGGCAGCTTCGACCCTCTCATTCTAGCCGACGACCCCGAGGCGTTCGCCGAGCTCAAGGTGAAGGAGATCAAGAACGGGCGCCTCGCCATGTTCTCAATGTCCGGCTTCTTTGTCCAAGCTATCGTCATGGGCAAGGGCCCACTTGAGAACCTCGCTGACCACATCGCTGACCCAGTCAACAACAACGCATGGGCGTTTGCCACCAACTTTGTCCCCGGCAAGTAAGATGTCTTAAAGATTGTGCATACCACGGAGCATGTTGTTGTGTGGTTTGAGTTGTACTACCCACGATGTATATTACGAGAATTTTGTGCGAAAACAATGCAAGATTTGTCCGCCTTCATTGTTGTGACTTGCAAGATTTGTCGGCCTCGCTGAAACAAATAAATACTTTGTCACGTGCTTAATTAACTATTACTTCCTGGGTTCGGAATTACTTGTCACTCAAAGGGCGGACGGACGGATGTGTCTGGCACTAAAATACATCCGTTTGAGCTACAAGTAAATTTCTGATAGAGGAAGTATCATATTATGCTCAGATGAGTGACAACTTATAGGATCGTGTGTGTCCTTAAATTTGTGGAGCCTGAACGAGGGAAACACTAGTATATATATTTTTCATTGAAGATTTCGGTTTCGTGTTTACTCTCCATGCCTTTGATCAAGGCAACCATCTGAAGTGATCTCTATTCATCTCGCTCAGTTGCAAGGGCCATGATTTATTTTCTTTTCATAATTTACAACAAAACAGAGTGTGTCCAATTATACTGCATCAATGATTTTGTGGAACTGTCTGCATTTTTTACTTTATGATTTGGACAATTTAAAGACACATACACATTGATCTAGTAATCAATAATGGTTGTCTCGCCACGTTTTCATTTTATTACTTCAAATTTATCGAACCTGTCATAAAAGCACCCATTGTTACTTTCTTAGTTAATCCAAAGATGAATGCAAGTAGGTCTATAGTATATGAAGCCAAATTAAGCCCGGTCCAAACCTGACAGCTAGAACATCATTGCATCATATATGATCATCCCCATGTCACATGTCATGATCACCACTTTTGCCTGATGTTTTGCTGCCCCTAAACCTACCATACTATTCTTTCAGCAAATGCAAATCAACTACCAAACTCCTAGATGTTTTTATGTTGATGCAGTGCTTGAACCAATCATGTTATTATCACCACACAACTAATGTTGATCGTTTTCACCCGATACATTGCCTCAATCATAGCATGTAACATCAATAAGAGAGAGTCCAATATGGTATCTACCCCAACTAATTGCCCTCCCCCAAACCCAACCACCCGTAGCAAAGCCTTCAACCTCCTTTGTCTCCAGTATATATTTCAAGCACCCGCTCCTTGCTATCATAAAAAAAAAAAGCGATGCTACACACACACAACAGATATTGGACGATCACCGCACGACGCTACACATCAAGTCGTCCATGCATTAGAGCAAAAGTAGATAGCACAGTTCATTCTTGCATCATGTGGAGTTCGGGCAGCCAGTGTCATCCATGTAGTAGTTTCATAGGAAAAACTCCCCAAAGCGCACCATGGCCCAGAGCCATGTGGTTCGACTCGCCACCGGGATGTTGTTGTCTGAAGTGAAAAGACAACGTCACTGTGGTGAAGTAATTTTATTATAAACAAATCAAAAACTATTGTTATTCTTCGGAAAGCATACAGGAGTACATAGACATTAAAATGTACTTTTACAAAAGGTATCTACCAAAATATTGTAAATAAATAAATTTTGCACAATATAACTGTTGTTGCATGATCATCATCAAAACAGAAA
>NC_041391.1:131020386-131037368 GCF_002162155.2 Triticum dicoccoides
CTACAACTTGTGCTTGTTTATCAGATTCCTGCCGAACTTGAAGTTCTAAACATATAAAAATCAAACATACATAATTATATGTGAAAATTATAAGCATGTTGATGAAATTTAATAAGCACTGAGATTTCGAGGTATGTGAATATATATTTGCAATATAGTGAAACAATAATATTACGTGTAATCACATGCATGCAATTTATTTGGAGTCATCTAGGCTCAGATTAAAAACGAAGTTGTAAATATGTGTGTTGTCCCATAAATTTGGGAAATGAAACCTTAAACTAACATTAGTTTCATGAGTAATCGTCTCCATCGTTTCATTTTCCCAATCTATGTGGTAATGTAAGGCACTTCATTTGTTTTCAAGATTTACAACGAAAAGGGAAGCATTTTCTTTCAGGGTTAAAATTAGTAGTCTTGTT
The DNA here is from genome assembly GCF_002162155.2 of Triticum dicoccoides. Classification (NCBI taxonomy): domain Eukaryota; kingdom Viridiplantae; phylum Streptophyta; class Magnoliopsida; order Poales; family Poaceae; genus Triticum; species Triticum dicoccoides. The sequence goes on from NC_041391.1 coordinate 131,020,809, forward strand.
TTTTTATCAAACATAAATTTTTTTCTATGGCCGTATGATGAGTCTCTACTTTAATCTAAACATATAGATCATGCAAATTTAATTTGGGAAGAAATTAATTTACTTATCAGTAGAATGACAATTAAGCGAACCAACTTGTGGTTGGATGGTTAGGTGGACAATGGTATCCATCACCAGGGTTCAAGTCCTGGTGCTTGTATTTATCCTGGATTTATTTTAGGATTTTCGGTGATGCGCGTTCAGTGGGAGGAGACATTCCCGTTGACTATGAGGCGCCTACGGTGACTTCGTAAAATCTCAATATGATATGCCCTCAATCTCTCGGAAGTGCTCATATGGATAGGGCGTGCGTGTGTGCGTTCATAGGGCAAAAAAAAAGATGGAACTACAATCTTCATTAGAGTAAAAATGGGTATATCTAGCTTGATGTATGGAATTTGCCCAATAATGTGACCGTTTACTAGGATGAGATGGTGCATCCTATTTTGAATTTTCTGAACGCTAAAAGATACGTGAGGACAACATCTCACCAGAGTGCGCGCGGTATAACGATGCGGGATGCATCCTAGTGCATGCGAACCCTGCAGATCTCACTCGCACACTTGATCCAATTAGCTGTCTCCAAGGAGATCCTAGTCACAGCTATTTCTAGCCACAAGCTCACGGCGATAACATTTCCTGGCTCAGGACGTGCCAAGTGTTCTGAGAACAACAGATTTCTGCAGCACCAATGGTATCGAAGCTCCAGATTTTTCTCCCTATCCATCTTTATCTTGTCAGCTTACACACAAAAATCGATGCCTTAAGTAGCCTCTCCCCCTCTCATATCAAGGCATCTCCACACTCACTCATCTCTTGGAGAATCAATACAGCAGACACTTTTATCAGCCTTCCAATGGCGACCACCACCATGTCCCTCTCCTCCTCAACCTTTGCCGGCAAGGCGGTGAAGAACGTGCCGTCATCGGCTCTCTTCGGCGAGGCCCGCGTCACCATGCGCAAGACTGCAGCGAAGGCGAAGCAGGTTTCCTCTGGCAGCCCATGGTACGGTGCCGACCGTGTGTTGTACCTCGGCCCACTCTCTGGTGAGCCCCCGAGCTACCTCACCGGTGAGTTCCCTGGCGATTATGGTTGGGATATTGCTGGACTTTCGGCTGACCCGGAGACCTTCTCCAAGAACCGGGAGCTGGAGGTGATCCACTGTCGTTGGGCCATGCTTGGGGCACTTGGTTGTGTCTTCCCTGAGTTGCTCGCCCGCAATGGCGTCAAGTTTGGCGAGGCCGTTTGGTTCAAGGCCGGCTCCCAGATCTTTAGTGAGGGTGGTCTTGACTACCTCGGCAATCCCAGCCTTGTGCACGCGCAAAGCATCCTAGCTATTTGGGCATGCCAAGTCGTGCTCATGGGTGCGGTCGAGGGGTACCGCGTTGCCGGCGGCCCACTTGGCGAGATCGTCGACCCACTATACCCAGGAGGCAGCTTCGACCCTCTCGGCCTAGCCGACGATCCCGAGGCATTCGCCGAGCTCAAGGTGAAGGAGATTAAGAATGGTCGCCTCGCCATGTTCTCAATGTTCGGCTTCTTTGTCCAAGCTATCGTCACGGGCAAGGGACCACTAGAGAACCTCACTGACCACATCTCTGACCCCGTCAACAACAACGCCTGGGCGTTCGCCACCAACTTTGTCCCCGGCAAGTAAGATGTCTTGGAGATTGTGCACGCCATAAAGTGTGTTGTTGTGCAGTCTGAGTTGTACTACCATGATGTAAATTATGAGAATTTGTGCAAAAGCAATGCAAGGTTTGTCCAGCTTGAATGTTGTGACTTGCATCGATCTGATCGTTGTGACCACAATCCACGAGAACAGATAAATATTTCTGCTCGCGCTTAATTAGTTATCCATTATCATTATGTGTGCAGATCAGCGACGCCTCATATGATTGTGTAGGCTGGTCACGCTGGTGCATTTGCGGGGTCGGAGCAAAGGAAACGCTAATATACATTTTCATAGAAGCTTCCATCAATACAACAATGAGGAAGGATCTCAATTCAATTGCAAGGGGCATGGTTTTCTTTCATTTATTAATTTTCGACAAAAGCAGTGTGGCCAATTATACCGCATTAGTGATTTTTCATATCTCGCTTCCAGCCCAACCAAGTGATTCGGCTTACCGGTGTGGTCTAAAGTGAGAAGGCACTGTGTAACGGTCGGAAATTGTCGATTTAGTCGAGGATTGGGGTGCGAGAGGCGGTGTCGCCGATGCTGATATTGTGGTGGATGGCAAAGAATTGGAGGCGGAGATGGGTGGGCGTCCACATACACTAGTAGAAAATAGGGCTACCGTTCGCTGCTGGCCAGCCCATTAGTCCCGGTTCTTTAAGAACCGGGACCAATGGGGGGTATTAGACCCGGTTCGTGAGCCCAGGGGGGCCGGCCGGGGCCTCGTGGGCATTGGTCCCGGTTCGTATAGAACCATTTGTCTCGGTTCGAGCCACGAACCGAGACCAATGGTCCTCGCTGCTGGCCGACAACCATTGGTCCCGGTTCATGCCACGAACCGGGACAAATAACTTGCCTATATATACCCACCGCCGTGGCAGAGCACTCCACAGTGCTCTGTTTTTTCAATCCGACGAGGAGAGGGCATTTGGGTGCTCTAGTTCACCTCCTATGCAGATGAGGTGTTCGTTGAAATGCCCGAGCCACACTAGTTAAGCTTTCTCCTCTCGAAGCTCGACCTAGGAGCTCCATTTTTTTCGAGATTTGTCTAGATTTAGGGTTCCGTCATGCCCCATCCCCGTTTTCACCGTCGTTGATCGCCCGCGCCGATCTCGTCGCCGGCACCACCGTGGTGAGCCTCTTATTCTTATCTTCTTTATGATACTTATCTGATTTTCTTACTTTAGATAGATATTTGTCTGATTTTCTTAATTTTGATACACATAATTGTATGTAATGCACGCAGATGAACCGGCATTGGATGTATGGTGAGAGACACACCTCCGAGTACATTAAGGGTGTGCATATTTTTCTCGAAGTGGCTGAGGCAAACAAGCAAAATGGTTTTATGTGTTGTCCATGCAGTAAATGTGGGAATACGAAGTCTTACTCTGACCGGAAAATCCTTCACACCCACCTGCTTTACAAGGGTTTCATGCCACACTATAATGTTTGGACGAGGCACAAAGAAATAGGGGTTATGATGGAAGACGGCGAAGAAGAAGAGGACGATGACAACTATGTGCCCCCTGAATACGGTGATGCTGCAACGGGGGGAGCTGCTGAAGATCAAGAGGAACCAGACGATGTGCCCGATGATGCTGCAACGGGGGAAGCTGCTGAAGATCAAGAGAAACCAGATGATGTGCCCGATGATGATCTCCGCCAGTCATTGTCGATGCAAGGACGCAATGTGAAAGTCAAAAGGAGAAGCTGAAGTTCGATCACATGTTAGAGGATCACAAAAAAAGTTGTACCCCAATTGTGAAGATGGCAACACAAAGTTGGGTACCGTACTGGAATTGCTGCAGTGGAAGGCAGATAATGTTGTGCCTGACAAAGGATTTGAGAAGCTACTGAAAATATTGAAGAAGAAGCTTCCAAAGGATAATGAATTGCCCGATAGTACGTACGCAGCAAAGAAGGTAGTATGCCCTCTAGGATTGGAGGTGCAGAGGATACATGCATGCCCTAATGACTGTATCCTCTACCGCGATGCATACGAGGATTTGAACGCATGCCTGGTATGCGGTGCATTGCAGTATAAGATCAGACGAGATGACCCTGGTGATGTTGACAGCGAGCCCCGCAGGAAGAGAGTTCCTGTGAAGGTGATGTGGTATGCTCCTATAATACCACGGTTGAAACGACTGTTCAGAAACAAAGAGCATGCCAAGTTGATGCGATGGCACAGTGAGGACCGTAAGAAAGACGGGAAGTTAAGACCACCCGCTGACGGGTTGCAGTGGAGAAAAATCGAGAGAGAGTACTGGGATGAGTTTGCACGTGACCCAAGGAACGTATGGTTTGGTTTAAGCGCGGAAGCCATTAATCCTTTCGGGGAGCAGAGCAGCAATCACAGCACCTGGCCCGTGACTCTATGTATGTATAACCTTCCTCCTTGGATGTGCATGAAGTGGAAGTTCATTATGATGCTAGTTCTCATCCAAGGCCCTAAGCAACCCGGCAACGACATTGATGTTTACCTAAGGCCATTAGTTGAAGAACTTTTACAGCTGTGGAATGGAAACGGTGTACATGCATGGGATGAGCACAAATAGGAGGAATTTAACCTGCACGCATTGCTGTTTGTAACCATCAACGATTGGCCCGCTCTCAGTAACCTTTCAGGATAGACAAACAAGGGATACCACGCATGCACGCACTGTTTAGCTGACACCGAAAGTATATACCTGGGAAGCTGAAGGAAGAATGTGTACCTGGGCCATCGTTTATTTCTTCCGACCAACCATCAATGTCAAAAGAAAGGCAAGCATTTCAAAGGCGAGGCAGATCACCGGAAGAAGCCCACCATGCGTACCGGTGATCACGTACTTGTTATGGTCAATGATTTACACGTAATCTTTGGAAAGAGTCCCGACGGACTAGCTGTTCCGAGTGACGCTGGGGGACACGCACCCATGTGGAAGAAGAAATCTATATTTTGGGACCTACCCTACTGGAAAGACCTAGAGTTTCGCTCTTTGATCGACGTGATGCACGTGACGAAGAACCTTTGCGTCAACCTGCTAGGCTTCTTGGGTGTGTATGGGAAGACAAAAGATACAGTTGAGGCATGGGAGGACCTGCAATGTTTGCACGAAAAAGATGGCATGCCTCCAAAGCAGTATGAAGGTCCTGCCAGCTACGCTCTTACCAAAGAAGAGAAGAAAATCTTCTTTGAATGCCTGCTTAGTATGAAGGTCCCGACTGGCTTCTCGTCGAATATAAAGGGAATAATAAATATGGCCGAGAAAAAGTTTCAGAACCTAAAGTCTCATGACTGCCACGTGATTATGACGCAACTGCTTCCGGTTGCATTGAGGGGGCTTCTACCGAAAACGTCCGATTAGCCATTGTGAAGCTATGTGCATTCCTCAATGCAATCTCTCAGAAGGTGATCGATCCAGAAATCATACCAACGCTAAGGAGTGATGTGGTGCAATGTCTTGTCAGTTTCGAGCTGGTGTTCCCACCATCCTTCTTCAATATCATGACGCACGTCCTAGTTCATCTAGTTGACGAGATTGTCATTTTGGGCCCCGTATTTCTACACAATATGTACCCCTTTGAGAGGTTCATGGGAGTCCTAAAGAAATACGTCCGTAACCACGCTAGGCCAGAAGGAAGCATCTCCATGGGCCATCAAACAGAGGATGTCATTGGGTTTTGTGTTGACTTCATTCCTGACCTTAAGAAGATAGGTCTCTCTAAATCGCGGTATGAGGGGAGACTGACTGGAAAAGGCACGCTTGGAGGGGAGACAATAATATGCAGGGACGGATATTCTTGGTCTCAAGCACACTGCACAGTTCTACAGAACTCTACCTTGGTGACCCCTTATGTCGATGAACACAAGAACAGTCTGCGCTCCAAACACCCGGAGCAGTGCGACAACTGGATTACATGTGAACACATCAGGACTTTCAGCAGTTGGTTCGAAATACGTCTCAGAGATGAAAACACTGTTTGTGATGAGCTGTACTCGTTGTCCAGGGGACCATCTTCGACTGTTATGATTTGGAAAGGATACGAGATAAATGGGAATACATTTTACACGATCGCCCAAGATCAAAAGAGCACCAACAAAAACAGCGGTGTCCGCTTTGATGCAGCCACCGAGAGGGGAAAGGACACATATGTTGGAAATATGCCCTAGAGGCAATAATAAAAGGATTATTATTATATTTCCTTGTTCATGATAATTGTCTATTATTCATGCTATAATTGTGTTATCCGGAAATCGTAATACATGTGTGAATACATAGACCACAACATGTCCCTAGTAAGCCTCTAGTTGACTAGCTCGTTGATCAATTGATAGTAATGGTTTCCTGACTATGGACATTGGATGTCATTGATAACAGGATCACATCATTGGGAGAATGATGTGATGGACAAGACCCAATCGTAAGCATAGCACAAGATCGTGTAGTTTGTTTGCTAGAGCTTTTCCAATGTCAAGTATCTTTTCCTTAGACCATGAGATCGTGTAACCCCCGGATACCGTAGGAGTGCTTTGGGTGTACCAAACGTCACAACGTAACTGGGTGACTATAAAGGTATACTACGGGTATCCCCGAAAGTATCTATTGGGTTGACACGGATCGAGACTAGGATTTGTCACTCCGTATGACGGAGAGGTATCTCTGGGCCCACTCGGTAATGCATCATCATAATGAGCTCAATGTGACCAAGTGTTTGGTCACAGGATCATGCATTACGGTACGAGTAAAGTGACTTGCCGGTAACGAGATTGAACGAGGTATTGGGATACCGACGATCGAATCTCGGGCAAGTAACGTACCAATTGACAAAGGGAATTGTATACGGGATTACTTGAATCCTCGACATCGTGGTTCATCCGATGAGATCATCGTGGAACCTGTGGGAGCCAACATGGGTATCCAGATCCCGCTGTTGGTTATTGGCCGGAGAGCTGTCTCGGTCATGTCTACGTGATTCCCGAACTCGTAGGGTCTACACACTTAAGGTTCGGTGACACTAGGGTTGTAGAGATATTAGTATGCGGTAACCTGAAAGCTGTTCGGAGTCCCGGATGAGATCCCGGACGTCACGAGGAGTTCAGGAATGGTCCAGAGGTGAAGTATTGTATATAGGAAGTCCAGTTTCGGCCATCGGGAAAGTTTCGGGGGTCACCGGTATTGTACCGGGACCAGCGTAAGGGTCTCGGGGGTCCAAGGGGTAGGGCCACCTATCCCGGAGGGCCCCGTGGGCTGAAGAGGGAAGGGAACCAGCTCCTGGTGGGCTGGTCCGCCCCCCTTGGGCCTCCCCTACGCCTAGGGTTGGAAACCCTAGGGTGGGGGGCGCCCCACTTGACTTGGGGGGCAAGTGCCCCTCCCCTAGCCCCCCCCCCCTTTAGATGGGATCTCTAGGGGCCGGCGCACCCCCTAGGCCCCCTATATAAATAGGGGGGAGGGAGGGCAGCCGCACCCTAGTCCCTGGCGCCTCCCTCTCCCCCTATACCACCTCTCCCTCTCGTTGAGCTTGGCGAAGCCCTGCCGAGATCACTGCTGCTTCCACCACCACGCTGTCGTGCTACTGGATCTCCATCAACCTCTCCTTCCCCCTTGCTGGATCAAGAAGGAGGAGACGTCTTCCCCAACCGTACGTGTGTTGAATGCGGAGGTGATGTCCGTTCAGCACTAGGATCTTCGGTAATTTGGATCACGACGAGTACGACTCCCTCAAACCCGTTCTCTTGAACGCTTTCGCTCGCGATCTACAAGGGTATGTAGATGCACTCCTCTCTCTCGTTGCTAGATGGCTCCATAGATTGATCTTGGTGAAGCGTAGAAAATTTTGTTTTTCTGCAACATTCCCCAACAGTGGCATCATGAGCTAGGTCTATGCATAGTTTCTTTGCACAAGTAGAACACAAATTTGTTGTGGGCGTAGATGTTGTCAATTTTCTTGCCACTACTAGTCTTATCTTGTTTCGGCGGCATTGTGGGATGAAGCGGCCCGGACCGACCTTACATGTACGCTTACGTGAGACAGGTTCCACCGACTGACATGCACTAGTTGCATAAGGTGGCTAGCGGGTGTCTGTCTCTCCCATTTTAGTTGGATCGGATTCGATGAAAAGGGTCCTTATGAAGGGTAAATAGAAATTGGCATATCACGTTGTGGCTTTTTATGTAGGTAAGAAACTTTCTTGCTAGAACCCTATTGCAGCCATGTAAAAACATGCTACAACAATTAGAGGACGTCTAACTTGTTTTTGCAGCATATGCCTTGTGATGTGATATGGCCAAAAGGTTGTGATGAATGATATATATGTGATGTATGAGATCACGTTCTTGTAATAGGAATCACGACTTGCATGTCGATGAGTATGACAACCGGCAGGAGCCATAGGAGTTGTCTTAATTATTGTATGACCTGCGTGTCAATGAATAAATGACATGTAATTACTTTACTTTATTGCTAAACCGTTAGCCATAGTAGTAGAAGTAATAGTTGGCGAACAACTTCATGGAGACATGATGATGGAGATCATGATGATGGAGATCATGATGATGGAGATCATGGTGTCATGCCGGCGACGAAGATGATCATGGCGCCCCGAAGATGGAGATCAAAGGAGCAATATGATATTGGCCATATCATGTCACTATTTGATTGCATGTGATGTTTATCATGTTTTTGCATCTTATTTGCTTAGAACGACGGTAGTAAATAAGATGATCCCTCGTAATAATTTCAAGAAAGTGTTCCCCCTAACTGTGCGCCGTTGCGAAAGTTTGTTGTTTCGAAGCACCACGTGATGATCGGGTGTGATAGATTCCAACGTCCACATACAACGGGTGTAAGACAGATTTACACATGCAAAACACTTAGATTGACTTGACGAGCCTAGCATGTACAGACATGGCCTCGGAACACAAGAGACCGAAAGGTCGAACATGAGTCGTATGGAAGATACGATCAACATGGAGATGTTCACCGATGATGACTAGTCCGTCTCACGTGATGATCGGACACGGTCTAGTTGAGTCGGATCATGTATCACTTAGATGACTAGAGGGATGTCTAATCTTAGTGGGAGTTCATTAAATAATTTGATTATATGAACTTAATTATTATGAACTTAGTATAAAAACCTTTGCAAAATGTCTTGTAGATCAAATGGCCAACGCTCATGTCAACCTCAACTTCAACGCGTTCCTAGAGAAAACCAAGCTGAAAGATGATGGCAGCAACTATACGGACTGGGTCCGGAACCTGAGGATCATCCTCATAGCTGCCAAGAAAGCATATGTCCTAGAAGCACCGCTAGGTGAAGCACCCATCCTAGAGAACCAAGACGTTATGAACACTTGGCAGTCACGTGCTGATGATTACTCCCTCATTCAGTGTGGCATGCTTTACAGCTTAGAACTGGGGCTCCAAAGTGTTTTGAGCAACACGGAGCATATGAGATGTTCGAAGAGCTGAAAATGGTTTTCCAAGCTCATGCCTGGGTCGAGAGATATGAAGTCTCCGACAAGTTCTACAGTTGTAAGATGGAGGAAAATAGTTCTGTCAGTGAGCACATACTCAAAATGTCTGGGTTGCAGAACCGCTTGTCCCAGCTGGACATTAACCTCCTGGACGAGCCGGTCATTGACAGAATCCTTCAGTCGCTCCCACCTAGCTACAAGAGCTTTGTGATGAACTATAATATGCAGGGGATGGTGAAAACCATTCCTGAAGTATTTTTAATGTTGAAATCAGTGGAGGTGGAAATCAAAAAGGAACATTAAGTGTTGATGGTCAATAAAACCACTAGTTTCAAGAAAGGCAAGGGTAAAAAGAACTTCAAGAAAGACGGCAAGGGAGTTGCCGCGCCCGGTAAGCCAGTTGCCGGGAAGAAGCCAAAGAATGGACCCAAGCCTGAGACTGAGTGCTTTTATTGCAAAGGGAAGGGTCACTCGAAGCGGAACTGCCCCAAGTACTTAGCGGACAAGAAGGCCGGCAACACCAAAGGTATATGTGATATACATGTAATTGATGTGTACCTTACCAGTACTCGTAGTAGCTCCTTGGTATTTGATACCGGTGCGGTTGCTCATATTTGTAACTCAAAACAGGAGCTGTGGAATAAGCGGAGACTGGCGAAGGACGAGGTGACGATGCGCGTCGGGAATGGTTCCAAGGTCGATGTGATCGCCATCGGCACGCTACCTCTACATTTACCTACGGGATTAGTTTTAAACCTCAATAATTGTTATTTAGTGCCAGCTTTGAGCATGAACATTGTATCTGGATCTCGTTTAATACGAGATGGGTACTCATTTAAATCTGAGAATAATGGCTATTCTATTTATATGAGAGATATGTTTTATGGTCATGCCCCGCTGGTCAATGGTTTATTCTTAATGAATCTCGAACGTGATGTTACACATATTCATAGTGTGAATACCAAAAGATGTAAGATTGATAATGATAGTCCCACATATCCGTGGCACTGCCGCCTTGGTCACATTGGTGTCAAACGCATGAAGAAGCTCCATTCAAATGGACTTTTGGAGTCTCTTGATTTCGAATCATTTGACACGTGCGAACCATGCCTCATGGGTAAAATGATCAAGACTCCGTTCTCCGGAACAATGGAGCGAGCAACCAACTTATTGGAAATTATACATACTGATGTGTGCGGTCCAATGAGCGTTGAGGCTCGCGGTGGCTATCGTTATGTTCTCACCCTCACTGATGACTTAAGTAGATATGGGTATGTTTACTTGATGAAACACAAGTATGAGACCTTTGAAAAGTTCAAAGAATTTCAGAATGAGGTAGAGAATCAACGTGACCGAAAAATAAAGTTCTTACGATCAGATCGTGGAGGAGAATATTTAAGTCACGAATTTGGTACGCACTTAAGGAAATGTGGAATCGTTTCACAACTCACGCCGCCTGGAACACCTCAGCGTAACGGTGTGTCCGAACATCGTAATCGCACTTTATTGGATATGGTACGGTCTATGATGTCTCTTACCGATTTACCGCTATCATTTTGGGGATACGCTTTAGAGACAGCTACATTCACTTTAAATAGGGCACCATCTAAATCCGTTGAGACGACACCGTATGAATTATGGCTTGGGAAGAAACCTAAATTGTCGTTTCTAAAAGTTTGGGGATGCGATGCTTATGTCAAGAAACTTCAACCTGAAAAGCTCGAACCCAAGTCGGAAAAATGCATCTTCATAGGATACCCTAAGGAAACCATTGGGTATACCTTCTGCCTTAGATCCGAAGGCAAGATCTTTGTTGCCAAGAACGGGTCCTTTCTGGAGAAAGAGTTTCTCTCGAAAGAAGTAAGTGGGAGGAAAGTGGAACTTGATGAAGTACTACCTCTTGAACCGGTAAGTAGCGCAGCTCAGGAAGATGTTCTTGTGGTGCCAGCACCGACTGGAGAGGAAGTTAATGATGATGATCAAGGTACTTCGGATCAAGTTACTACTGAACTTCGTAGGTCCACAAGGACACGTTCCACACCAGAGTGGTATGGCAACCCTGTCCTGTAAATCATGTTGTTAGACAACGGTGAACCTTCGAACTATGAAGAAGCAATGGTGGGCCCAGATTCCAACAAATGGCTTGAAGCCATGCAATCCGAGATAGGATCCATGTATGAAAACAAATGTGGACTTTGACAGACTTGCCCGATGATCAGCAAGCGATAGAAAACAAATGGATCTTTAAGAAGAAGACGGACGCAGATGGTAATGTTACCATCTATAAAGCTCGACTTGTCGCTAAGGGTTATCGGCAAGTTCAAGGGGTTGACTACAATGAGACTTTCTCTCCCGTAGCGAAGCTGAAGTCCGTCTGAATCATGTTAGCAATTGCCGCATACTATGATTATGAGATATGGCAAATGGACGTCAAAACGCATTCCTTAACGGCTATCTTAAGGAAGAACTATATATGATGCAGCCGGAAGGTTTTGTCGATCCTGAGAATGCTAACAAGGTATGCAAGCTCCAGCGATCCATTTATGGGTTGGTGCAAGCATCTCGGAGTTGGAACATTCGCTTTGATGAGATGATCAAAGCGTTTAGGTTTATGCAGACTTATGGAGAAGCCTGCGTTTACAAGAAAGTGAGTGGGAGCTCTGTAGCATTTCTCATATTATATGTAGATGACATACTTTTGATGGGAAATGATATTGAACTTTTGGACAGCATTAAGGCCTACTTGAATAAGTGTTTTTCAATGAAGGACCTTGGAGAAGTTGCTTACATATTAGGCATCAAGATCTATAGGGATAGATCGAGACGCCTCATAGGTCTTTCACAAAGCACATACCTTGATAAGATGTTGAAGAAGTTCAATATGGATTAGTCTAAGAAGGGGTTCTTGCCTGTATTGCAAGGTGTGAAATTGAGCTCGGCTCAATGCCCGACCATGGTAGAAGATAGAGAAAAGATGAGTGTCATCCCCTATGCTTCGGCTATAGGGTCTATTATCTATGCCATGCTGTGTACCAGACCTTATGTAAACCTTGCCGTAAGTTTGGTAGGAAGGTACCAAAGTAATCCCGGCATGCAACACTGGACAGCGGTCAAGAATATCTTGAAGTACCTGAAAAGGACTAAGGATATGTTTCTCGTTTATGGAGGTGACGAAGAGCTCGTCGTAAAGGGTTACGTCGACGCTAGCTTCGACACATATCTGGATGACTCTAAGTCACAAAGCGGATACGTGTATATTTTGAATGGTGGGGCAGTAAGTTGGTGTAGTTGCAAGCAAAGCGCCGTGGCGGGATCTACATGTGAAGCGGAGTACATATGGCAGCCTCGGAGGCAGCGCATGAAGCAATATGGATGAAGGAGTTCATCACCGACCTAGGAGTCATACCCAATGCACTGGGGCCGATCACTCTCTTCTGTGACAACACTGGAGCTATTGCCCTTGCCAAGGAGCCCAGGTTTCACAAGAAGACCAGGCACATCAAGCGTCGCTTCAACTCCATTCATGAAAATGTTCAAGATGGAGACATAGATATTTGCAAAGTGCATACAGATCTGAGTGTCTCAGATCCGTTGACTAAACCTCTTCCGCGAGCAAAAAATGATCAACACCAGAACTCTATGGGTGTTCGATTCATCACAATGTAACTAGATTATTGACTCTAGTGCAAGTGGGAGACTGTTGGAAATATGCCCTAGAGGCAATAATAAAAGGATTATTATTATATTTCCTTGTTCATGATAATTGTCTATTATTCATGCTATAATTGTGTTATTCGGAAATCGTAATACATGTGTGAATACATAGACCACAACATGTCCCTAGTAAGCCTCTAGTTGACTAGCTTGTTGATCAATTGATAGTCATGGTTTCCTGACTATGGACATTGGATGTCATTGATAACGGGATCACATCATTGGGAGAATGATGTGATTGACAAGACCCAATCGTAAGCATAGCACAAGATCGTGTAGTTCGTTTGCTAGAGATTTTCCAATGTCAAGTATCTTTTCCTTAGACCATGAGATCGTGTAACTCCCGGATACCGTAGGAGTGCTTTGGGTGTACCAAACGTCACAACATAACTGGGTGACTATAAAGGTATACTACGGGTATCCCCGAAAGTATCTGTTGGATTGACACGGATCGAGACTGGGATTTGTCACTCCGTATGACGGAGAGGTATCTCTGGGCCCACTCGGTAATGCATCATCATAATGAGCTCAATGTGACCAAGTGTTTGGTCACGGGATCATGCATTACGGTACAAGTAAAGTGACTTGCCGGTAACGAGATTGAACGAGGTATTGGGATACCGACGATCGAATCTCGAGCAAGTAACGTACCGATTGACAAAGGGAATTGTATACGGGATTACTTGAATCCTCGACATCGTGGTTCATTTGATGAGATCATCGTGGAACATGTGGGAGCCAACATGGGTATCCAGATCCCGATGTTGGTTATTGGCCAGAGAGCTGTCTCGGTCATGTCTACGTGATTCCCGAACCCATAGGGTCTACACACTTAAGGTTCGGTGACGCTAGGGTTGTAGAGATATTAGTATGCGGTAACCCGAAAGTTGTTCGGAGTCCCGGATGAGATCCTGAACGTCACGAGGAGTTACGAATGGTCCGGGGGTGAAGAATTGTATATAGGAAGTCCAGTTTCGGCCACCGGGAAAGTTTCGGGGGTCACCGGTATTGTACCGGGACCACCGGAAGGGTCTCGGGGGTCCACCGGGTGGGGCCACCTATCCCGGAGGGCCTCGTGGGCTGAAGAGGGAAGGGAACCAGCCCCTGGTGGGCTGGTGCGCCCCCCTTGGGCCTCCCCTAGGGGTGGGGGGCGCCCCATTTGACTTGGGGGGCAAGTCCCCCCCTAGCTCCTCCCCTTGATATGGGATCTCTAGGGGCCGATGCACCCCCTAGGCCCCCTATATAAAGAGGGGGGAGGGAGGGCAGCCGCACCCTAGTCCCTGGCGCCTCCCTCTCCCCCCGTACCACCTCTCCCTCTCCTGAGCTTGGCGAAGCCCTGCCGAGATCACCGCTGCTTCCACCACCACGCCGTCGTGCTGCTGGATCTCCATCAACCTATCCTTCCCCCTTGCTGGATCAAGAAGGAGGAGACGTCTTCCCCAACCGTACATGTATTGAACGCGGTGGTGCTATCCGTTCAGCACTAGGATCTTCGGTGATTTGGATCACGACGAGTACGACTCCCTCAACCCCGTTCTCTTGAACGCTTCTGCTCGCGATCTACAAGGGTATGTAGATGCACTCCTATCTCTCGTTGCTAGATGACTCCATAGATTGATATAGGTGAAGCATAGAAATTTTTTATTTTCTGCAATGTTCCCCAACAACATATTATGGTTACATAGTGGACATATGGGAACTTGACTACGGAGTAGATTTTAAGGTCCCTTTGTTTAAGTGCAAATGGGTCAATCTGTCAGGAGGCGGGGTACAGGTAGACCCACAGTACGGAATGACAATAGTGGATCTGAACAATCTTGGGTACACTGACAAACCGTTCGTCCTAGCCAATGATGTGGCACAAGTTATCTATGTGAAGGACATGTCTACCAAACCGAGAAAAAGAAAAAATAAGGAAGCGGATACATCATACGATGAGCCAAAGCGCCACATAGTTCTTTCAGGAAAAAAGGGACATCGTGGGAGTGGAGGGCAAGACAGACATGTCTGAAGATTATGAAAAGTTTCATGAAATTCCTCCCTTCAAAGTCAAGGCTGACCCAAGCATCCTGATAAATGATGAAGATTATCCATGGTTACGACGCAATAAGGAAAGGACACAAGCGAAGAAAAAGTGAAGAGTTTCTCCACAACTATTATGATGATACCATGCCTACTTTCAACCTTTTTGTAGTTCATTTAAAATGCATGTTGCAACAGACAAGTTTTCCTATGAAATCCTGATACTTCGAAAGAGATTGTCCGTTTTGTACACGAAGTGCATCCAGTTTTTGCCGTAACCCTCTCAACTTTCTTGTATATGTTGTGTGGATGAAATGATGATACCTTGCCAAAATAAAATAGAGGCGCAATGCTCACCTGCACGTTGCTTAGCTTCAAGCCAACATGTAGGTGAGCACTGCACTTCTCCCTTCATCGTCTCTACACTCAGGGCTTATAAACCGCTGCGAGTGCCTCTTGCTTGGCGAGGTGGGACTAAAAAACAGCTGCAGAAAGAATCAACTAAAAAACACTTTTACCGGTTCATGCCACGAGCCGGTACTAAAAGGTGCTCGTGGGGCCCCAGCCTTAAAACTTGTACCAAATAAAATGCCTTTCTAACAGCCTTACAACTGGTACTAAAGGAATCAACTAAAAAGCTTTTATAAACCTCTAGATTTATTGAAACTAAAATTATATAGAATTTTGTTACAAACTTTAATAGCAAAAAGAATTATCATAAAAGAAAATAAATAAGTAATTAGAATTTTGTTGAAAACATTAAAAGCAAAAAGAATTATCATAAAAGAAAATAAATAAGTAATTAGAATTTTGTTCAAACATTAAAAGCAAAAAGAATTATCATAAAATAAAATAAATAAGTAATTAGAATTTTGTTCAAAACATTAAAAGCAAAAAGAATTATCATAAAAGAAAATAAATAAGTAATTAGAATTTTGTTACAAACTTTAATAGCAAAAACAATTATTGTAAAAGAAAACAATTAATTAATTAGAAACAAAAAAGAAAGCAAAAAAACTGGAAAAATTTTAAAAAAAAGTGCCACCTACAGGGCCACCACAGCCTGCATACGACTAGAAACCCATTACTAGGGCCAGGATGCAGGCCCGCGGTAAGCCCAATAGGCCCACAAGCACAAAGAGTGATTTTAGGTCTGTAAGCCTGCAGTAGAGAGGAGCTCGAAGTGGTTGGTTCGGCAGGGCTTATAAACCACTCCGAGCCCCTCTCGGCTAGCGAGGTGGGACTGAACATAGCACCGCACCACGTCATTTCTAGCACACGACCTTTGGTCCCGTTTGGTGCCACCAACCGGGACTAAAGGGGTGCATTGGTCCTGGTTGGTGCCACAAACCGGGACCAATGCACCCCTTTAGTCTCGGTTGGTGCCTCCAACCGGGACCAAAGGCCTCTGCTTCCCGCCCTTTGGGCTGCTAAAAAGAGGCCTTTGGTCCCGGTGGGTGCCACCAACCGGGACTAGATGGGTGCATTGGTCCCGGTTGGTGCCATGAACCGGGACCAATGCTCTGTCTATATAAGCAGCACTCGCGAAAATTTGGTTCAGTTTGTTCTTTCCCGCCGCCCGACACCGCCAGGCTGCCCGTCCGTCTCCGCCTCACCGTCGCCGTCGTCGCCCCGCGACGT
>NC_041391.1:131037919-131062262 GCF_002162155.2 Triticum dicoccoides
TTTTTATGATTTTTTTGAATTTTTATTGTGTATGTATAGGAAAATTGTGAATGATAGAAGTCATTTATGAATATGTTCATATTTAGAATAGAGGAAAAAGGAAAAAATAAGAAGAGAAAGTGTTTAATATAATTAGTTAGAAAAATAATAGAACTATAGTTAAACTAGTTTATTTTTCGTAAGTACTACTTTATTTTATTTATAGTAAGTGCTTCATATATAGTTGAACTAGCTAGTTGATTTAATAAACTACTTTATTTTACTATATATAGAAGTAGTTTGTTTTTAGAAATTAAGTACTACTTTATTTATTTATAGTAAGTGCTTAGTAGTTGAATTAGTTGATTTAATTAATAAAAGAAAAAAGTCCATTTTACTCCCTTGAATAAAGTGGGTGGTTCACTTTACCCCCGATCTTTATTTCTGTTCCCTTACCCCCCTCAACAAACCCAAACCGGACCAAAAAAAGACCCAGGCTAGTTTCTCTCCCCCAGTGCTGATGTGGCGCAGTCAACGGCGGTATTGACCCTAGTGGGTCCCACTTGTTAGATAAAAGATTTTACACGGACACCCTTCTCCAAAAATCTAAAAAGCAATCAAGCCATTCCCTCCTCGTCTCTCCTGTCCGGACGTGCCATGGGTACCAGAGGGCCTGTTTCCCCACCGGAGAAGCATCATGCGCGGGCGTCGGAGCAGCAGCCGCTGCTGGAGGGCCGCTGCAGCCGAGCTGCCGCGGGAGCCGGGCACTTGCTTGCGGGCGGGAGCAGCGGTGGTGGCGGGCGCGACGGGCAGGAGCAACAGCGACGCTGGGTGCAAGCAGCAGAGGCGCCAGCCTCGACGGGCGCGAGCACCGGCGGCGCATGGGTGGGAGCAGCAGCCGCGGAGGGCTTCATGTTCGTGCGCTGTGATGACCTGGTCAACGGTGTGCCGCCTGTGCGCACTTTGACCCGTCCGCCATCCCTGCTTCCTGCCGGCGAGTCCAGCCTACTGCTCTACTCCATGGAGTAGGCCTGTACGAGCATAGGCGCCGCTGCCACCTCCATGGAGGGCAGGCGAGGAGGCAGCCGACGGGACAGGGGTTGATTGCTTTTTTTCATTTTTGAAGGAGGATATCTTTGTGAAATTACAGGGACTGTTTTTAAAGGAGGGTATTTGACAAGTGGGGGCCACTAGGGTCAATACCGCCGTTGACTGCGCCACATCAGCACTGGGGGAGAGAAACCAGCCTGGGGGGTTTTGGTCCGGTTTGGGTTTGTTGAGGGGGGTAAGGAACCGAAATAAAGATCAGGGGGTAAAGTGAACCACCCACTTTATTCAGGGGAGTAAAATGGACTTTTTTCTTAATAAGACTACTTTATTTAACTATATTTAGAAGTAGTTCCCGCATCGGCGTCGATGATGCCTACCCCGCATCCTCGTCGTCGTCGACTCGGCGATGGAGGCCTGCTTGATCATGGCCATGTTCGGGACTGGGCTCCGCCGGGCTGGTATTGGGAGGTGCTACCTTCCGGGGGACGTACGTTGGTGAGGAGGCAGCCCTTTGTTGACCAGATCCTTGCTTGGTGGCGGTCGCGTGGGCCAGTGACGGTGTCGAGGCTTCCGGACACCGCGGAGGTGGTACGTCACCGTGTCAGCAAGGAGGACGAGCACGTCTGTCGCTACATGGTTGCATTGGAGGGCAGGTTCGACAATACCTGGCAGGTTCTTGAGGGATCTTACTAGAGCTATGATCATGTGATGGTTCCTTATCTTTGGGTGTCCACCGCCCGCGACGATACCCGTCGGGCGCTACGGTTCTAGCTGTATTAATTAGCGGTGCTATATGTATGATAGTATTCGAGGAGTATTAGTGATAATATTCGACAATGTACGGACACAAGAGATGATGTACTTTTGGTTATAATTGAATGCATGCTAATTTGAATACTACTTTATTTTACGATTTGATTTTGCTTATTGAATGCTCATATTGGAAAAGTACTCCTACTTTGAATGCTAAAATTAAAGAGCACTCTATGCAGAAATCTAGGAGCCTCCTCCATCATCCACACCGTCGTGGGGGTAGCTTCTCCTTAATTCCCATGTGCTAGACAATTTGGTGTAATAATGCACTCGGGAATGAAAGAAGGAGCTACATACCATCACCTATAGTCAACGCATAATTAATAATAATGATCTAATTTAGGTTTTTTAGTACATATATTTAATTGTACAAGTTTAATATTTGAATTATGAACTTAGGCCGGAAATGTCGTACTCGGACGACGAAAACCGCCCGGGGGAGTGCGAATGGTGCCACGACGACCGAGGTATGTGCGACAGGTTCATTGAGCTGGACAAAGATCGACGCTTCAGCATTAAGCTCGAGGAGACCTTCGATGTTCATACGGTACGCAACGACGACAATAGTTTTTTTTCATAATTAAGCACGACTTCAACTATTTTAACATGTATTTTTCATCTTTTCTAATTCGACTAGCTCATCCCATGCTATGCAAGACGCTATGTCTTGGAGAGGATGGGTTTTGAAGACCATGAAAGTATGGAAACCAAAAAAATTCTCCTAAGGACCCATCATGGTGTGGATTTTAAAGTAAAGATGTACAATGCTGAGAGTGTAACCCATTTTGGTTGCAAAAATTGGGAAGCACTTTGCAAGATGTATGGTTTTGATGAGGGTATGTGTCAGGACCCCGACTCAATGCCACATCGACCTAGCATGTAACACCTCATATCACTTTGCGGCCTCACACACGGTATTCCCACGGGTGTCGCCTTACCTTTGCCCGGGACCGTTTGCGCCTTTTGGCACACGTATATGACAGTGTCGCTAGCATCCACATGATAAGGAGCCCGGGCTGACATGGCTAGTCGTAAACCCAAAGTGGCACAGACTTACAGGGACAGGCATCCATGACCCAGCATCGAACGTGTCGGTCATCAGCGAGTGAATCCAGGCTGTAGCACTGGGCTAGCAGGACTCCGGTGAACCGGGCTGTAGCGGTGGGCTGGGCCGGCTTCTGCTGGGCCACCAGGTGGGTGGGCCTCAGGTAAGCGTCGGGTAAGTTTTCTCTGCTCTGTCTTTTACTTATTGTTTTCTATTTTGTTCTGTTTTGTTTATTTTTTTAATTTATTTTGCCACTGTTTTGAATTTAAAAATAATTCAAACAATGCCAAAAACTCCTCTGAATATTTTATATTGCTAGATGGACTTTTCCAAAAGCTTATAAAATATATCAGGGGTATTTGAAATTATATTCTAAGTATATGAATATAACTCAAATTCAAATAGCTAATGAATTAAATCCAAAGTCCCAAAAATAATTCCTTAAAAATGTTCAATATTTTGGTTGGGACCAGAACCCTTACCAAAAATTATCAAACATTTAAGAAGAGCATTTTGGAGCAATGAATGAGATTTCTAGGGTTTTTGCCCCTCTTTTATTTAAGTTTTTGAGGCTTCCAAAATTCCCTCAGTTCAAATTTTCAGAATTTAAACATGATGCACACATGAAGCTAGCCTAGAGCATTACCAGAAGCTAGGGATGTGACAACTCACCCCCACTAAACAAGAATCTCGTCTCGAGATTCAAGCGTAGGGTAGGATGAAAGGGAAATGCAAACTAGTACAATCTTCATGATCCAGGTTGCACTTCAAATGAACGTTGATTTGAACACCATCTTTGTCTTGTCGTCTTGCTCTGAGAACTCCAGCTAATCATGACAAGAAGAGGAAAGGAAAACTCTGGAAGGATCGGTCTTCTCGAAGGTTGAACAACTCAGGATTAACTCCCGGAATGTGACATAGCAACATCTCTCGAGCTGAGAGACGAAGCATACCTCTAGAGGGATGGAGTGGAGCAGGTGACGAGGTTCACTAGGTAGACAACAATTCCAGACTTAAGAATGTGGCGATCGGTTGTCAACGTAGCGAGGAGTTGAATTGCCATGACACCACGACGAAACATCCTGGAGAAGGGTGATTCGTAGATTATTATCTTAAGTGGCAAAAAGAATTACCTTTGATATAGAGATCATTGAGACTCTCTATATCAGCCTAAGGCAAATCACAGCAATCGACTGGCGGGGGTCGGTAGAATGGCATACTCGGACTTGGATGATGTGGATTACCTTGTTGAAGACAACGTAATGGATGAATTTGCTTATCACCGGAAATGGATGAGACCCATGGTAGAATGGCACATTGGCGGTGCCAGCTGGGAACAAAATGCAAATGCTGGGAATGATTCTGGTAACTATGGAAGAACCCAACAAAAGAGAGTGAGTTCACTGTTTGAAAAGATCATAGCATTGCCGAGGAAACGGAGAGGATCCCCAGTTAGTGCCGAAGATAACACCTAGCACTTGTGCGTGCTCTCAAGAACTTGAGCATTTCCACAATCATCAAGGTTTTACAAACATCCGTGTCAAGAATCCTGGCAACACAACATACCACCATGATGAACAACGATGGACGATGCAGATGCATAGGAAGATAACATCAACTCAGATTTCACCCTAGCGAGGCCAAGGAAACAAAATCTGGATGATCGACCGAGAGACATTTAGCACTCCGCTTCTAATGTTCTCCTTGACGTGCTAGTGTAACCCATTCTTAGATATGGTTTGCTAACTAGAACATCAAGTAAAGGTCGGACTTCGGGAGCAACAGAATCCATAAGGAACAGTTACGGAGGTAAATCCTACGAAATCCTTATGGGGAGGTGGCCAACTTCCTCAAACAAGATACTACAATGATAGGTCTTCCGGCTGGGTGTGTTGGCCACGACATCCACTTTACCGGTTATCGAGGGACCAATATTATAGTTGTTGGGAAATGTTCCAACCATCATATCTGCCTGAGATTCAGATCTGGTTGGTGTCAGGATATTCCAGACTCATCGAGTCTAGGAAGAAAAATGAAAGTTTGCAACACAAATCGACGAGATGACGTTGCGAGATTCTCGGGAAATGAACTACGATAACAAGCTCCAAAACATGAGCTGGTTCTGCTACAAACATGTGAACATGTTGTCCCAGACAAGCACGACCACATGGTAGTCTTATAATAAACACTACCGAGTTCTGGTTGGGAACCATCATCGAGGATATCAAAGTTCTTGATTAAGCCCGGGTTAGCTCTTAAAAAGAACTCCTTCTCCTAGAACAAATCAGTCAGTGGCTTGGTGTGCTAGGATACACATATGGAATGAAGATGATCAGTCTATCAAACCACAGAATACTTCGCACGTGCATAACTGACTTTGGATGGTTCCAGAGGAGGTAAAACATGCTTTCTCGAATTCACGGCGGCAACTTACATCAAATGCACGTGAATCAAAGGAAGTCACTTCTTCCATCCAAACATATACCTCAGAGACGGAACTCGAAGGCATTGTTTACAAAGTTTCCAACAATAGCTTAATGTTCAACAAAATCATGGAGGAGATAAGGATGTTGTCAACGGGCTCAACAACAATTCATCCGGGTTCCCTTTTTAAAAGGAATTCCATAGTTAAGTGAACACGGTGATAGCATTGGTCAGACCCAAAAGATATAATGGTGTATGCTCGAGGGATCAACCACGAGTAAGACAACATTACGAACATCATTGGTTCTGACTTGATTTGACGATAGCCCACACTCAAATCAAAGGATTGATAAGACAATAGGTCCAGCAACTGATCACAGGGACCAATCGATGAAGATATCATCTTTCTTCAACACACACTACACAAGAATATCCCTTTGGAACGAACTAAGTCAGGCAAGCTTTTATCTTCCAACCCTCCAAGTTGTCGTTTAGCTTAACCAACTAGCTCAGGGATATCTAACACCGATTCTTGGAGAGAAGGTGGTTCACAAGAAACCAACTTGATCACGAGCTCAACATAGCGGTCAGGTGACAACCTGGTAATACTTCCGAGAAGATCTTCGGAAATCACGAACCACCGGTATGTTACTAAGCTCGAGAACAATCTTGCTTTTCAGGGCAAGACGATATGATCAATAGAGCAAGGATTTGAAATAATCCTAACTCATCGATCGAGGAGTGAACCATGAGAATGGACTAGGTAGCACGATCAATCTTAGAATGATGATTCAATAACCAACACACTAAGAATGAAATTATTGTCCTTTAACTACCCAGCAACGAGGTTGCTAGGCGTATTGATTTCACACATCACAATTCATTTGTCGGTATTCCGGTTGCATCAACATGAAGACCGAGGAATGACTAATGATGGCAAGAAGTATCACTGTACCAAGAGTTCATAGGATGGTGTGCAATTCCTATAACAATCCCGATATAAAGATGGTAATACTCCAAGGTAGAACAGAACAAAAGCTGGATTAGCAATTTGATCTGCGGAGCACAACTTCTTTGACCCAATCCTGGATATGGAAGAGGTACTGGAGTTTGTTTCTCCTAGTCATTCTGCGATAGAATGGCTTGACAGACCACAAGAGTAATAGGCATCGATAAACGAACGCACGCATACTCTTGACTATCAATTGATAGACGAGGGTCAGAATGCAACTAAAGAGAACAACTCAAAGGAACATATAATTTTCTGAGTTGTGGATGCATAGATTAGTATGTCGAACCAAGTTCAACATATTTCTTCCGGATAACCCATGCAGAAAGGTAGAACTGGCAGAGTCACGATTTATGAATGGAGAACTCCTCAAGAATAATCCTGTTGTGATATTTCAGTTCAACGAGGAACTTCTGCCATAAGTAGTTCATGGTATCTGGAAGAAGAAGATACCACGGACTTCAAGGACTATCGCAAAGGTTACTAATATCCTAAAGGCGCTAGCAATTACTATCAACATGAAGTAAGTAGAGTGAATCTCGGGTTCAAGAACCCAGGAATAGAATACCTACTACTAAGTAGCATCACGGAATGCTTTCGAGAATGATGGCCAGAATCATCACACTGGGAGCACAAATCATGGCTAAATTACTAGATGATCCCCTAAGACACCTAGGGTCATAATACTAGCTCCAACATATATGTCAAGGCAATAAAGTACCTCAACTCACTGATTAGTGTGGTTAATCTGGCCCAAAGGAACATCGAAACGGGAAGAAAGGATTTGCAAATTGCATCAGATTGTATAGAAACCTGGGATGACTCGGACAACATAACGGCTGTAAATGCTCAGAAAAGATTTGAGACATTCACAAAATGGTGGCATAACCACTCAGAAGCACAATATCAAGGTTTCGAGATCAACAGTTAACATACAGAAAATAGTAGGAACTGAACTGAGGCTTGAATCAACAATCTTATAGGTCTACGGATTAGTAACACGTGATCCTGATAGCAAGAAGAGATAGCCTAGTTCTTAATCCCCGTAGAAGAGAAGATGATGACTGACTCAGATCAGAAGGCATAAGGTGTAAGGAGTAAAAAGAGCCTTACGTTCCATCCCACAATCAATTCCCTTATATAACTAAAGAATTTCTAGACTCAACTTCGACCAGTTTGGCTTGGAGAACCTACAGGCAGTCAAGCTCTGATACCAACGCTGTCAGGACCCCGACTCAATGCCACATCGACCTAGCATGTAACACCTCATATCACTTTGCGGCCTCACGCACGGTATTCCCACGGGTGTCGCCTTACCTTTGCCCGGGACTGTTTGCGCCTTTTGGCACACGTATATGACAGTGTCGCTAGCATCCACATGATAAGGAGCCCGGGCTGACATGGCTAGTCGTAAACCCAAAGTGGCACAGACTTACAGGGACAGGCATCCATGACCCAGCATCGAACGTGTCGGTCATTAGCGAGTGAATCCAGGCTGTAGCACTGTGCTAGCAGGACTCCAGTGAACCGGGCTGTAGCGGTGGGCTGGGCCGGCTTCTGCTGGGCCACCAGGTGGGTGGGCCTCAGGTAAGCGTCGGGTAAGTTTTCTCTGCTCTGTCTTTTACTTATTGTTTTCTATTTTGTTCTGTTTTGTTTATTTTTTTAATTTATTTTGCCACTGTTTTGAATTTAAAAATAATTCAAACAATGCCAAAAACTCCTCTGAATATTTTATATTGCTAGATGGACTTTTCCAAAAGCTTATAAAATATATCAGGGGTATTTGAAATTATATTCTAAGTATATGAATATAACTCAAATTCAAATAGCTAATGAATTAAATCCAAAGTCCCAAAAATAATTCCTTAAAAATGTTCAATATTTTGGTTGGGACCAGAACCCTTACCAAAAATTATCAAACATTTAAGAAGAGCATTTTGGAGCAATGAATGAGATTTCTAGGGTTTTTGCCCCTCTTTTATTTAAGTTTTTGAGGCTTCCAAAATTCCCTCACTTCAAATTTTCAGAATTTAAACATGATGCACACATGAAGCTAGCCTACCAGAAGCTAGGGATGTGACAGTATGCTTGTCACCATGGATCTTGGTGATCCTACAATCGAGCAAGACAATATGGACATTTGGGTCCTTGTGGATACACCTCCAATTCTTCCCCATGTGAGCTTAACATAGTTATTAAGTAATTTATATTGTTTATTTCAAAATAGTCGATAGCTTATTTCCATTGACAGCTTATTTTCATTCTTGAAAGAATGTGCGGAAGATGGTAGACAAAACCCACTACACCGATGGCTCCGAATTAACTTATAAGGAGAAAATTCATCTGGTCGCATTTTGTACTGATCTTGAGAATTACAATGTCTACAATCGAACTCCTCAACATTATGGTCAATACGTGCCACTAGTGCACGTGTTGAACTACGGTAACTACGATGGAGATACCCTGGTAAGATTTTTTACTATTACGACATCCGTGCATCTTTTTGCATACTTCTAAAACTAGTACATCATTGCTAACTACGAAGTTATTACTATGTTTTTTAATAGATAATCCCGAATGATTGAGTGCCTCATCTGATGTATATGCACGGTCGCCTTGATGTTTTGAACATACAACCAGGTTGTCCTACGAATCTCAACCGTCCATACCGGATTTCTAAAAGAAGTGGAGACATGACAATCAAAGAATGGAAAAATGTATGGACAGTCGTAAGGAGCTTCTTGGAAGCAAAAGGAGGCGAAGCGCAAGAATTGGAGACAGGATGATCTCCATTCTTCATAATGGAGAGTCAGGGTCTATATTGTTTTATGGTATTTTACCTTAAGGGTGTTTAGGTCCTACCTGATACTGATGATCATGTGATAAGAACAATTATGTAGGGTTGGGTTCAAGGACTATGAGGATGATGATCATATGACTTGTTATTAATAACGAGTAGAAGTTGTATGATGATGCATGATTAGTAGGACTTGTCATTGAAGGAAATATGCCCTAGAGGCAATAATAAAGTTATTATTTATTTCCTCATACCATGATAAATGTTTATTATTCATGCTATAATTGTATTAACCGGAAACATGATACATGTGTGAATACATAGACAAACTTAATGTCGCTAGTATGCCTCTACTTGACTAGCTCATTAATCGAAGATGGTTATGTTTCCTAACCATAGACATGTGTTGTCATTTGATTAATGGGATCACATCATTAGGAGAATGATGTGATTGACTTGACCCATTCTGTTAGCTTAGCACTTGGTCGTTTAGTATGTTGCTATTGCTTTCTTCATGACTTATACAAAGTTCCTATAACTATGATATTATGCAACTCACGTTTACCGGAGGAACACTTTGTGTGCTACCAAACGTCACAACGTAACTGGGTGATTATAAAGGAGCTCTAAAGGTGTCTCCAAAGGTACATGTTGAGTTGGCGTATTTTGAGATTAGGTTTTGTCACTCCGATTGTCGGAGAGGTATCTCTGGGCCCTCTCGGTAATGCACATCACTATAAGCCTTGCAAGCAATGTAGCTAATGAGTTAGTTACCGAATGATGCATTACGTAACAAGTAAAGAGACATGCCAGTAACGAGATTGAACTAGGTATTGGATACCGACGATCGAATCTCGAGCAAGTAACATACCGATGACAAAGGGAACAACGTATGTTGTTATGCGGTTTGACCGATAAAGATCTTCGTAGAATATGTAGGAGCCAATATGAGCATCCAGGTTCCGCTATTGGTTATTGACCGGAAACTGTTCTAGGTCATGTCTACATAGTTCTCAAACCCGTAGGGTCCGCACGCTTAATGTTACGATGATAGTTATATTATGAGTTTATAGTTTTTGATGTACCGAAGGTTGTTCAGAGTCCCGGATATGATCACAGACATGACGAGGAGTCTCGAAATGGTCGAGACATAAAGATTGATATATTGGAAGCCTATATTTGGATATCGGAATCATTCCGGGTGAAATCAGGATTTTACCGGAGTATCGGGGGGTTACCGGAACCCCCGGGGGGTTAATGGGCCTACATTTGCCCTAAGGGAGAAGAGGAGGGCCGGCCAGGGCAGGCCACGTGCCCCCTCCCCCCCTAGTCCGAATAGGACAAGGAAGTGGGGCGGCGCCCCCTTTCCTCTTTCCCCCTTCCCCCTTCCTTCTCCAACAAGGCAAGAGGGGGGAGTCCTACTCCCGGTGGGAGTAGGACTCCTCCAGGCGCACCCCTAGGGGCCGACCGCACCTCCCCCCTCCCTCCTTTATATACAGGGGCAGGGGGGCACCTCATAACACACAAGTTGATCTTTGTGATCGTTCCTTAGCCGTGTGTTGTGCCCCCCTCCACCATATTCCACCTCGGTCATATCGTAGCGGTGCTTAGGCGAAGCCCTGCGTCGGTAGAACATCATCATCTTCACCACGCCGTCGTGCTGACGGAACTCTTCCCCGACACCCTGCTGGATCGGAGTCCGGGGATCGTCATCGAGCTGAACGTGTGCTGAACTCGGAGGTGCCGTACGTTCGGTACTTGGATCGGTCGGATCATGAAGACGTACGACTACATCAACCGCGTTGTTATAATGCTTCCGCTTTCGGTCTACGAGGGTACGTGGACAACACTCTCCCCTCTCGTTGCTATGCATCACCATGAACTTGCGTGTGCGTAGGAATTTTTTTGAAATTACTACGTTCCCCAACAGTGGCATCCGAGCCCAGGTTTTATGCGTTGATGTTATATGCACGAGTAGAACACAAGTGAGTTGTGGGCGATACAAGTCATACTGCTTACCAGCATGTCATACTTTGGTTCGGCGGTATTATTGGATGAAGCGGCCCGGACCGACATTACGCGTACGCTTACGCGAGACTAGTTCTACGGACGTGCTTTGCACACAGGTGGCTGGCGGGTGTCAGTTTCTCCAACTTTAGTTGAACTGAGTGTGGCTACGCCCGGTCCTTGAGAAGGTTAAAACAGCACTAGCCTGATGAACTATCGTTGTGGTTTTGATGCGTAGGTAAGAACGGTTCTTGCTCAGCCCATAGCAGCCACGTAAAACTTGCAACAACAAAGTAGAGGACGTCTAACTTGTTTTTGCGGGGCATGTTGTGATGTGATATGGTCAAGACGTGATGCTATATTTTATTGTATGAGATGATCATGTTTTGTAACCGAAGTTATCGGCAACTGGCAGGAGCCATATGGTTGTCGCTTTATTGTATGAAATGCAAACGCCATGTAATTGCTTTACTTTATCACTAAGCGGTAGCGATAGTCGTAGAAGCAATAGATGTTGAAACGACAACGATGCTACGGTGGAGATCAAGGTGTCGTGCCGGTGACGATGGTGATCACGACGGTGCTTCGGAGATGGAGATCACAAGCACAAGATGATGATGGCCATATCATATCACTTATATTGATTGCATGTGATGTTTATCCTTTATGCATCTTATCTTGGTTTGATTGACGGTAGCATTTTAAGATGATCTCTCACTAATTATCAAGAAGTGTTCTCCCTGAGTATGCACCGTTGTGAAAGTTCTTCGTGCTGAAACACCACGTGATGATCGGGTGTGATAGGCTCTACGTTCAAATACAACGGGTGCAAAATAGTTGCACACGCGGAATACTCAGGTTAAACTTGACAAGCCTAGCATATACAGATATGGCCTCGGAACACGGAGACCGAAAGGTCGAACATGAATCATATAGTAGATATGATCAACATAGTGATGTTCACCATTGAAACTATTCCATCTCACGTAATGAGCGAACATGGTTTAGTAGATTTGGATCACGTGATCACTTAGATGACTAGAGAGATGTCTGTCTAAGTGGGAGTTCTTAAGTAATATGATTAATTGAACTTAAATTTATCATGAACTTAGTACCTGATAGTATTTTGCTTGTCTATGTTTGTTGTAGATAGATGGCTCGTGCTGTTGTTCCGTTGAATTTTAATGCGTTCCTTGAGAAAGCTAAGTTGAAAGATGATGGTAGCAATTACACGGACTGGGTCCGTAACCTGAGGATTATCCTCATTGCTGCACAGAAGAATTACGTCCCGGAAGCACCAGTGCCAGGCCTGCTGCAGATGCAACTGACAACGTTAAGAACGTCTGGCAGAGCAAAGCTGATGACTACTCGATAGTTCAGTGTGCCATGCTTTATGGCTTGGAACCGGGTCTTCAACGATGTCTTGAACATCATGGAGCATATGAGATGTTCCAGGAGTTGAAGTTAATATTTCAAGCAAATGCCCGAATTGAGAGATATGAAGTCTCCAATAAGTTCTATAGCTGTAAGATGGAGGAGAATAGTTCTGTCAGTGAACATATACTCAAAATGTCTGGGTATAATAATCACTTGATTCAACTGGGAGTTAATCTTCCTTATGATAGTGTCATTGACAGAATTCTCCAGTCACTACCACCAAGCTACAAGAGCTTCGTGATGAACTATAATATGCAAGGGATGGACAAGACTATTCCCGAGCTCTTCGCAATGCTAAAGGCTGCGGAGGTAGAAATCAAGAAGGAGCATCAAGTGTTGATGGTCAATAAGACCACTAGTTTCAAGAAAAAGGGCAAACGGAAGAAGAAGGGGAACTTCAAGAAGAACAGCAAACAAGTTGCTTCTCAAGAGAAGAAACCCAAGTCTGGACCTAAGCCTGAGACTGAGTGCTTCTACTGCAAGCAGACTGGACACTGGAAGCGGAACTACCCCAAGTATTTGACGGATAAGAAGGATGGCAAAGTGAACAAAGGTATACGTGATATACATGTTATTGATGTGTACCTTACTAATGCTCGCAGTAGCACCTGGTTATTTGATACTAGTTTTGTTGCTAATATTTGCAACTCGAAACAGGGACTACGAATTAAGCGAAGATTGGCTAAGGACGAGGTGACGATGCGCGTGGGAGATGGTTCCAAAGTCGATGTGATTGCGGTCGGCACGCTACCTCTACATCTACCATCGGGATTAGTTTTATACCTAAATAATTGTTATTTGGTGCCAGTATTAAGCATGAACATTATATCTGGATCTTGTTTGATGCGAGACGGTTATTCATTTAAATCAGAGAATAATGGTTGTTCTATTTATATGAGTAATATCTTTCATGGTCGTGCACCCTTGAAGAGTGGTCTATTTTTATTGAATCTCGATAGTAGTGATACACATATTTTTAATGTTGAAGCCAAAAAGATGCAGAGTTGATAATGATAGTGCAACTTATTTGTGGCACTGCCGTTTAGGTCATATCGGTGTAAAGCGCATGAAGAAACTCCATACTGATGGACTTCTGGAATCACTTGATTATGAATCACTTGGTACTTGCGAACCGTGCCTCATGGGCAAGAAGACTAAAATGCCGTTCTTCGGAACTATGGAGCGAGCAACTGATTTATTGGAAATCATACATATTGATGTATGTGGTCCAATGAATATTGAAGCTCATGGCGGGTATCGTTATTTTCTCACATTCACAGATGATTTAAGCAGATATGGGTATATCTACTTGATGAAACACAAGTCTGAAACATTTGAAAAGTTCAAAGAATTTCAGAGTGAAGTGGAAAATCATCGTAACAAGAAAATAAAATTTCTACGATCTGATCGTGGAGGAGAATATTTGAGTTACTAGTTTGTTTACATTTAAAACAATGCGGAATAGTTTCGCAACTCATACCACCCGGAACACCACAACGAAATGGTGTGTCCGAACGTCGTAATCGTACTTTACTCGATATGGTGCGATCTATGATGTCTCTTACTGATTTACCGCTATCGTTTTGGGGTTATGCTTTAGAGACGGCCGCATTCACATTAAATAGGGCACCATCAAAATCCGTTGAGACAACCCTTGTGAATTATGGTTTGGCAAGAAACCAAAGTTGTCGTTTCTTAAAGTTTGGGGTTGCGATGCTTATGTGAAGAAACTTCAACCAGATAAGCTCGATCCCAAATCAGAGAAATGTGTCTTCATAGGATACCCAAAAGAGACTATTGGGTACACCTTCTATCACAGATCTGAGGGCAAGATTTTCGTTTCTAAATTCGGATCCTTTCTAGAGAAAGAGTTTCTCACGAAAGAAGTGAGTGGGAGGAAAGTAGAACTTGATGAGGTAACTGTACCTGATCCCTTATTGGAAAGTAGTTCTTCACAAGAACCGGTTCCTGTGATAACTACACCAATCAGTGAGGAAGCTAATGATATTGATCATGAAACTTCAGATCAAGTTACTACTGAACCTTGTAGGTCTACCAAAATAAGATCCGCACCAGAGTGGTACGGCAATCCTATTCTGGAAGTCATGTTACTTGACCATGGCGAACCTACGAACTATGAGGAAGCGATGATGAGCCCAGATTCCGCAAAATGGCTTGAGGCCATGAAATCTGAGATAGGATCCATGTATGAAAACAAAGTATGGACTTTGGTTGACTTGCCCGATGATCGGCAAGCCATCGAAAATAAATGAATCTTCAAGAAGAAGACTGACACTGATGGTAATGTAACTATCTACAAAGCTCGACTTGTTGCGAAAGGTTTTCGACAAGTTCAAGGAGTTGACTACGATGAGACTTTCTCACCTGTAGCGATGCTTAAGTCTGTCCGAATCATGTTAGCAATTGCCGCATTTTATGATTATGAAATTTGGCAAATGGATGTCAAAATTGCATTCCTAAATGGATTTCTGGAAGAAGAGTTGTATATGATGCAACCAGAAGGTTTTGTCGATCCAAAAGGTGCTAACAAAGTGTTCAAGCTCCAGCGATCCATTTATGGACTGGTGCAAGCATCTCGGAGTTGGAATAAACGCTTTGATAGTGTGATCAAAGCATATGGTTTTATACAGACTTTTGGAGAAGCCTGTATTTACAAGAAAGTGAGTGGGAGCTCTGTAGCATTTCTAATATTATATGTAGATGACATATTGTTAATTGGAAATGATATAGAATTTCTGGATAGCATAAAGGGATACTTGAATAAAAGTTTTTCAATGAAAGACCTAGGTGAAGCTGCTTACATATTGGGCATGAAGATCTATAGAGATAGATCAAGACGCTTAATTGGACTTTCACAAAGCACATACCTTGATAAAGTTTTGAAAAAGTTCAAAATGGATCAGGCAAAGAATTCTTGCCTGTATTACAAGGTGTGAAGTTGAGTCAGACTCAATGCCCGACCACAGCAGAAGATAGAGAGAAAATGAAAGATGTTCCCTATGCTTCAGCCATAGGCTCTATCATGTATGCAATGCTGTGTACCAGACCTGATGTATGCTTAGCAATAAGTTTAGCAGGGAGGTACCAAAGTAATCCAGGAGTGGATCACTAGACAGCGGTCAAGAATATCCTGAAATACCTGAAAAGGACTAAGGATATGTTTCTCTTTTATGGATGTGACAAAGAGCTAGTCGTAAATGGTTACATCGATGCAAGCTTTGACACTGATCCGGACGATTCTAAATCGCAAACCGGATATGTGTTTATATTGAACGGTGGAGCTGTTAGTTGGTGCAGTTCTAAACAAAGCGTCATGGCGGGATGTACATGCGAAGCGGAGTACATAGCTGCTTCGGAAGCAGCAAATGAAGGAGTCTAGATGAAGGAGTTCATTTCCGATCTAGGTGTCATACCTAGTGCATCGGGACCAATGAAGATCTTCTGTGACAATACTGGTGCAATTGCCTTGGCAAAGGAATCCAGATTTCACAAGAGGACCAAGCATATCAAAAGACGCTTCAATTCCATCCGGGACCAAGTCCAGGTGGGAGACATAGAGATTTGCAAGATACATATGGATCTGAATGTTGCAGACCCGTTGACTAAGCCTCTTCCACGAGCAAAACATGATCAGCACCAAGACTCCATGGGTGTTAGAATCATTACTGTGTAATCTAGATTATTGACTCTAGTGCAAGTGGGAGACTGAAGGAAATATGCCCTAGAGGCAATAATAAAGTTATTATTTATTTCCTCATACCATGATAAATGTTTATTATTCATGCTATAATGGTATTAACTGGAAACATGATACATGTGTGAATACATAGACAAACTTAATGTCACTAGTATGCCTCTACTTGACTAGCTCATTAATCGAAGATGGTTATATTTCCTAACCATAGACATGTGTTGTCATTTGATTAATGGGATCACATCATTAGGAGAATGATGTGATTGACTTGACCCATTCCATTAGCTTAGCACTTGATCGTTTAGTATGTTGCTATTGCTTTCTTCATGACTTATACAAAGTTCCTATAACTATGAGATTATGCAACTCCCGTTTATCGGAGGAACACTTTGTGTGCTACCAAACGTCACAACGTAACTAGGTGATTATAAAGGAGCTCTACAGGTGTCTCCAAAGGTACATGTTGAGTTGGCATATTTCGAGATTAGGTTTTTTCACTCCGATTGTCGGAGAGGTATCGCTGGGCCCTCTCGGTAATGCACATCACTATAAGCCTTGCATGAAATGTAGCTAATGAGTTAGTTACGGAGTGATGCATTACGTAACGAGTAAAGAGACTTGCCGGTAACGAGATTGAACTAGGTATTGGATACCGACGATCGAATCTCGAGCAAGTAACATACCGATGACAAAGGGAACAACGTATGTTGTTATGCGGTTTGACCGATAAAGATCTTCGTAGAATATGTAGGAGCCAATATGAGCATCCAGGTTCCGTTATTGGTTATTGACCGTAAACTGTTCTAGGTCATGTCTACATAGTTCTCGAACCCGTAGGGTCCGCACGCTTAACGTTACGATGACAGTTATATTATGAGTTTATAGTTTTTGATGTACCGAAGGTTGTTCGCAGTCCCGGATGTGATCACGGACATGACGAGGAGTCTCGAAATGGTCGAGACATAAATATTGATATATAGGAAGCCTATATTTGGATATCGGAATCATTCCGGGTGAAATCGGGATTTTACCGGAGTACCAGGGGGTTACCGGAACCCCCCCCCCCCGGGGGGGGGGGTTAATGGGCCTACATGGGCCCTAAGGGAGAAGAGGAGGGCCGGTTAGGGCAGGCCACGCGCCCCCTCCCTCCCTAGTCCGAATAGGACAAGGAAGGGGGGCGGCGCCCCCCTTTCCTCTTTCCCCCTTCCCCCTTCCTTCTCCAACAAGGCAAGAGGGGGAGTCCTACTCCCGGTGGGAGTAGGACTCCTCCAGGCGCACCCCTAGGGGCCGGCCGCACCTCCCCCTCCCTCTTTTATATACGGGGGCAGGGGGCACCTCATAACACACAAGTTGATCTTCGTGATCGTTCCTTAGCCGTGTGCGGTGCCCCCCCCCCTCCACCATATTCCACCTCGGTCATATCGTAGTGGTGCTTAGGCGAAGCCCTGCATCGGTAGAACATCATCATCGTCACCACGCCGTCGTGCTGACGGAACTCTTCCCCGACACCCTGCTGGATCAGAGTCCGGGGATCGTCATCGAGCTGAACGTGTGCTGAACTCGGAGGTGCCGCACGTTCGGTACTTGGATCGGTCGGATCGTGAAGACGTACGACTACATCAACCGCGTTGTTGTAACTCTTCCGCTTTTGGTCTACGAGGGTACGTGGACAACACTCTCCCCTCTCGTTGCTATGCATCACCATGATCTTGCGTGTGCGTAGGAATTTTTTTGAAATTACTACGTTCCCCAACAGTTATTATATATGATGATGTATGATGCGAGCATGCATGAGTTATTATATATCAGCAGGTGAAATGAACATAGCAGTAGCGTTGGTAAACCAAGGACGAAGATATAAGAGAGGACACTTCTCTCTATTAGCTAGCTATAACAACCTAAAATTAACCCCCAAAACCCCTAAACCAGCCAGTTTTTTTTTTAAAAAAACCTCAACTCCAGCCAGCTGCTGACACGTGGAAGCCTTTTGGTCCCGGTTTATGTCACCAACCGGGACCAAAAGCTCCCCTGCCTGGGCTGCCCGCAGCGGTCACGTGGATGCCCATCTGTCCCGGTTCGTGTAAGAACCGGGACTAAAGGGGGGAGGCATTAGTAACGACCTATTAGTCCCGGTTCTTGAACCGGGACTAAAGGCCCTTACGAACTGGGACAAATGCCCTGTTTTCTACTAGTGATATAGATCAACACATTTCTCTATTTTGTGTCATTTTATTATAAAATCAATTGAAAAGTTATTGTTATTCTTGTTAAAGCAGAGTAGATAGACATTAGAACATACTTTTATGCAAAATAGCTATTTAAATATTGTCAATAAATAAAAAAAAATCACAATATAATTGTTGTGCATGATCATCACCAAAAAAAAAGATAGGCTAACCTCTGAATCAACGGCGTTAGAGAGGTGGGGAGCACGTGCTAAGATTTTCTTTCTCGAGAGCTTCGACATATATTTGTGCATCAGATTCCTGCCCTAATTTAAGCTAAACATATACAAATCAAGCATACATAACTATAAGTGAAAATTATAAGCACGTAGATGAATTTGACTCAACATTGATGTTTCTAAGTATGTGAACATATATTGCAATATAGTGAATAATTATATTATGTGCGATCATACATGCAATTTATATAGTCATCCAGGCTCGAATAAAGACAAAGGTATAAAAGTGTACATTATCGCAGAAATTTGGGGAAATAACAACTTAAACTGCACTTGGGTGCATATGCACCCGACTGAACAATAAAATTGAAAAAGAAATAGGAAACTATTTTCAAAAAAGAAAAAAATGGATTTTTTAAACGAAGATTGTTGAATGCTTTGCCAACATGAAAATTTTCGTGGTGAAAAACATTTGTGGAAGTCTGGAAAACCATTACAAAAACGATGTTCCAAAAAGGGCAATTTTTAAAGCACTTTGGAACACTGATTTTTTTTCAGACCTCCACGGATGTTTTTCCATCATGAAACTTATTTGCATGTTAGCAAATCATTAAACAATGCTTATCACGAAAAAAAACAATTGTTTTAAATTTGTTTACTATTCTTTTCAAAGTTTACTATTCACCTGGTGTATGCTCCCAGGAGCAGAGAGAACACCTCCGCTTAAACTAACATTTCTTTCATGTAGAAATAATCGTATCCATCATTTTTTTTCCTACTTTATGTGGTAATGTTACACATTTTGAATTTATTTGTTCAAGATTTACTACAAATGGAGGAACTTTTTCTTAAGGTTAAACAAATAGTCTTGTTTTCTGTTTCCAAACAGAACTTGTTTTATTTCAGTAGCAGTATAATGAGTCTCTAGTTTATTTAAACTAAAATATATAGAATATTCAAATGTAAATTGGAATAAATTAATTTATTTTTCAGTTGAGTGGTAAATTAAGTTGGACCTACATTTTCATTATGTTAAAAAATGGATATATATATATATAGCTTTACGTATGGAATTTGGCACAATAATTTAATCTTTTTTAATGCAATAATGTAATCTTTTACCACGAGCAGATGTTACATCCTGTTTTGATTTTCTGAAACTAAAAAGATACATGAGGGCAACGGTGCATGCGAACGGTGTGACGCCGCTCGATGCTTTCTCGTGCATGCGAACGTCTCACTCACACGCTTGATTCAATCAGCTGTCTCCAACGAAATCCAGTCACAGCCACTCCTGGCCACAAGTTCACAGCAATACTAATTTCTCCTGGCTCTCGCTGCGCCAAGTGTTCTGAGAGCAAGAGATCTATGCAGCACCAATGGCAGCAAAGCTCAAGATTTTTCCCTCTATCCTTATTTATCTTGTCAGATTGCACACCAAATGGATTTCCTGTGACACCTCCTGCTGCCTTAAGTAGCCACCTCCCCCTCTACTACAAAATCATCTCCACACTCACTCATCTCTTTGAGAACCCATATAGCACATCAGACACTTTTCTTAGCTTTCCAATGGTGGCAGCCACCATGTCCCTCTCCTCCTCGACCTTTGCCGGCAAGGTGGTGAAGAATGTACAATCTTTGGCTCTCTTTGGCGAGGCCCGAGTCACCATGCGCAAGACCGCAGCGAAGGCGAAGCAGGTTTCCTCGGGCAGCCCATGGTACGGTGCTGACCGTGTGCTTTACCTCGGCCCACTCTCCGGTGAGCCCCCGAGCTACCTGACAGGTGAGTTCCCAGGTGACTATGGGTGGGACACAGCCGGACTTTCGGCTGACCCCGAGACCTTCTCCAAGAACCGAGAGTTGGAGGTGATCCACTGTCGTTGGGCCATGCTTGGGGCACTTGGTTGTGTCTTCCCTGAGTTGCTCGCTCGCAACGGTGTCAAGTTCGGCGAGGCTGTTTGGTTCAAGGCCGGCTCCCAGATCTTTAGTGAGGGTGGTCTCGACTACCTCGGCAACCCCAGCCTTGTGCACGCGCAAAGCATCCTAGCTATTTGGGCATGTCAGGTCGTGCTCATGGGTGCTGTCGAGGGGTACCGCGTTGCCGGTGGCCCACTCGGCGAGATAGTCGACCCACTATACCCAGGAGGCAGCTTTGACCCTCTCGGACTCGCCGACGACCCTGAGGCATTCGTTGAGCTCAAGGTGAAAGAGATCAAGAACGGTCGCCTCGCCATGTTCTCAATGTTCGGCTTCTTTATCCAAGCTATCGTTACGGGCAAGGGTCCACTTGAGAACCTTGCTGACCACATTGCTGACCCCGTCAACAACAACGCATGGGCGTTCGCCACCAACTTTGTCCCCGGCAAGTAAGATGTCTCGAAGATTGTGCATGCCGCGAAGCGTATTGTTGTGCAGCCTGAGTTGTACTACCATGATGTAAATTACGAGAATTTTGTGCAAAAGCAATGCAAGATTTTTTCGTCTTGGATGTTGTGACTTGCATCGATATGATCGTTGTGATTACAATCCACGAGAATAGGTAAATATTTTGGCTCGCGCTTAGTTAACCATTATCATTATGTGCTCGGATCAACTGCGGCTCATATGTTTGTGTAGGTTGTAGACGCTGGTGAATTTGTGGGGTCAGAGCAAAGGAAACACTAATATACACTTTCATGGAAGCTTCCATCAAAACTACAATTCTCTCAATTCAATTGCAGGAGTCGTGTCTTGCTTTCGTTTCTTAATTTCCAACAAAGGCAGTGTGGCCAATTATACCTCGTTAGTGATTTTTCATATCTCCCTCCCAGCCCAACCAAGTGGTTTGGTTTACCACTAGGGGTATAGGACGTTGTTGTCTAAAGTGAGAAGGCAATGTAACCATCGGGAAATAGTCAATTTAGGCCTTGTTCGGAGTCACTCCAACTCCTAAAAATACGAGGAGCTGGAGCATCTCTTTCCCAGCTCCGTGCCTTTTGACTCCAGCTCCGGGAGCGGAGTGGTGGAGTAGCGGGTCTCCGAACAGGGCCTTACTCGAGGAGGGGGTGCAAGAGGCGGTCGCTGACGCTGATATTGCGGCGGGTGGCAAAGAACTGGAGGCGGAGATGGATGGGCAACACTTGTCTCTGTTTTGTGTCATTTTATTATAAAACAATTAAAAATTATTGTTATTCTTCTTAAAGCATATGAGTATATAGACAATGAAATGTACTTTTACAAAAGACAGCTATTAAAATATTGTAAAGGACTAAGGTTTCATTGCACAATGTACATGATCATCACCAAAACATAAAAGATAGGATGACCGGTGACATGAGAAACAACGGCGTTAGAGAGGTGGGGAGCATGTGCTAAGATTTTCTTTCTCGAGATCTTTAACTTATAATTTTTTTATGAGATTCTTGCCCTAATTTAAGAGCTACACATATACAAATCAAACATACATAATTATAAGTGAAAATTATAAGCACGTAGATGAATTTGACTTAACATTGATGTTTTGAAGTATGTGAATATATTGCAATATAGTGGAACAATAATATTATGTGCGATCACACATGCAATTTATATGGCCATCTAGGCTCAAATAAAAACAAAGTTATAAAAGCATACGTTATCCCAGAATGGGAAATAACAACTTAAACTGCACCTGGGTGCATATGCACCAAGCTAAACAGTAGATTTGGATAGAAAAAATAGGAAACAATTTCAAGAGAAATCTGAACTTTTTTTAGACAAAGATTGTTGAATGTGTTTTCATGCTGAAAGAGGCCTGGAAAAAAATTTCATGCTGAAAAACATTCGTGAGGTCCGAAAAAAAATGATATTCTAAAAGGGCATCTTTTTAAGCACTTTGGAACACTGATTTTTCTGTCCAGGCCTCCACGGATGTTTTTCCATCATGAAACTTATTTGCCTGTTAGTAAACCATTCACAAAAAATTATCACAAAAAAATTTGTTTACTAGTTAAAATTTGCTATTCATCCTGGGTGCATATTTACCCAGGAGAAGAGCAAACACTTCTGCTTAAACTGACATTTTTTCATGTAGAAATAATCTTCTCCAACATTTTTTCCCAATTTATGTGGAAATGTTACACACTTTGAATTTTTCTTTTGTTCAATATTTACTACGAATGGAGGCACATTTTTTAAGGTTAAATTACTAATCTTTTTTACCAAGCATATATAACTTATTTTTTTAGTAGCAGTATAATGGGTCTCTACGTTAAATTGAACTAAAATATATAGAATATTCAGATGTAAATTGGAATAAACTGATTTTATTTGTCAGTTCAATGACAAATTAAGATGGACATACATTTTTCATTATGGTAAAAAATGGATATATCTAGCTTTATGTATGGCATTTGGCTCAATAATGTGATATTTTACCAAGAGGAGATGGTAGTTCCTATTTTGATTTTCTGAAATGTAAAAGACACATGAACGCAACGGCTCGTCGGAGTGTGCGTGGTGTGACGCCGCGCGATGCTCTCTAGTGCATACGAACTATGCAGGTCTCACTCACACATGCACTTAAATCCAATCAGCTGTCTCCAACGAAATCCAGTCACAGCCACTTCTAGCCACGAGTTCATAACAATACTCATTTTCCTGGCTCTCACTGCGCCAAGTGTTCTGAGAGCAAGAGATCAATGCAGCACCAATGGCAGCAAAGCTCAAGATTTTTCCCTCTATCCTTATTTATCTTGTCAGATTGCACACCAAATGGATTTCCTGTGACACCTCCTGCTGCCTTAAGTAGCCACCTCCCCCTCTACTACCAAATCATCTCCACACTCACTCATCTCTTTGAGAACCCATACAACACATCAGACACTTTTGTTAGCTTTCCAATGGCGGCAGCCACCATGTCCCTCTCCTCCTCGACCTTTGCCGGCAAGGCGGTGAAGAATGTACCATCTTTGGCTCTCTTGGGCGAGGCCCGCGTCACCATGCGCAAGACCGCAGCAAAGGCAAAGCAGGTTTCCTCCGGCAGCCCATGGTACGGTGCTGACCGTGTGCTCTACCTCGGCCCACTCTCCGGTGAGCCTCCGAGCTACCTGACCGGTGAGTTCCCTGGCGACTACGGGTGGGACACTGCTGGACTTTCGGCTGACCCGGAGACCTTCTCCAAGAACCGGGAGCTGGAGGTGATCCACTGTCGCTGGGCCATGCTTGGGGCACTTGGTTGTGTCTTCCCTGAGTTGCTCGCCCGCAACGGCGTCAAGTTTGGCGAGGCCGTTTGGTTCAAGGCCGGCTCCCAGATCTTTAGTGAGGGTGGTCTCGACTACCTCGGCAACCCCAGCCTAGTGCACGCACAAAGCATCCTAGCTATTTGGGCATGCCAGGTCGTGCTCATGGGTGCCGTCGAGGGGTACCGTGTTGCCGGCGGCCCACTCGGTGAGATCGTTGACCCACTCTACCCAGGCGGTAGCTTCGACCCTCTTGGCTTGGCCGAAGACCCTGAGGCATTCGCCGAGCTCAAGGTGAAGGAGATCAAGAACGGTCGCCTTGCCATGTTCTCAATGTTTGGCTTCTTTGTCCAAGCTATCGTCACGGGCAAGGGCCCACTTGAGAACCTCGCTGACCACATCGCCGACCCCGTCAACAACAATGCATGGGCATTCGCCACCAACTTTGTCCCCGGCAAGTAAGGT